>NC_050575.1:420736203-421053385 GCF_011100635.1 Trichosurus vulpecula | reverse complement strand
ACTACACTGCTTTATCCAGCAAGGTCCTGTCTGCAGGCCGGCCCACTGCAGGGGCCACACACCAGCAGCTCATCCTCAGTACAAGGAAGAAGCTCCGGAAGTCATAATTACAGCCCTGCCAAGGTCCTGAAACAGGCAGTTTTTCCTTTGGGTCAAAGGGCACAGAGGCCCAGGCACACTTCTTGTTCCCCAGTCCAGCCTGGGCCATTCCTGGCCATGATCCCTGAGGGGCCAAGCTGGGAAAACTACTGGAGATGGTTCATTGGTGCCTGGCGGCAATGAGGTCAGGGATCTCCTCCCTTCCTTGGCACCTGTCTGGAAGGGGTGGGGGGCATGACACAGGCAGATCTTCTCTCCTTGCCAAGGCTAAGCCACCCACTTGTGCCCGGACCCCATCACCTCATTAGGAACGACTCCCTCCCATTCCCCTCCTCTCCATCCACATCTTCAATCTCTTCTCATCCTTACAAAGCAAGGACTCAATGCTGGCCATTCCCTCCTTCCTTGGAGGCCAGAAGTTAAAGAGCGAGTAGATTACACTATGCCACTGAATCGCAGAATTTCAGAATCGGAGGGGACATCAAAAGCCATCAAGTTTAATCCATACACAAATGAAACCTCTACTATCATGGCTTCTCATACAATTGGTCAATAAGCATTTATTAACTGCCTACTGTGTACCAGGCATTGTGCTGAGCACTGGAGATAAAAAAGAGGCAAAAGCAAGTCCCCGTCCTCAAGGGGCCCACAGTCTAATGGGGGAGTGAAAACATGCAAGCAATTCCGTACTAACAAGATATATCCAGGCTGGACTGGGGCAATCGCAGAAGGAAGGTGCTGGCATCACATGGCATTGGGAAAGGCTTTCTGTAGACAAGGAAACCAGGAGGCAGAGTTGAGGAGGGAACAGTCAGAGAAACGTCTGGAGATGAGAGATGGAGAGCCAGGGGCCAGGGTCACTGGATCGATGGGTGTGTGTCAAGGGGAAAAGTACAAGGAGACTAGAAAGGGAGGAGGAGGCTGGGTTATGAAGGGCTTTGAAGGCCAAACAGAAGATTTTATATTTATATTTGATTCTGGAGGTAACAGGGAGTCATTCATGTTTATTGAGGAGGAGGGTGACACGATCAGACCCGAGCTTTAGGAAAATCCCTTCAGTGGCTGAACGGAGAATGGACTGGAGCAGCAGCTACTGTAGTGATCCAGGTGTGAGGTGATGAGGGTCTGCCCCAGGGTGGGGGCAGCTCGGAGGAGAGAAGGGGGATATTCAGGAGATGCTGCCTGTGAGAGAGTGAGGAGTGCAGGATGACTCCTAGATTGTGAGCCAGAGGGATGGGGGGTGGGGGGGGGAAGATGGAAGCGGGGTTTAGTAAAAGATAATGAAGTCAGTTTGGGCCATACTGAGTTTAAGATGGCTACTGAACATCCAGTTTGTAAGGTCTGAAAGGCAGCTGGAGACGGAAAATTGGATAATCTCAGCGGAGTGTTTGGGGCAAGAAAGGTATATCTGAGAATTGTCACCATAGAGATGGGAACTGCTGAGCTCACCAAGGGAAATACTCTAGAGGGAGAAGAGATGAGGGCCTAGGACAGAGTCCTGTAGGGCTCCTATGGTTAGAGGGTGTGATCTGGAGGAGGATCCAGAAAAGGAGACAGAGAAGGAGCAATCGGACAGGGAGGAGGAGAACCAGGAGAAAGAGGTGTCCTGAAAACCTAGGGAGAAGAGAGCAACCAACAGCGCCCAAGGCTTCAGAGAGGTCAAGAATGAGGATTGAAAAGAGGCCTTTGGGTTTGGTGATTGAAGAGATTACTAGTAACTTTAGCAGTTCTGGAGGAATGATGAAGTCAGAACCTAGACTAGAGAGAGAAGATGAGAGGGAGAGGAAAGGAAGTGGAGGCCCCAGTGTAGATGGCCAAAGGGAGACGAGATGGAGAATGACAGCTAGCAAGGACAGATGGTCATAGCTGTAAGAAGTAGGGGAGCATCCAGTCGAGAGGGAGACAGTGGGGATGAGGGAGGGGACAGCCTACTGGGGAAGGAAGGTGCCTGGAAGATGAGGAAGAGAGGAAGCTCTCAGTGAATGGCCGCCACTTTGTCAGTTAAATGTGAGGCAGGTTCTTGGCTGAGAGTGTGGGGGTTATGGGGGCATGGAGGCTTGAGGACAGTGAGAAGGTGAGAAGAGCCACTGTAGAGAGCGGGACAGTGAGTTAACTGAGGGATAAAAGCATTGCCTTGCTGCAGTGAGGGCTCACTTCGGGTTAAGTGACAGTTTCCTTATTTTCTCCAGCACAGGAAGAGGGTGAGAGGCAGCAAGGCTTGGCAGTGATCCAAGGGCAGGAGTGGGGAGCTGGCAAGGTTTGAATGGCAAAAGGACAAAGAGGCAGGCAGAGGAGAGTGTTGAGTTGAACTGGTTCACCAAGGGGTCAAGAAGGGGAAGGAAGAGAGAGCAGCCGGCGCAGGGGCAGTGGCCTGGCAAAGATCTGGGGGTGGGCCAACTGGAAGTCCTCCTGAAGAGGAGGACCAGTATCAGGGGTCAGACGTTCTCTGCGTGGGGAGGAACAGGTGACAGGTAGTGAGGAAGCTGAAGAACATTTGAGAGGGTGGAAAGATTGAGCCAGGCACTGAACTCAAGGAGGCCACTGGGATTCTGAGGGAGTGCTGCAGATGGGCTGAGTGACCCTCAGAGGAGGAGAGGCTGCTGAGGGCAGCAGAGTCTTCTCACTCCTCCCAGGACAGTGGACATGGGGTGTGGGTGCAAGTACAACAGGGCTGGGTCATCAGGAGGGAGCCAGGCATCAGGGAGAACCAGGAAGGGAAAGGGAAGTTTGCTGCCTGTAGTCCAGGCATCTCAGAGGCATGAGGGAGGGGTGGGCAGCTTCAGAGTAGAACCTCAGGGGGCTGGGGGGAAAGGGTGGGCTGAGGAGCAGGCATGGAGGACAGAGAACGTGGATGATGAAGCTCAAAGTTCAGATGCTCTGGGATGGGCAGGCATGACCCCTCGGGAGTCTGCTATCAGGGAGGATAGCATTCAGGTACCTTAGCCACATCTCAAGGGGTTGGGCCTCAGGGTGGAATCTTCACAAGGTGTGAAGCAACTCAGATGAGGGGGAAGAGTAGGGAGGAACTTATAGAGAGGCTTCTCTCTGCTTCCCCTAGTCAGGCCAGGTGAAGTCAGGGGAGGCAGCAAAATATCCAGTGTATGAGGCAGCCAGCTGGCACAGCAAATAGTGCATTGGGCCTAAAGTCAGGAAGACCTGAGTTCAAATCCTGCTGCAGATATTAGCTAGCTGCGAGACCTAGGCCAAGTCACTTAACTTGTCTGAGCCTAGTTTCCTCATATGCAAAATTCACAAGCTTTTATTCAGTGCCTGCCACATGCCAGACACCATGCTTGAGACAAATACAAGGAACGAAAGAGTGAGTAGCACTCCCCCCACAGGGCAGTCTACAGCACTCAGCTGTCATGGGCACAAAGACCACCTTCTGTCGCCTGTGTGTCTTGTATGCACCTGGTTATTTGCATGTGGTCTTCCCCAGCAGAATGAGGGTGAGGACCATGTTCTTCCCTTTCTTTGTTCCCTCAGTGCTCAGCACAGTGCCTGGCATACAGTAGGCACTTAATTATTGTTAGTTGCCTGACTGGCCAATCTGAATGAGTCTCCGCAACACTATGTTAGAGCCACAGCCCAGAATAGACTCCAGTCGGGCAAGGGGGTGGTGGGACATGAGAAATCAGGAATGGGTGAGCAGCCCTTATTCCCAAACTACCAAAGGAGCAGAGAGGGCTGCTGAAGATGACTGGCCCAGAGCTCCAAGGCCAGGGCCTGGAAGAAACCAGATGATGGAGGCATCCCCCACAGCAGCACTGGCTCCCTCGGGAGTGAGTCCTTCGGCTCCTCTTGCTCAGGCTCACGGACAGCTGAGTCACTTCGGGCTCAGGAAAACAAAGAAAGGCCAAATGTTCCAGGCTGACTCATGGAACGTTCCTGGCAAATCTCATGGCGCGGGTCCCAGCAGGTCTGCCTGCTACTTACTAACTGGACAGAGCACCACTCACCAACCACAGCAACAAGGGCTGCTGGCTCAGAGGCCCCTCTCACCTCACCGCCCATCCCCCCAGGAGAACGGAAGCTCCTGGAGGGCAGGGGCTACTTTGCTTTTGGTCATGTGTCCCCAGTATCTAGAACAGCATCTGGTACACAGTAGGTACCCCTCAAATGCTTATTGATTGATGAATGAAACTTTTGGGGAACCTCTGAGTTAGAGCTAGAGCGGTGCTCAGAGACAATGGAGTCTAACCTTGTTTTAGAAATGAGGAAATGGAGGCCCAGAAAGATTCGGGGATATGCCCTGGCTTGGTCAGTAAGCACCTACTATGCACCAGACACTGTGCAAAGCACTGAGGACACAAAGAAAGAAGAAACATTCCTGTCCCTAAGGAGCTCCCAGATGCAATCACTGTCACTCCAAGGTTGGTACAGAGCAGACAGGAGGTCGTCCCCAGCAGCTGCGGTGGAGGGGGGTTACCCGGCCAGTGAGTCTCCGAGGCGTCATTCACACCCGGGTCCTCCTGGTGCTGAGGCCAAGGAACAAAGAATCAGGTCATCACCAACATCTCTCCGTAGCAAGCCTGGGCTCCAGAGTGTGAGTCAGATGTCATGGGCACCACCTCCTGGCCACAAGTACAAGAATGCCTTTCCACAAAGGGGAACATGCTGCCCCTCCCTGCAAGTTGATGGCTGGAATCTACCCAACCCCCTCATTTTACAGGTGAGGAAACTGAGGCCCAGGCCTAACCGTAAGTGCAGGGACAGGGCGGGGAGGGACATGCAGGGCTCTTCCCATGGCACTAGGATCCCTAAGCAAAGCCTTTGAAGGGAAGGCACGAGCATCTCGGGGGACCAGGCCAGGCCTCCTGCAGAAGGGGGTGCTTGAGCTGACATAGCCTAAGGGCCGGACGACCAGAGACAGGGAATGCTGGTCCAAAGGGCACATCCCACAAAGGCTTGGCAACAGAGATGGAGGAACAGGCAGCAGGCCGGGACGGCTGGGCCACAAAGGGGGGAGGAGGGGAACAATATTTAAGGTGTCTGCAGACGTGGGAAGAAACCATGTTGTGGAGGTAGGGATGGACAGGGTCAAAGGCTGCAGAGAGGGCAGCGAGGCCCGCGAAAAGGCCACGAGATTGGGAAGCTGATCTCCAGTGCTCAGCAGGGAGCCTGGCACATAAGAGGCTCTTAATAAAAGCTTGCTGAACCGAATTAATTAAAAAGTGCCTCTATCAGTGTGGAGAGAGGAGGTCAAAAATCAGGTCATTTTTTCCTAGAAAAAATGACGATATTTGCAGTCTTGGATTCCGTCTGCCCCAGGGCCAAAGTCCTGCAGGGCAGAACCCAGCTGCCTCTGGAGGCTGATCCAGCCTGTCCTTCCAGGGTCCCCCTCCCCTCTCACAGCCAGGGCCTAGCTGCTGCCCAGTCGGCAGGCCTGACAATTCCTGCAAACGCTTCTCTTTTTTCATTTCCCCAAATAGCTCAAGGAGCCAGAGCTGGGTATGACATAAGGATTCATGTACCGCTGCACAGAGCAGGAGGAAACCATGCTGAGTGGGCCCACGGCAAATTCCTGTCATCTCATCTGTGCCGGGCCCTTTTCCCCGGCCGGGCCCTCCCACTCTCCCCAGCTGCTGCACACAAGAGCCTTCTTGTCCCTTATTCTCCTCCCCTGGCCCTCTTCTCCAGGGCCGTCGCAGCTGAACATCTTGCCTCAAACTTGGCCCCCAAACAAAGGCCACCTCTCCCCTCCCATCACTCAGGACAAGGTGGAGCTCCTGGCCAAGCCTGACCCCTGAGTGCCCCCATATCTTTTTCCTCCCATCTTCCCCAGCAGGTTGCCTCCCTGGGATTCCCAAGCTGACACTATCTTCAGTCCCCTGCCTGCTGCCTCCTTCCTGGCTGCCTGTGAATCCGTCCTTGTCTCCTCCATCCATCCAAGGTTCCCACTTGACCCAACCATCACTGCTAGCTTTTGTCAGCTGTCTCACCCTCCCTGAGAAGCCAGTCTAGACTTGCTGCCTCCGCTTCTCAACCTTGGGCAATCTGACTTCCAGCCTCATCATTCAACTGAAACTATGCTCTCTGACACTAATGATTCCCTGATTGACAAACTCAATGGTCTTTTCTGATTGCGAGGGGGAAGACTCACCTCTAGGGGTGCCCTTTTGTGAACCTGCCCCTGGCCCTGGGTGCCCAGAACCCATTCAGATTCTTTGAAATGAATAAGGCGGCAAGTCAGTGACTCTATTCCTCCTTGTGTGATGGGGTCCACTAGGCCCGACTCTCAACCCTGGCCCTCCAGCCTCCAGGCCCCAGACATTGTCATCTGATCCACTGATGTACCCCAAGGGCCCCTGGGCCTTGCCACCCACCCCACGGCTGCCCCTTTAGGCTTTCCAGGCCCTTCCATGAGCCTGAAGTTTTACATGCCATCTCTATCAAATGAGCTCCACAAGGGCAGGAACTGTCTCACCTTTTCTATTTATTCTCAACTCTGAGCATAGCTCTTGGCAAATATTAAACACTTAAGAAATGCCTTTTTAGGCTATAAAAATATGCAACAATTGGACCCAGCAATACCGCTTCTAAGGCTGTATCCCAAAGAGATCATACAAATGGGGAAAGGACCCACATGTACAAAAATATTTATAGCAGCTCTTTTTATGGTGGCAAAGAATTGGAAATTGAGGGGATGCCCATCCACTGGGAAATGGCTGAAAAAGTTGTGATATATGAATGTAATAGCATACTATTGTGCTATAAGAAATGATGAGTAGGCGGACTTCGGGAAAACCTGGAAAGGCTTATATGAACTGATGCTGAGTGAAGTGAGCAGAACCAGGAGAGCCATTGTACACAATAACAGCCACATCATGCAAAACTAACTCTGATAGACTTGGCTCTTCTCAGCAATGCTAGGTTCTAAGACAACCCCAAAAGGCTTATGATGGAAAATGCCATCCACATCCAGAGAAAGAATTACAGAGTCTGAATGTAGACTGAAGCATACTATTTGCGCTCTCTTTTTTGTTTTGTTTCTTCTTTCTCATGTTTCTTTCCATTGGTTATAATTCTTCTTTACAAGATGACTAATGTGAAAATCTGTTTAATATGAATGTATATGCACAGCCTATATCAGATTGCATGATGTCTTGGGGGGGAGAAAATTTAAAATTCAAAAGCTTGTAGATCTCAATGTTGTAAACTAAAAATAAATAAAAATTTTGAAAAATGCCTCTTCACTCATTTCTTTTTGAGCTCTCTGCAGCCTTGGACACTGTTGGTCACTCTCTCTTCCTTGGTATCCTCTTCTCCTTAGGTTTTCTGGACCCTCCCTCCCCCATTCTCCTCTTCCCTCTCAGACTGCTCCTTCTGTCTCCTTTGCTGGATATTCCTCCAGACCATGCCTTCTACCCACAGGTGTCCCTCAGGACTGTCCTAGGCCTCTGCTCTTCTCCCTCTATACTACTTCTGTTGGTGAACTCATCAGCTCCCATGGATGAAATGACCATCTCTGTGCTGATGATGTTCAAATCTACTTTCCCTGCCCCAACCTCTCTGCTGAGCTCCAATGGCTCATATCCAACTGCCTTTCAGCCATCTCCAGTAAATATCTTAAATTCAACATGTCCAAAACAGAACTCATTATCTTTCTTCCTAAACCCCTCCCCTATCCCCATCTTCCCTATTACTGTGGAGGGCACCCCTATCCTTCTAGCCCCCTCCGCATTCACTCACCCCCCAAACCCAACATGGTGCCAAGACCTATTGATTTCACCTTTGCAGCATCTCTGGTCAATTTCACCTCTGCCCCATCCCTGGTCACTTTCACCCTTGCCTGATCTCTGGTCCATTTCAGATTTCACCTCTGTCCATGGGTCTACGCTTATAGGACTTTGTACTTTAAGAACAAAGGGCAGCTCCCAACGCCAAAGACCCTCCATAAGCCCCGCCACGCAGAGCAAGGACTTACTGTTCACAGCGATCCACTCATTAAGGTCCTCGCCTTCGGGGAGCATGACAGCCTGCCGCAGGTTCCCACTTCCCAGAGTGGCTTCCGCATGCTTGAGGAGCTCATACTGATGGGAGCCTTCTGGAATGTTCTTCTTGGGCTTGAAGGTCTTGGAGGACCGGCTACTACTGTAGGGGGAGAAGGCGAAGGTTTTGTAAATACCTTGGCAGGCATGTACAGGAAGTGCTTCACTCACACTCACTGAGCTGGAAGGGAACCCAGAGCCCACCTGGCCTAACCTCTACCAGCACATAAAGAACGCTAGCCTGGAGTCAGAAAGACTTGAGTTCAAATCCAGATTCAAATGCTAACTAGCTGGTAACCTTGGTCAAGTCGCTTTACCTCTGCTTGCCTCAGTTTCCTCATCTGTAAAATGAAATAACAGCACTGACATTATATTTGTATCCTTAGTGCTTGGCACGTAATAAGCATTTAATAAATACTTGTCTTGGGGCAGCTAGGTGGTACAATGGATGGAGCACCAGCCCGGGTATCTGGAGGACTGAGTTCAAATCCAGCCTCAGACACTTAGTAGCTAGCTGTGTGACCCTAGACAAGTCACTTAAGCCCCCAACTGCCTCCAACAACAAAAGACTCCTTCCTTCTGTCCTTCCTATGTCTCAGAGCTGTGGTGAAGATCAAAGAATATTTGCAAAGTGCTCAGCAAATCTTAGACTACTAAATAAGTGCAGCAATTATTAGATGAAAAAGAACCCTGTCGATTTGGAGCTCAAAGGGATGGCACAGCCCTTTTAGCCCAAGCCTCTCCTTTTACATATGAGGAAACTAAGGCACAGAAAGCTTGGGACTAATCCAAGAGCACACAGCTAGTAAGTGTGGAGGTAGGATTGGAACCCAGGTCCTCTGATACCACCATGTGACCTCTTCACATAGAGATAAGGCCTCTCTGCTCTTCCTGCCTCTGTTCTCTCTTGCGCTCTCTTCCTGTGGCTCCTAGATAGAAAGGCCTTTAAATGCATTTTGTTAAAAGGGAGACACTTTTATGAGAAGGGGAGAGCAGTGACAGTGACATTATTAAAAAAAAGAGAGAGAGGAAGTGAAACATCTAAAAACTGCAGAGGAGGCCACAGGGTTAGGCTCAGCCAGAGACTTGGGCAATGCTGTTACCACTTTAGATGTAATGGATATTAAAATGAACAAGCTGTAGGTGGCAGGTTGGTGGTATACCGGCCCAGCTCCATTTTCTGATCTTTTTGGATGATGACACTAACATTTATTTGTTGATTTTCTAGTTCACAATTTAAAAAGTAAATTAAATAAATTAGAAATTATACAATAAATGCTTGTTGCCTGACTGATGAAAGGGAGCCCTAACTTGAGGCATGGAAGGAGGCAGGTACTCCAAGGAGGCGGGAAGGGAAGACTCTGCACTGTGGGTATTTTTCTGCAGAGCTGCCCCAATTCAATCCACAAACCTGCATGGCCATGTGCTCGACACAGCGGGATACAGAGACAAAGATGAAATCTGCCCCTGTCCTCGAGGGGCTTCCATTCTGCCCCATCTCACTTGACTACCCTGTCCCCCCAGGTACTGGCAGAGAACCCAACCAGGTTGCCACAACTAGGAGTGCCCCCTCCAGGAGGAGAAACAAGCGAACTACAAGCAGTATTTACTGTGGAGCCACGTGGATGGGTAAATGCTATCTCCTCCTAGCCCCCAATAGAATGCAAGCTTCCAGAGGGCAGGGACAGTCTTCATTTTGATCTTTGCATCCTCAGTGCCTTGTATACAGCAGGAGCTTAATAAGTGCTTGTTGAAAAAATACAGTATTCTCCAACTCCACTAGCAACTCAGTGGTGCAGTGCACAGAATGCTGGACCTGAACTGCAATCCTGCCTCAGGCACCCTGGTCAAAGCATTTTAAACTCTTCCTCAGTCTCCTCAACTGTAAAGTGGGGACAATTATAGTACCTCCTCTCAGGGTTGTTGTAAGGAAAAATGAGATGGAAGTGCTATATAAATGCCAGCTAACCATCATCATTATTATTAAATAATAATTTAATATTTCTAACTTAACATAAAGCCAACCTCCCCAAAGGACACCCAGGAGGGCCCTACCACCTCCTGACTCCTTCCTTCCTAGAGCCTGCTGCTTTCTCTTCCCACACCAACATCTGTGAAGTCACTGCTGAGTCCCCAACACTGCCCCGGCACCACAGAGGTGACCACCTAAAGATCAGGAAGAAAGAGACACTTGTTTTGCCTGACAGGACCTCTTCTCTAAGCAGGGAGGCAAGGCGGAAGGTCCAGGGACAGCTTTCGTGTTCAAGTTCAAGGGCCAGAGAACTTTGGACAAAAGTGAGGCTGCAGGGGAGGAGAGGTGGAAGGAAGCCCCCAGGGAGCCAGGGCGGGAAGAAAAGATTGAGTTAAGACAGTAAGAGGAGAGTGGGGAGGCCGGAGACAGCTGAACCTGGGGGAGGGGGGGCGCTGAGGGAGGGAGGAGATGGGTATTGGAGTGGCAGGAGCCAGCTGACGGAGGGCCTTGAAGGCCAGGCTAAGTCTGAACCTGAGCCAACAGGTAATAGACAAGTGGCAACTGGTCAGAGAAATTATAAAAGCTATCTGGCCATAGCTGAGAGGTCAGCCTGGAGTCCAGGCTCCGGAAGAACGGAGCTTGGAGACTATCTCAGTGATGCAAGCATGAGATAATGAGGGCTGGCTGGGATTAAGGGTGTAGCTCATAGAACTGTCAGAGGGGAATCTAGAAGGGCCCTCAGAGTAACAAAGAGGAGGAGGAGGATGGACATAGATGTACGCAGCTTAGGGTTAGTTTGCAAAGCGCTTAATGTATGTTATTTCACTTCAGCCTCAACACCACCATGTACAAGGGGTGTTAAGGTTATTGCAGGGAAACCGAGGCTGAGATCAGTTAAGCAGCCTGTCCCAGGCATACAACCATCAAGTGTCTGGGGCAGGTACCGAACTCTGTTCTCTATGCCATCCAGCTACCAAAATACCTGGGTGAGGGGCAGCTAGGTGGCACAGTGAGTAGAGCACCAGCCCTGGAGCCAGGAGGACCTGAGTTCAAATTTGGCCTCAGACACTTGACACACTTACTAGCTGTGTGACCTTGGACAAGTCACTTTACCCCAATTGCCCTGCCTTCCCCCTCCAAAAGAAATATACATATATACCTGTGTGGCCTCGGCCAAGTCACCGAGCTTTTTTAGGCCTCAGTTTCCTCATCTGTAAGTCAAAGGGCTCCTTGGGTCCTTTCTAGCTGGTCCAACCCCCTCACTGATTAGATAAGGAAACTCTAGGCCAGAGAGGGTGACTGTCCCAAGGTGACACAGCCATGGATCAGAAGAGCCAGGATTCAAGAAAGGAGGGAAATAAGCATTTATTAAGCACCTCCTATATACCAGGCATTGTACTCTAAGGTGGGGACCTGGTAATGACAAGACATTATAGGCCTGACTGAGTTCACAATCACAGGGTTGGCCATCCCAGGGCTGGAAGGGGCTTTCCAGGCCAATGTCATTTTGCAGGGGAGGCAGCCCTGGGAAGGTGAAGCCATTGGTGATGAGCCCAGGCCTTTCCAGACTTGGGGTCCAGACAGCCACACCAAGAGGGGTGCACCGACCCTGCCGCGGCCTGCCCGCTCCCCGAGGCTGCCTGGGGCTTAGCGCGCCAGGCACACAGTAGGGCTGCCAGGACGGGCTAAGCCCCAGGACCTCGGGGCAGAACCCGGGAAGGGGGTGGCTTTTCTCCGGAGGGTGGTACAATGACAAGTTTGGTTTCTAAAGACCACAGGAAATTCCCCTGGGGAGCCTGGGGGAGCGCTGCCTGCTCCTCTTCTGGGCTGGGCTCCAGCGGGTCAGGAAGGAGGGGTGAAGCCCCGGCCCCCCAGGCTGGGGGAGGAGGCAGAGGAGGAGGCTGGGCAGCGGCTCTGGCCACAATGGCCGGCGGTCAGCGGGCTGGATGTGATTAATGACCCGACGAGAGCCGATGGAGACAATGGGAGCTCAGAGGGGGATCCTGCGGGAGAAGGGCCCGGTCCCTGGAGTTCTCGGCCTGTAGCTCCCACCCCGGCTGCCCCCCTTTTCTTAGCGCTGACCCCCACGGCCTCCCCCGCATTCCCTTCCCTACTCCCACCCTTAGAAGGGCCGAGGCTGGGACCCCTCCCACCCTCCCCAGCCCCCCGAAGTCACGGGGCTGCCAGACCCCCGGTCCCCGGGCTCCGCCCTCTGATCCCCCCCCCCCGGAGGGCTCCCCTCGGTGTCCTCCTAGTCCGCCAGCTCCTTTCCCACTGCTCCCCGGCCTCCCGGCCCCGTCAGCCCGCTCCTGCGGGGGGTGCTCTGAGGCTCACCCCCAGGGCCCCGAAACCTGGAGACCCCCTATCCACCCAAGACCTCTGGTCCTGGGATCCCCATCCCCGTGCACCCCGACCCCCCAGACCCTACCCCGCAGCCCCCCGCCCCCACACTCACAAGAGGAAGCTCATCTCGTCTCGACGGGGCGGGGCGCGGGGGGCCCGGAGGAGGCAAAGGAGCGGAGGCCGGACGGCCAGCGAGGGAGCCGGCAAAGGCGCCCCGTACCCGCACACACAGACCAACAGACCCGACTATCCCCAGCCAGCGCGCGCCCGGAGCCGCCCACCCAAGCCCCCTACTCCGAAATGCGGAACTCGCTCAGCTCTCGCGAGAGGAAGCACCCCCTTCCAACCCCCCCTCCCCCCATCCGTGGCAGGAACGAGGAAGGGACGGGAAGCCCCGCCCACCCACAAGGGCCCTCGGCCAATCAGCGGCCGAGGCCCCGGCACCCCGCCTCCTCCCCCTCCCCCCCACGTGGGCCCTGGGGCTCTGCAGCGCGGGGTGGGGGGGGGAAGGGGGCAAGATCAAGGTCACGGGTGGGGAGGGGACGGCCTCAGAGGGGACGAAGCAGGGGGAGGAGGATCGACCCCCCCCAGGCCTCAGTTTCCTACTCTGTGAAGGACAGCGAACTCAGGGTCACTTTAGGTCAGACATCCCACTTGCCAAGTGTACTTTCTAAAGCGCTTCCTCCCCTGTCCTAGGAACCAGGACACTCTTGTCCCGAGGACTGAAGAAACTCGGGCTACCCGGCCGGTGTTCTGAGGGCACCTCTGACGTTCAGTGTTCTCCATCCTTCCTGGTCCTGATGTCCAGTGTCCTCTGACGTCCAATATCCTCTTGTTCTTCCTGGCCCTGGCACGTCCTCTGATGTCCAGTGTCCTCAGGCCTTCCCCGCCTGATGTCCAGTATCCTCTGATGTCCAGTGTCCTGCATCCTTCCCGGCCCTGACATGTTCTCGAATGTCCAGTGTCCTTGGTCTTTCCCAGCCTGATGTCCAGTGTCCTCTGACGTCCGGTGTCCTCTGGAGTCCAGTGTCCTTGGTCCTTCCTGGCTCTGATGTCCCATGTTCCAAAGACACCTCCAGCCCTGACATCTCATGTCCTCTGGTCCTTATCCCATTGCCCAAGGCCCATTCTGCTCAGGGACCCTTAGCCAAGGACCTAGGTTATACTGACCAGAAACTGTCAGATCCAAAGATCAGTGCAAAGAGTTTTCTCCCACTTGTGTATCTCAAGAAACTCGTGTGTCTTATCTGAAAACTGGCTCCACACTGATCAATCAGTTCCCATTTCGATATTCCTTTGATCGTCTATGGCCACTTGGGGGGGTGGGACCCCTCTTTCTGAATTCGGGGAATTGTACCTGTTCATTCTGCCCCTCCTCCCTGATCTTTCTTAGAATGACCTAATGTGATATTGTTTCCTTTTAACTAACTGGCCTTGTTGGTGAGTTGTTTTAATGTTTAAAATTCTGTCTGCCCGGTTTTCCGGGTCCAGCCCTAAGGTGAGGGGATCTGGTCCCAGTAGGCATGAATTGCTTATAATGAATCGATTAGCTCGGTGACCGAACCTTTGTTTCTTCAGTCTTTTCATGTGTCACCCACCCAGTTCCAAGGCCCATCCCAACCCTGTGTGACCCAGACAAGTGACTGAAGCTTCAGTTCACTAGACTCTACTTTGCAGAAAAGCGGGAGACCTGCATTGCTAGGTGGAGCTTTCTCACTCGACAATTTCCTTCGCCCAGGGATTTGCATTTCCTTTCCCGATCTATGTAAATGACCCTATTTTAGACCTAAACTCCCCGGAGCAGCTTCTCGTAGTTTATTCAGTCCTTTATCTCCTGCCTTCCTAGCACGTAGTAGGAATTTATAAATGCTTATGGAGAGGCGATGAATTGGGACCCACCCCCTTGGAAGTCGGCTCCTGGGCACCTGACTTGAGCATTTAGTAGATAGAGGTGGGGATGCTTGGGGTGGATGGGTGGAGCTTGGAGGGCCCTTGCAGAAGGGCAGAAGGCTAAGTAAGGTTGGCTAGCCCTTGCTCCTGTCACCAGGAGTGAAAGGAGCTTAGTGAAATAAAAGGTAACAAAAAAGTGGGCCAGTGCTGCCAGGATTCTGAGTCTGTTGCCAGACGTGGACACTCCCCCATCAATGCAGATGGGAACAAATCCCTCTAAGATTTAATTAATGGTCTTGAGAGCTGTTGTGTCTGAAAGAGGCCCAGGGAAAGTCTAGATGTTTCTTAATCATCCAAAAACTAAAGAATGACTGGGTATTTTTGTGATGAGTAACTTTTCTTAGCCTGCCCACAGCTCAATACAGTTTTGTGTTTCCTGCCCTGAAAAAAATGACTCGTGAATTAATTGGGCCGATGAAACCTCCCTTGCCATCTGTGTCTGGGAGCTGCCTTTCCTGAGGCCCAGAGTGGCCTTCTACTTAGCTCAGCCACATGTCCTGTTAGCATAGACTTTTGTCTATGCTAAGAGACCACTGGAAAGCTAATGCCGGAGTATTAATTGGTAATGAGGGCCATGAGCCCTTGGCCTCTTCAAGAGAGAAGGGATGGTTCGGTGAAACAATAGGACAGAAGGACGGGGTGCCCAGATAGGACGCCCAGGAGAGAGACAGAACGAGAGACAGAGACAGAAAGCCAGAGACAGACACAGAGAAAGAGAAGGTTTAATGGAACGGAGAAGCCTGAGTTTTGAGAGGCAGGCCAGAAACTTAAGCCATTTCTGGGCCTCACGGCCTTCACTGCCAAAAGGAGGGTCCCTTCCAGTGGGAGCCAGGACCTTCTCTCTTTTTAAGATGAGAGTCAGTGGGCCATAACGGATTCCAGGCTTCCCTCTGAACTGGTTGTGTGACCCTGGGTGAGTTCCTACACAGCTCACCAAGAGTCAAAGTCACCGATAAATTGCTGATCTCCCATAATGACCAAGTGCTTTATCCCAGTTTTGCTCCTCACAAAAGCACAGGTGGGTAGGTTGTCCAAGGGTTATCTTCATTTCACAGGTGGGAATACTGAGGCCCAGGGAAGATTGCCTCCACAATCAAATACATCATTGCCTTTTGGGGCATTCGAAGCCTTTCATTGTCTGCCTGGACTATCGACTATCTTTCAGGAACAAGGACCCTTCATTCTCCCTGAAGCCCTCCACACTCCCTCCAGACTGGGCAGCTTCTTAATGCCGCCTTAGGGCATCCCACTTCCTACTTTCACTTCTTAGCCCAGACTGTTCCCCAACCTCCCTGCCCTGCCCAGTTTGGGGGTCTGTGTGGCTTCACAGCACTCAGCACAGTGGAATCCAGGAAAGGGCTTCATTTTTGACAAGGGCTGCCTCTTCTTCAGGCAGGTGACCTCGAGAGAAATGCTGCTTGGGCCAGCTATTGGTCTGATAGTCTCCTGTCCCCCAGGGCTGGGACAATACTAGCCAGATTCAGGGAACCCTGAAAGGTTCTCTCTCCAGCTGGATTCTGAATCTGGTGCACAGTAGGTGCTTAATAAACGCTTATTAACTGACCATCTGAATCTCCATCATGTCATGTCCCTGAGTGTAGAGTGGGACCTCATAAACCTCCAAGGCTATAGCAAAGTCATTTTTCCCAACATAAAAATTTATTGTATATATAGAGCCTTAACAGCTCATTTAGTCAAATTCAAATCAACAAATCTTTATTGAATCCCTGTTACCAAAAAGTTATATTACATTTTAAAAAATCTCTTAAAATTCGAGTGCATTCAGAAAGGATTTCCTATACACCTTCTGTGTACAGAACCTTGAACCCTATGGCGGGAATGGGAACTGGGCTTGGGCTATCACTGATAGATGGAGCACCCAGGTGAAGGAACTCCCTCTACCGATACAGGTGCCTTCTCTGGAACTTCCCGTCTCAGGGAGTTGCCTATGGCACCAAGAGCTGAAGGGGTGGCTTGCTAGAATGTGTCCATGCGTCAATTGTCTTAACTTTACTAGGAACTAGATGGGGAGGTAGAAGGGACCCCAAAGCCCATCAAGCCCTCCCTCCCCACCCCTTCATTTTTATAGAGAAGGAAAGCAAGGCTAAGAAAGGGGGCAGGGAATAAATAAAGAAATTTATAAAAAAAAAAAAAAGAAAGGGGGCAGGGGCCTCAGGCAAGGGGCAGAAGCAGGACTAAACCTGGCCGGCCTGGAGCCTTTCCTCCACCCCAGCCTGCTTCCCAATGAGAGCACAAGTTTACAGCTGGAAGGGGCCTCCAAGTTCAGAGTGAATATTTTACAGGGAGAAGGGGAGAAACTGAGGCCTGGGGCAAAAAAAGCAGTCAAGCCCGAATGGGGAGTATGCCTTGGGGAAGATTGGTACATCAGGTTCTCTAACTTCAGTTAGGACTCTTCCCACTGTACCCAAACTGACAATTCTGAGGTATATTATACATAGTAGTGACTTAATAAATGTTTGTTGATTGAATGACTGATCTAGATAGGGAGAAAAGCTGTAGCAGCTCTGGATGGCCATATGAAAAGGTCAGTAACTAGAACAGGTTTAAATAACAGTTCTGGGCAACCATAGAGGGCTGGTCCCAATGCAGGACACCATTAAGTTATTGTTTGTTGTTTCGTTATTACACTGATAAAAAGTATTGCAGGAATCCAGAGGAGGGAGCAAAGTCACAGAAAGAGGCATTGAGAGGCAGAAGACCTTCACTCAAGCCCTGCGTGACCTTGGACAAATCTCTTCTGGGCCTCAGCTGTCTCCTCTGTGACATAAGCCTCCATCTCTTCCAACCTTAGTGTTTTGGGATCCTGGGAGGATATGGGCAGGCTTGCAGGAGGAGCCAGGCCCGGAGGGTGGGCAGATACAGAGGTACTGGAAGGCTCTTCATTAGGGGCCCCCGGATTTGCATCTCATAGTTGAGGGCCCCAGCTGCTTCAGAGCCCTGGTGGCTGGAGATGGGGAGAGTGGGGGGAGGGAAGGAAGGAAGGGAAGGTCAGATACTGAGAGCCGGTGCTTAAAAAGACACACACCTCTTCTCTTCAGGCTTGACCTGATGTTCGTTTAAACTCCATTTCATCTAGAAATAAATGCATGTTTTGTGTTTGTTTTTGTGGGGGAGAGGACCACACCACATGAATCACTTACTCTACTTTGAACCCCACTGCGCATGGGCATGACTCTGGGGATTCATCAGTTGTTATGGTCAATGAGCTAAAGGAAAGGGGGGACCTCCCCCCTCCCCTCCCCCAATCCTTATTCAGAGCTGTGGTTTCTTTCTCATTTCCTGGCTGCTAACTTTAGAAAAAAAAACTACCTTTTTTCTTCCTTTTATTCTAGGTATTACTTTAGCTTAAAACCTCGGGACTAGGTGACATCCTGGTCTATTGGAGATCTTTCTGGGCTGCTTTCTTACTTGGCCAATAGGCACAATTTTAGTTTTTTAAACGGAGCAATGTGGTAGGCGCTGAGGCAGGTATTGATGTGGATGCAAAATGTCCTAAAAGCGAAGTTGCCTTTTCCCTGGTTTGTCCTCTAACTTGAAGAAGCCTTAAAGTCTCTTGATGCAAAGGTGACGTAAGGGATGAGCTTCTCTCTCCCTGGCCCCTAAAGTCTCCTCCTCTTATCTTGAAATGCTACCTAACTTACTGTTACCCTGGGCCATGGAATTCTTTCTCTACCCCATCCAGGATCATGAAAATTCCAAATTCTGGTCTCCCTTATCATGTGTCACTGGTTGTCCTCTACCTGTGTCCTTATCCTATCCCTAAATCTCCAACCCCCATAAGAAACCCTAAAATCATCCTACAGGCTGTATAGCTTTTTGTCTATATAAGTCTGGTCCCTTCCCTACATCAGTGCCTTTGTTTAGCTCCTTGCTAAATCTCAGGCCCGCTGCTTTTGCATCAATAAAGCTCCCAATGGCTACAGAGAAGGTCTAAGTGAATTCTTTCACATTTGATGAACCAGTTCTCCCAACTCTAACCTCATTAGGTATGAAGCTTACTTACATCTAAGCCTCTGCACTATGAAGAGACGGTGGAGAGAGCCCTGGATTTATGGTCAGAAGAGGTGGATTCAAATTCCAGCTTTCCCACTTAGACTTGTGTGACTCTGAGAAAGTCACTGTCCCTCAGTTTCCTCGTCTGTAAAATGAGAGAGTTGAACTAGATGTTCCCTTAGGTACCCTGGCATCTCTCACATCTCTAGACCTTTGATCCTAGGGCAGTAGGACAGGACCACACCATTCTCATCCTCATCTTCCTCAGTAATCGACATTTCTTTAGCCCTTTCAGGTTGGAAAAGAACTTTACAAATATTGTCTCCCTTGAACCTCACCAACAGCCCTAGAGGCTGGTAATATTGTTTCAGCCGTTTCCAGCCACAAGCAGAAAAAGCCTGAGACATTAAAGAATAGCTATAACAGGAACATGAATGATTGTCATCCTAATATTTCTATATAGCACTTTAAAGCTCACAGATACTTAATTTGATCCTCATAACAACTCCAGGATGTAGGTGCTTTTATTAGCCCCATTACAGGCAAGGAAACTGAGGCAGATAAAGGTTAAGTGACTTGCCCAGGGTTACACAGCTAATAAGTGTCTTGGGCAGGCTTTGAACTCATGTTTTCCTGATTCTAAGAGCAGCAGTTTCTCATTTCAGATGACAAAACAAAAATGTGTTGGAAGTGGTTTATCAGATACACAAACCAAATACCAAATGAGTTTCAGGGTGCAGAAGGACCCAGGAGGACTTTTGGCAGCAGGTGGCACTTGCTTTTGCCTTTAAAGAATGAGTGGGCATTTGGGGGAAGGGGATTGGAAAGGGTATCGCAGGAATAAGGAAGAGTGCATGCAAAAAGGTAGAGAAGTTCTGGCCCCACACGAGGACTGTGAGTAATTCACATGGCTTCACTTGGTATAGCAGAGAGTAGGATGAGGTGAGGTGATCCACCTTGACTCTAGAGGACATATGGGTATGCCTAATTCCCTCCCCTCTGCAAAGAGCGGGTGCCTATGGGTACAGAATAAGGTGTACCCTGCTGAGCATGGCCAATGTGTCCATTTGGTTTGCTTAGCTGCTCTTTGTTTTGTTAGGCCATGAGGAGAAGACTTGAGGAAGGGACTCATTTTGGGAAGTGAGGAAAACACTTATTCAAAACAAAACAAAACAAAACAAAGAGAGGTCCTATGGTGCCCAGTTAAGAAGGAGTCTATTTTCCTTTGTTCAAAAGCCATTTCTTTAATTAGGGCACCACAGCAAGCCGCTGGTGGAGGTGGGCTCAGCCAATGGAGAAAGGAGAGCCCTGTCCTCCAACAGCAGCTGAGGGCATCAGGTGACAAAGAGCCCCTAACAGCCCCTGGCACTAGATCTCTAGCTCCCCAAGACAGTTTGTCTGGAGGACCCTTTCCACCTCCTCCCCACCAGGGTCAGAAAAAGACTCCATCACCTTTGCCTTCCTAGATACCCAAGGGATTCTGGGGGTGGAAGGGCCCTGGGAGATCATTCAGTCCAATCTGCTTATGGACACATGAGGATAATAATCTCTAGTGCAGAGAGAGATTGTCCACCTGGCAACAATGAACTTGGATTTTTCATGTTTTGATCACTGCATTTCGGTATAATCACTCTTCTGTGTAATCCTATGCACTTTATGCATCATGCATTTAAAAACACGGTTCTGAGAAGGGGTCCATCCACTCCCATACTTCACTAGAGGTCCAAGGGGTCCATGGCACCAAAAGGGTTTGGAAGGGTTTCTGGTGCTGACCTCACAGAGCTGTGGTAGGGATCAGAGAAGATCACGGAGAAAACATGATATAAACATCTGTTTTTCTGTTAAACTTCTTTACACAAGAGGAGTTAAGTTACCTGTGGTCACACCATTTGTATGTGTCTGAAGGAGAATTTGAATCCAGGTATCACTGACTCCAAGTCTGGTATGATAGTCACGGTGCCCTGATGATCCAGGAGGAGCCAGAGAACAGGAACGGAAAGATAAGTTGTAGGAAGGGGTGACCAGGACTTTTGTGTGGACTGGGAGACTTTTGTTCTGCAGGAGCCCCACAGGAGCAACTTGGCAGGTACATTGCCTATGGGATTTCTCTTGCCCCAGGAAACAGGTGAGATTTCCTCTCTCTCTCTCTCTCTCTCTCTCTCTCTCTCTCTCTCTCTCTCTCTCTCTCTCTCTCTCTCTCTCTCTCTCTCCCTGCTTCCCTTCTTACCTCCCTCCCTTCCTTTCTTCCTACCTCCCACCCTTCCTCCCTCCTCCTCCCTCCCTTTCTCCCTCTCTCTCTCTTTCCCTTCCTTCTTTCTTCCTTTCTTTCCTTCCTTCTTCCCTCCCTTCCTTCCTTTCTTTCTGTCTTTCTTTCCTTCTTTCCTTCTTTCCTTCTTTCTTTCTTTCTCTTACTAGGCATTTACAACTTTCAGTCAGTGTGGGATGCCTGGAACAGCCTTTCTTTGAGAAGCACTATGACAAACTAAACTCCTCCATCAGACTGTGAGCTCACTGACCTCATGAACTGTCTTTTCCCGCTTTGTACTTCTGGTTCGTTGAATCCTCAAATCACAGAATCTCGTAGTTGGAAGCACCCTTAGCAGCCATTTAGTTCAGTCCACATCCTAGAGGGAGCAGTGGACAGAATGTTGGGTTCAGGAAGACCTAAGTTCAAATCCTGTCTCAGACACTTCCTAGCCACGTGACTCCAGATGAGTCCCTTCACCTATGCTGCCTCAGTTTCTTCATTTGTAAAATGAAGATAATAACAGCACTTGCCTCCTAGAGTTATTGTGAGGATCAGTTGAGGTAATATTTGTGAAGTACCCTCCAAATGCTGGCTCTTAGTATTATGGCTCCCCCCCCCCCAAATTCCCTGCTAACACTCACCAGCAGCTGTGCTCTGAAGCCTTCCAGTGAGGGAGAGACAACAAATCTAGCCTCAGCTACAGGGCAGCCCCACCCTCATTGTTCCCAGGTTGTGCTTTGGGGCCAAACACAATACACAACATCATCTTTGAAGCACCAGTCCTTTGAATAGTTGGAGAGCTGCCCCCCTCCTGCCTCAGTTTCCCCCCACTGTTCTTCATTCAGCAACTGCTCAGAAGAAAGCTGGAGGGTCTTCTCTCTGGCTGCCCACAGAGCACTCTGGATGTGGCTTGGCCAGGGCAGAATAAAGAGGGATTATGGCTTCTTTATTCCTGGACGCTGCGCCTCTCAATGCACCATTCACTTTCTTGGCTGCCCATTCCATCATCTTGACTTCTATGGAGCTTCCAGTCCACTAGAACCCCCAGATCTTTTTCAGACATGCTGCTATGTAACCCTGCCCAAGGAGGAGCTAAGTAGCATGGTAGATAGAGTGCTGGACTTGCAATCCAGCCTCATTTACTTACTAATTCTGTAACGCTTGGCAAGGCACAAATCTTTCTAGGTCTCAGTTTCCTTATCTGTAAAATGAGCTGTGTGGCCTCAGTGGCCTTTGAGGTCACTGGTTCCCACTTTAAAGCTATGGTCCCATGAGCCATGCCTCTCACAGCTGCTGCTTGGGAAGCTGATTTTGTCAAGCCCAAGAGAAAGATGTTAAATTTATCCCCATTTAATTTCACCTTGTTTAATTTAGTCTGAATGTTTGTGGAAATGAAGTGAATCAAATGATAGCAGCAAGTATTTATATAGGACTTTAAGATGTGCGAAGCACTTTATAAATATCATCTCATTTGACACAACCCTAGGAGGTAGGTCCTGTTATTAACTTCATTTTACAGTTATGGTTACAGACACAGGTTAAGTGACTTGCCCAAGGCCACAGAGCTAGGAAGCATCTGTGGCAGGATTTGAACTCAGGTCTTCCTGGCTGTGGGTCCAGCAGTTATCCACTGTGTCACCTAACTTAATTGGAAGAACAGTAGGGAAATTCAGAACCTTAGCAAATCCAGGCATCAGCCAAGCTAGAGAACAGGGAGGTCAAAGGACAATCCTTGAGCCCCCTGGATTCTGCTGGCCTTAGCATAGACACTGATCCTTCTTCTTATTCTGAGTTTTTTGAGGAAATAGAGGTGAATCCTACTTCATCACTTTATGCACCCAAAGAAACACCGTGAGCAGTGATGTGCCCCTTGGTATCCCTCAACAGGGTGTCCTGTGAGGTAGAAGAGGGAATGCGGTGAGGGGGGGAATCCTGGGGGGGGAGATGTCCAGCCAGAAGGATTCCAGGAGCAACACTCTGTCCAGAGAGGACAGAGCAGACTCTAGAGGAAAGATGTCAGGTGAGAGTGGCCACTGTTCATTTACATTCCGGTAAATGGATCACTTCTCCTGGGACACAAGCAGTTCCTTTGAAACATTATAATTTTCTTCCTTTTTTGGCATGTGTGATATGATGGGAGACTTCCTCTGAGCCAGGAAGACCTGAGTTCAAGTCTCACCTTTCCCACCTACCAGTTGTATAACCCTGGGAAACTACTTAATCTCTATCTGCCTCAGGCAACTTCCCAAGACTTATTTATTAAATTATAAAGCATGGCATCTTCAACTTTTTTTGAATCATGGACTTCTTTAGCAGTCTGGTGAAGCACATGGAACCCTACTCAGAATCACACACACACACACACACACACACACACATTTAAATTCATAATCAAAGGGAATGATAAATTTAATTAGAGTTTAGTGAAAACAAAGATGGATATTTTCCCCACCCAAACTCACAGACCTTCTGAAATCTATCACAAACAGGGATCCATGGACCCCAGGTTAGAAACCCCTGATTTAGAGGGATCTGCACCATTTGAACTCCTTGAGGGCAGGGACTGGGTTTTGTTTTTTGTTTTTTGCCTTTTTAAATATCCCTGTCACTTAGCATAGTGACTGGCATGTTGTTGAGTCATATCTGACCCCATTTGGGGTTTTCTTGGCAGAGATACTGGAGTGGTTTGCCACTTCCTTCTCCAGCTCATTTTAAACATGAGGAAACTGAGGCAAACAAGGTTAAGTGACTTGCCCGTCGTCGCACAGCTAGTAAGTGTCTGAGGCCAGATTAGAGCTCAGGAAGATGAATCTGTCAACATGGTGCTTTTAAAAAAAATCTAGGTGATTATTTCAGGATAATTGGTTTCCTTCATAATCCCATGCTTTTTACTTTCTGCATTTAAAACTGTGACTCTGAGAAGGGGACCAGAGGCTTCACTAGCCTGACTGATAAAGGGGACCAGGACACAAGCATGGTTAACACCATGCACACTCTGTCTGGCACATAGTAGGCACTTAATAAACGCATATCGACTATTTAGGATTGAATCTGAGCTGTGATGCTTCTAGCTGCGAACCTCAGTTTCCTCCCCTGTAAAGTGGGTACAGCGATGTTTCTACCACCTGCCCCTTGTGAAAGGGCTTGAAAATCTGTTAGCACCATCATTTTTCATTCCATTTGCGTCAATGACTTTGTGAATCATCTCATACTTGGATCGGACGCCTGACATCACTCCTGGTATTTCCTGCAGTCACTAAGCTCCCCCATCACCCTCTAACCAGTTGAGTGCCCTCTGGGTTTGGCCCCATATTCGATGTCTACACTTGCCTGGCTCATGGCGGGGCTGGCTCAGCCAGGAGTAGGCTGCCCTCTGCTGGTTTTCTATAGTCATTGCAGGACTCTTCTTGCCTTGGTTCACTCCTCCCCATCTCCTAGGGCTGGTCTCTTTCTGCTCAGTGATCTATCTACCCTTAATTTGATCATTTGTCCTGGTTTAGAAGTTTCTCTTGGTCTATAGTTCCTCGTGGTCCCTCTGTGATCCTTGGGAAGCAGAGTCACCAGCAGCTTGGTCCAAGCATTGCTGGTGCCAATTTTGTAAACCAACAGCTTGACTTTTAGATCCCATCAGAACTCTTGGGTAGTTGTTACCTGGATTTAGTGGACTTGGAGTCGGAGGACCTGGGTTCAAATCCTGCCTTATCTCCTGAGTGACCCTGAACAATTGTTCCAAGAGCATTTACTACCATATGCTAGGAATTGGGGGCACAAAAATAATGAATGAAATAATCCATACTCCCAAGGACTTTATATTTTGAGTCATTTGATCTCACTGGGCTTCAGTTTCCACAAGTATAAAATGAGAATGATGAATTAGCTGACCCCAAAGCTCTCCTCCCTCCCTAAATCTCTGATCTCAAATTCAACTTTTAGGTCTTTGATCTGCTCCCATTAAGCAAGCATTTGGGGCTGCTGTCTCTAACTTGTGCAGTAGAATGGAAACTCATTGAGGGCAGAGACTTTCCATTTTTTCGGTCTTTGTGCGCAGCACAATGTGTGGCACATGGACGTCTCCTAATGAATGTTTGCATTGAGCAGGTTCACTTCCATGGCAAGTCCGGGAATGGGATTCCCTTTAAAGTCTTCTTTGAGCAAGAAGGAGACAGAGCACTCAATCCCTTTCTCCTCGAGATGCTGTCTCTAGCCCTGACATTTCATGTCAGACCATTCCACTGGGAAAGGTCCCAGTGATGTATATGAAACATCTTTGTGTGGGAGTAGTTCCCTTTTCTGAAATTAAGCAACCCTGTAAAAACCAGGGCCCCTGAGGAGCAACAACATGCCCTGTGAGTAGGCAAAGGGAAGAGGAAGTAGTTTGATTTGAGGGACATTAAAAGCATTGGCTATTTCAGTATAGTCTATATCCCTAATTACCTGGAATCCCTGCCTCTAGAGTCATTGTTTGGGTGAAGACATCATATCTTTAGAAGGTCCATGTTAAAAGGCTAGCCTCTTATCTTTCAGGAGTGGCACATTCATCTTCTGGGCCTGACCCAAATTACTCTGTTACAGAGGGTGAACCCAAAGTCTTAAACTCTAGGTCAAAGCCACACTAAGACTTGTGGACTTCCTGTATTGACTAGAAGCAGCGTGTGACCTAGGGGATGGAGAGTTGGTCCTGGAGTCGGAATGACCTGGATCCTGCCTCCGGCGTGTCCTGTCCGTGCGTCCCTGGGCTAATCACTTGATTTCTCAGTCCCCCCTCCTCCCAACTCTCTAAGTTGGAAAGTTGCAGAGAAGGTGCTAATCTGCATTGGTGGGATCCCCTTCTACAGATGAAATCCTGGGTCTGACCAAACCCTGCAAAATGAAGTGAGTCCCCAGTCCCCTGGAGGAGGGGAATGAAACGCAGGACAAGCACATTTGCCCGCAGTTGGGGTGGGAGAAGAGGAAAAGGAAAATGTCCAGAACCTGCATTGCTGTTGGCTCAATAGTTTCCTTGTCTATGGTCTTTTACATTTTGCAAAGCACCTTCCTCAAAATTACCATTTAAGGTAGGTCAGTCAGCCAGTCAACAAACATTTAAGGGCTCACTGTGGCCCAAGCATGGGCCCTGCACTGAGGTTCAGTGACTTGCCTAGGGTCACACAGTTGTAAGGGGCAGGCTCTGTATTCAAATCCAAGAATCCTGTGCTCTTTGCTGCCTCTCAGGGTGGGGAGGCCATGGTGGGGTACCACAGCTTAGGGCCCTAGATAAACAAGAGGGCAACAAAAGGACTTGAGTCAGAGTTCAGAAGGGGAGAGGGGAAAGGCAGACACCATTCTGCCATCTTAGTAGGCCCTGAGGCCATTGGGACCAAATTGTGAAGGGCTTTGAATGTCATTTTAAGGAATTTGGATGTTAAACTCCTGGGAGATTGGCAGTAAAGGGAGGCCATTTCCAGAGTTGGTTGGCTTGTTTTAAAACCTCTGAGTGCTCTCCCTGCCCAGGCACACTGGGGCAAGCCAGAGCAGCAGCTACATACCTTTTTCGTTATGTAGACCCAGAGAATGATGCTCTGAAATAGTCATCTTCCTTTGTTAGACCTAACTCATAAGGAAGCTTGATTGAAAGGAGGAAATAAGGTTTCAATTTCAATTTAACCACATATTTGCTGTCTGTTACTTTCTTTCATAATAATTTTTGAAAGAGTTTAAATAAAGATTTTGGGTCAGACGAGTCCTAAAGTGCCTTCCAGTCCTGACAGGAAATGTCTTAACATTGTTTTCAGCTCAAAGAGTTCTGAGGCCCCTCCCTGCTGTAACGCCCCATGTTTTTAAGTTCTGAGGCCTCTTCCAGCTCTGAAACACTTTTGTTCTAACTTCTAAATCTCTACCCAGAGTTGACATTCTATGGTCTAAATTCCCTTCCCAACTCCGACATTCTATGTTCTAAGTTCTAAGTTTCCACCCAAAGTTGACATTCTATGTTCTATTGGCTCCTTCCAGACTTAAAGTTTTATGTGCTGATATCTCTGGCATTTGACGGTTTTTTTAAAAAAAATAATTTATTTATTTAAGTTTTCCACTTTCACTTCCATAAGATTTTGAGTTTCAAAGTTTCTCCCCCTCACTCTCCTCCCCTCTCCCCAAGACAGCGTGCAATCTGATATAGGTTCTACCCATGCATTCCTATTAAACATATTTTCACATTAGTCATGACTTAAAAAAGAATTAGAACTAATGGGAGGAAACATGAGAAAGAAGAAACAAAACAAAACAACAAAAGAAAAGGAGAGCAAATAGTCTGCTTCCGTCTCCATTCAGACTCCAAAGTTCTTTCTCTGGATGTGGATGGCATTTTCTATCATGAGTTTCTTGGAGTTGTCTTGGATCCTTGCATTGCTGAGAAGAGCTAAGTCTATTAAAGTCAGTCATTGAACACTGTGGCTGTTACTGTGTACAATGTTCTCCTGGTTCTTCTCACCTTACTCAGCATCAGTTCACATAAGTCTTTCCAGGTTTTTCTAAAGTCCACCTGCTCATCACTTCTTATAGCATAATAGCATTCCATTACATTCATGTACCACAACTTGTTCAGCTATTCCCCGATTGATGGACATCCCCTCAATTTCCAATTCTTTGCCACCACAAACTTTCAATGTTTTTAGAAATATATTTTTAAAAAACTCTAATCTTATCATCAACCCCCTCCCCCCAGCATTTCCACGTACAAAAGAGCCTGCAGAAGAGGACTGAATTTTAAATTGCTATTTCATGTTCCTCGTATCACCTTCTATCATCATCCCTTCTCTCTGGTCAGGAGTGGGGTGGAGGCTTCATCAAGAGCCCTTTGGCGACAGAGTTGTTGCCTCTGCCAGAGCTCTTGGGTATTTCAAAATGGCTTTTCTTTAAAATGTTTTTGTTATTGTGTAAATTCTACTTGATTTCCTTGGCACCAGCTCCGACTTCCCAGAATCTCTGAAATCCTCTCTTCATTTTTACATTTTATTACGTTCATATCCTTCTGTTTGTTCAGCCATGCCCCAATTGAAAGGCACCCCTATGGTTTCCAGTTCTTTCCTTTTTTTTCTTTTAATTTTTTTTCTTCTTCATCAGAAGGGCTGTTTTTTTTTAAATGTGAGATGTGCAAATTTATTTTTTTATTTTTTATAATTAAGATTTTTTATTTTTAGTTTACAACACTCAGTTCCACATAATTTTGAGTTCCAGATTTTCTTCCCCTCCCATCCCTCCCCAAGACAGCATGGAATCTGATAGATTTTCTACATATAACTTTGCATTGAACTTATTTACACACTAGTCAAGTTGTAAAGAAGAATTATGACCAATAGAATAAATCATGAGAAAGAAGAAACAGAACCCAAAAAAAACCCCCAAAAACAAAAACAAAAGAGAAAAAAAGGGGGAAAAAAGGCGAGCATAAAGTGTGATTCAATCTGTACTCAGACTCCATAGTTCTTTCTCTGGATGGAGAGAGTATTCTCCATCATGAGTCCTTTGGAGTTGTCTTTGCACCTTGTATTGCTGAGAAGAGCAAAGTCTAACAGGGTTAGCCATCACAGAAGGGCTGTTTTGCTCATGACCATTCGAGTATGTGGAGGGGAGGAAGATGTAAGAAGGCTGAAAAGGTAGGAGGGGGCAGGTTTGAAGGGCTTTAAGAGCCAGAGGGTTTTATATTTGATCCTGGAGGTTCAGGTTCAGTTTCATTGAAACATTTGTTAAGTGCCTACTATGTGTCAGGGAACCACTGGAGTTTTTTTAATAGGTGCATAGAGTGACATGGTCAGACCTGGAGTGAGAGTCACAGGAGTGAATGAATTTTTTTAAAGAGAAGCTAACTGAAATGTGAGCTCAACCACGGCAGACCTCCCCATCTTACCCAAGGGGAAACTCTCAAAAGTCTTTAGGGAAGAGTGAGCTTTCTTTACACGTCTGGTGTTTCTTTACATGTCTGGTACTTTCCATGAGTCTTTGCTGAATAGTGTCTTGAACCACAAGGATCTTCCGGGAGAAGCTTTCACACCAATTCTGTTCTCAGGAATGGATTCAGTGTCATGTTTTACTCAGCATTAGCTCTACCTATTAGGAGTCACTCACTGTCTACACATGCAGCCCATGCCAAATGCTCCAGGCTTGGTTGGAAACCTGGTTGGCCTCACTTTGGAATGTTAGCCCTTCTTCAGATTCAGCCCCTCCCAACTGTTCAAACAGGTTTCTCTTGGGCCTTATATTTGCATTTCAAAGTTTCCACTCAGCTCTGGTATTTTCAGCAACCATAAACTTCCCTCTTCTATGAAAAACTCCTCTTTCCCCCACAGGATTATGCTCAGCTTTGACTGGAAAGTTGTTCTTGGTTATAATCCCACATCTTTTTGCCTTTTGAAAGATTGCATTCCATGACCTGTTCTTTCAGAGATTGCTGGGTCTTCTGTGACCCTGAAGATGGCCCTGGGCTACTTGAACTCTTTCTTTCTGGCTACTTATGATACTTTTTTCTTTGATGTGAAAGGTCTGGATATTGACTATGACATTCTTGGGACATTTTTTTTAGAGAAGTGATTGGTTGATTCTTCTGTATTCACTTTGCCCCCAGTTCTAACTGATTTGTGCAGTATTCATTTATGATTTCCTAAAATATAATGTCCAGATTTTTTTAATGGCTTTCAGGGAGTCCAAAAATTTTAAAATTATTTCTCCTTGATCTGCTTTTTCCAGGTCAATGATTTTTTACATCAGATACTGTATATTTTCTTCTATTTTTTGAATCTTGAATCCCTAAGACTCTGACTCTTTTTTTAAAAAATTTATCTATTTAATTTATTTAATATATTTAGTTTTCAGCATTGATTTTCACAAGAGTTTGAATTATGAATTTTCTCCCCATTTCTACCCTCCCACCCACTCCAAGATGGTGTATATTCTGGTTGCCCCATTCCCCAGTCAGCTCTCCCTTCTGTCACCCCACTCCCCTTTTCCCTTCCTTTCTTGTAGGGCAAGATAAATTTCTATGCCCCATTGCCTGTGTATCTTATTTCCTAGTTGCATGCAAAAGCTTTTATTTTTTGTTTTTGAACAACTGTTTTTAAAACTTTGAGTTCCAAATTCTCTCCCCTCTTCCCTCCCCACCCACCCTCCCTAAGAAGGCAAGCAATTCAACATAGGCCACATGCATATCATTATGTAAAACCCTTCCACAATACTCATGTTGTGAAAGACTAACTATATTTTGCTCCTTCCCTTTAGCCATCATCAAACATCATTTCTAACCTATCCCCCTTTATCCAATTTTCTTCGTTGACCCTGTCCCGTTTCAAAAGTGTTTGCTTTTGATTACCTCCTCCCCTGATCTGCCCTCCCTTCAATCATCCCCCCTTTTTTATCTTCTTCCTCCTTCTTTCCTGTGGGGTAAGATACCCAATTGAGTGTGTATGGTATTCCCTCTTCAGGTCAAATCTGATGAGAGCAAGATTCACTCATTCCCCCTCACCTGCCCCCTCTTCCCTTCTTGTTTATCTAGGGCCCTAAGCTGTGGTACCCCACCATGGCCTCCCCACCCTGAGAGGCCAACTTACCTGACCCTTGAGTTTTTTGTCAGGGTATGACTGCTTGTAGAGTAAAGAGTACTTTGTTCCAAGCTTGAGGGGATATGCTGTTGTTTTCAGAGCTATTTCTATACAGCCAGCTCTGCCACACCAGCACTCCTCCTTCCCCAAGAACCACCAACCTGGACCTGGACTCAGATCTTAACCACAGGCTCTGCACTTCTGCTCTGATCTGCCACTTAATTCCTCCCACGAGGTGGGCCTGGGGCCGGAAGCAACTGCAGCTGTAGTTCTGTAGCTGCACCACCCCTGCTGCCCCCGGGGCGGTGGCCGAACCATGAACTCCTATCACTCTGTCCCCTGCAGCTTTTCCCACTAACCTTCTCTGTTGTCTTTGGTGTTTGTGGGTTGAGAAGTCTGGTAACTGCCACAGTTCACTGATTCAGGGCGCTAGGGCCCATTCCACCAGGCTTCTGCCTCCACCCACGCTGGGCTCTGCTCTGCTCCGCTCCCAGCTCCGTGCACAATAGAACTCATCTAACGACCATCCAGGCTGTCCTGGGCTGGATCCCTGTTTCCCTCTGCTATTTTGTGGGTTCTGCAGTTCTAGAATTTGCAGCATAAGATGGAGTCAGTGTTCACGAGACGGAATTTGACTGATTCTCTCAAGTCCCACACCAAACCAACTCCATCATGTAACTGGCCTTCACTCTATCTTGTCACCTTCATAAATATGCCATCTCCCCGCACCACTCCCCCCCACCCCCAGACCTGAGTATACTTCTCTAGCAGGGCAGATAACAGTAAGTCTATGACTTCCTGTTTTATGAATACTAAATTTTATTTCATGGAACCTAAAATCCAATTTGCTTTTTGGGGTACCTTGTAGATTTTTTTTTGTCATCTTGAGCTTGTAATCTACAAAGACCTCTGCATCTTTTTCACACTCTTTTCTGGACTTATGAGACCTGTCTTGTAAAGTGGTATAGTGGGAAGAATGTTAGATTTAGCCTGTGGAGGGTCTTTGCCCCTTACTACCTATGTATCCTTGAACAAGTCACTTTCATTTCAATGAGACTTACTTATCCATAGATAACCTTTGAGGGTGCTTCCAGACCTACGTTTATGACTCTTTGGGACTTTATGTTGCTGATGAATTGATCTGTTTTCCTCTTTTGTCAAGGCATTCTTTATTCTTGCATTTCTTATTTATTAGTGATTCAGAACTTTTTTTATATGGTTCTTGAAAACTTTGATTTCTTCCTTTGAAAACTGCCTGTTCATGCCCTTTTACCATTGATTTCTTGGTAAATTTGCATCTGTTCCTTAAATATCTTTGATGTGAGAGCTTTGTCAGAGAAGTTTGTTGAAAAGAGTATTCCCCTGATTTTAAATGTATTCGATTTGTTTGGGCAAAAACTTTGTAGTTTTCTGTAATCAAAGTTGTCTCTTTTATCTTGTGTGACCCTCTCTGTCACCTGTTTACTCATGAACTTGCTTTGTCATCTTTCTGACTGGTTTGAGAAGACCAAAAGACAAAGGACAGTAGTAGAGAGTTAGGTGAAGGAAGGAATGGGTGAATGAAGCATTTATTAAGTGCTTGCTGTGTGCAAAGGCCTGTGCCTGATGGCCAAGAGCCTTAAGTAGTGGGCCCCATAGCTCCTACATGGGGCCATGTGCATGCAAAAACTTGGACAAGAGAAATATCTTTTTTTGAGTCTGTTGGGGGAAGAGGGCAGTGTGTGAAGGACTAGCTGCCTAGTCTTTGAGCACCAGTGAAATGGGGCTAATAATACTAGTGGAGAAGTGGATAGAGCACCAGGCCTGGAGCCAAGAAGACCTGAGTTCAAATTTGGACTCAGGCACTTCCTAGCTGTGTGACCCCAGGTAAGTCACTTAACCCCATTTACCTCAGTTTCCTCATCTGTAAAATGAGCTGGAGGAAAAAAATGGCAAGCCACTGTGGTATCTCTGCCAAGAAAATCCCACACAGAATCAGACTCGACTGAACAACAGTAATACTTGAACTAACTAATAAATATACAGGGCTGTATAAGCATTTTGTAAACTGAAGGACCCTAGGAACTCACCTGAGAAGTCAAGGCTCCAGATTGTCATGGTTTGGGAGCCACGCCTGCCATCAGAGTAGATTCTCCTACTCCCCTTCCCCACTGATGCCTTAGGTGGGCAAGGTTGGTTTATCACTTGCTGTAGCTCAGAAAATCCTTTGCTGATGGGCTTCTCTGCATTGAGGAAAGCTGGTCTTCAGAAAAGAGACACACGACTGTCCTTGGGCTGCTACTTGAAGCCATTCCTGATTGGTAGGACAGCGATCAATTAACCAACCAATAAAGATTTTTTAAATGCCTACTATGTTCCAGGTACTGTGCTAAACACTGACAGAGCCTTGGAAATCTCAGGGTCACCTCCAGAGCAGACAGATGCATTGGAAAAGGAAGAAGACTTACCCTCACACACATATATGTATATCTGCAGAACATATATACACATACTTGTACGTGTAGGTGTTTATGTGTATGTGTGTATATATGTGGACATACGCATTTAGATCCAAATCCTACTTTAGACACTAGGCAAAAATCATTTAACTTTTTAGAGCCTCAGTCTCCTCAGCTAAAAAAAGTGGGGCTAAGAATGCTTTTGCTACCTCACAGGGTTACTGTGGGGAAAATCCTTTGTGAACTCTGAAGTACTGGAGAAATAGGAGCTAGTATTATTTTTCTGCTATGTATTTTGTCATACTTTTTTTGCCTGAGCTTTTTTTTTAACAATGACTTTTTCCTTTTTGTTTTTACTGTCTTCACCTCCTAATGTATAAATTCTCTGCTCCAGCCCGGTGAGCTATCTATCCCTCATAACAAATGTAAGAGTGGAGATCAATTGACTCCATCAGTCATTCCATCTCACTTAGAGCAGCTAACAAGATAAGATGGTCTCTATGCATTAACTAGGTGAGAGTGTCTCTGTTGAATCAAACAAGAAATCAGTCAGTCAAAAGCTTTAGGCTGATTGGAAAGTCCTTGATCAGTTTAGAAGTCCTTGAAAGCTACTGAATGAAATGAAGTGATGTGGCCTAGAAGTATATTTGTATTCTTGAGGAGACTTGGTCAGGCTGTGTAGGTTTGTATGAAATAGCAAGCTAAGTAAGAATATAGGTATTTGAGGCCCTGGTACTGTAGGGTTGGAAGCCATCCCAGCCAAGCCCTTGAGGAGGGAGCAGGTAGGAGTAGGCGGGAGAAGGACTTTGGCCTTCGTCTCCTCTGTCTCTGTCCCACCCGGTTTAATTGGAGGACCACCTTCTGAGATTTGGAGGGTCTGGGAATTCAGACTTTTTCATCCCAGCATTGTCCTCAGAAGAGTACTGTGACCAACAGCTACATCAACAGCTGAGGACCTACCAGACACCAAGAAGGTGGTTTTATGATTCTGCCAGAAGCCGAACAGAAAAGCAACACAATGCCTAAGGAGACTTTCTTGGCCCGCATAGGGAAGAAATAGACTTCTAGCAACTAGGAGCAATGACCCTTTGCCACATGTGCCCTCTACCTTGGAACCCACTTTCCCTGGACTTTGTATATACTAGTGAGAGGGTGTGTCACAGATTTTTTGAGTGTTTTATACTAAATATTTTTACCATGTATACCATCTTAGTAAATACTTTGTCCGTAAAGCTAATTAGGTCTGGCTGACTAGTTTATATTCAGTCAATAAGAATTATCATTAAATACCTCCTATGTGCCAGGCACTGTGGTAAAAGTGCTGGAGATACAAAGAAAAGTGAAAGGCTGTCCCTGCTCTCAAGAAGCTCACAGTTTAATGGTGGAGACAACATGCATATAACTATGTACATGCAAGATATATACAGCATAAATAGGAGAAACACACTAGTGGGGGCTCATGACCAATAGAATTAGAAAACCACTCCCAAGCCCCTCTGAGTTCTCTAAACCTCTAAAGGGGAACATAGTAGACCAGAATACACCTTGCCAGTGTTGGGAGGAGTTGGGATAGTAGCTCCAGAGTAGGTGTACAAAGAATGAAAAAGGAAGAGGAGGAAAAGAGTTGAGAAAAACCAACTAATACATTACCCATGCCTGACAGTGTATGTAATACTCTTAGCAAAAGAGGGTGCATGATTTCTTATTAATAATAATTTCTTTATATGATATATATTATAATACAATAAAATAATAATAATAATAATAATTTCTTTATTCTTCTCTGAGGCTGCCCTTGGTGGACCTGTCTCTTCATTGTTTTAGAGACTCCTGGTAAAGAAATCCCTTTTCTCAAGGTGTATGGGCAACTCTTAGGCAACTAAGCAGAGTGTTAGTTGCTTGGAGGCACTGAGGAGTTAAATGACTTTCCCAGGGTCACATTACCTTGTGCTTATACAAACTCTAGTTTATTTGGAACCAACAATTCAATCCAATTGAATAGATGTTTCTGAAATACTTTTTATGCTTGTGAGTGGCCATCATTACATTGATCCTGGCTCTGAAGTCTTTCCAGTTATTTTCTTTGGTGCCATTATAGTCACTGCATGTACAAGTCATTGGTCTGGCTCTGATCACTTCACTTCACAATGGTTTGGACCAGTCCTACCAGGTTGCTCTGAATCACCCCTTTCATCATTTCTCCTGGTGCAATGATTCCATTCTATTCAGTCAGTGGGTCAACAAGCATTTATTAGGTGCCAACTATTGTGTTATAAGCATTGAGGCTACAAAGAAAGAGAAATATGGTGTCCTTGGCTTCTAAGAACTCATATGCAAATAACTATGGACCTAAATGCATGCAAATGAAAGGTAATAATCATGGAAAAACTGGGATAAGGACTTGAAAAAACCTCCAGCAGAAGGGGGGATTTGAACCGAGAAGCCAGGAGGTGGAGGTGGGAAGGGAGAGCATTCCTGGCCTTGGAAGACTATGTACAAATACATGGAAGTGGGAGATGGGTGTTTCCGTGCAGCTGGATTGTAGATGGTATAGAGGGACAGTAAAGTGAAAGAAGACTGGAAAAGTAGGAAGGCACCATGTCATGAAGGGCTTTAAGTACCAAAGAGAGGATTTTATGTACCAGATTTTTTCTCCTTTTTTCCATTTTATTATTTTTTTATTCTGAACTTAAACATCCAATAAAATAAGCTTTTCCATATATGTTGTAGAACAGGAGAAGATAGTACACAAAACTGTGAATCTCTCTCAACCAGTGTTTGTTTCTCTTTTTAAGATAAATTCAGTAAGTAATTTTCAAAGCTGTCCTTGCCTGGGAGCCTTCTGCATTCTATCACTGGGTTTGCATTCCCCATTTGATCGGCACCCAATTAGTTTCTGGTTCTTTACTTTGTGCAACAAAAAGTGCTGCTATTAATATTTTTATAGATGGGTCCTTCTGTTCCTGTTTCCTTCTTTTTGGGCTATTTGCTTAGTAATGGCATTGTTGGGTCAAAGCATATAGCACCTTTCAGAGCCAGCATAGTAAAGTGAATCTAGAGAGGGCTGGGTTTGAAGTCAGGAAGCCCAGAGTTCAAATTTCGCCTCAGACACTTAAGGACCTTGTGACCTCGTTCTTTAGCTTCAGTTTCCTCACCTGTTAAATGGTAGTAGTAATAGCACCTATTTCACACAGTTGTTGTATCAAATGGGAAAATAAATTATCTTTGTAATTATGTATCTTTGTAATATAGGCAGCTAGGTGGTACAGTAGATAGAGTGCTGGGTCTGGAGTCAGAAAGACTTGAGTTCAATCCAGTATCAGACACTTCCTAGCTGTGTGACCCTGGGCAAGTCACTTCACCCTGTTTGCCTCAGTTTCCTCATGTGTAAAATGAGCTGGAGAAGGAAATGCCCAACCACTCCAGAATCTCTGCCAAGAAAACCCTAAATGGGGGCATGAAGAGTTGGACACAGCTGAACAACAAAAATCTTTGTAACTTTTATTAATTTATGAAAGCTAAGGTGGTACAGTAGAGAGTCACTTTAAAAAAGCCCTCTGTTTCTGTCAGTTTCCTCGTTGGTTAAAATGGACATATTAATAGTACCTATTTCCTACAGGTGTGAGGATGTCCATTTGTAAAGTCCTTTGCCCTATATCAACGCTCCCTGCTTCAGGGAGGACCAGCCTCTCTGGGATAAGGTTGTGCCGAGCCCTTTTCAGGGTTGCTCACCTGCCCTTGGTGCGTACTTATCACCCAAGTCTCACCTGGGGCTCCATGAAGCCATGGCGTGTGCAGCAGCCACACCCCGGAAACCCTGTCGACAGATGGGCCAAGCCAGGTTGAAAGTAACAGATCCGCCTCAAACCCATTGGTGAGTTAGCTTTCTGCCCCAAGCACGTGAGGACTTCCTTTGGCAGAAGCATGGATGAGAACAATTTATTTCAAAGGCCATGAAGGTGGCTGAAGCAGGTGCCGTGGAGCATTTAAAGCTTGGTCAGACATCCAAGATGTCAAGGTCATCCAGTTGCCCTGACTTTTGTCCTGCCGCTGGACACCCGTGACTCTAGAAGAGAGAGTGAGGCTGGAGACTTTGTCTCTCTGTCTTTGACTCTGCCTCACTGAAACCCACTGTGCCCCTTAGAAAAGGAAGGACAAACCACAACCTGTTATTGTTAATATTATCACCCTGTAAGCCTTAAAGTGCTTGCTAAATGTCAGCTAATGTTCCTATTACTGTTCTTTTTATTACTCAGTGACTTTGGCGGGGAGATATAGTTTGAAATTGTTTTCCAGAATTGTGGGACTGTTTTTAACTCCACCAAGCAGTGCATAGGTGAGCCTGGGCAGGCTGCACAAGGTCCGATAGGTTCTACCAATCTCAAAGGGTATTAAGTAATCAGCCCAAGGATGGTCTGGGTTCAAATCCCAGTGTCAGTCAGTCAGTCAATAAGCATTTATTAAGCACTATGTGCCAGGCACTTGCACTAAGCTCACCAGGAATACAAAAGCAGCAAAAGACAGTCCCTGCCCTCAATCAGCTCACAATCTAATGGAGAGAAACAAGTAAGCAAAAATGCACAAACAAGCTTTATATGGGATAAAAAGGAGATAGTTAACAAAGGGAAGGCACTGGGTTGGGGCAGGCTTCCTATAGAAGGTAGGATTTTAGTTGGGACTTAAAGATAGTCAGGGAAGTCAGGAGATGAAGACAGAGGGTGAACATTTCCAGGATGGGAGAGAGCCAGAGAAAATGCCAGGAGAGGAGAGGTGGAGTGTATCGTACATAGAACAGCCAGGAGGCCAGTGTCACTGGATCAAAGAGTGTGTGGTGGGGAGTAAGGCTGTAATGTCCTGTGTCTCAGTTTCCTCATTTGTAAAAATAAGGGTTGGCCTTCTAGGTCCTTGGGTGGGCCATTTGACTGAGTCCAAGTTTTACAGAACAGATCCTTTTATTAAGGGGATTCAGTAAAGGGCCGCGCTCGAGGATTTAGAGGGCCACACGTGTCCTTGAGGCCGCAGGTCCCCCACCCCTGGCCAGTCTCTGAGGTCCCTGAGCTTGTGTGCCACGTCGGTCAGGCCATTTCAGGGGGCTGGAGCGGACGCATCCGAGGTCCAGCTCTACGCTTTCTCGTGCGTGGCCTGGCACGGATCGCTTCGCCTTTCCGTGCCTCAGTTTCTCCATTTGTAACACGTAGGGTTGGACCAAGTGGCCTCCGGCCTCCGTGGCTCGTGGTCCTCACCCGTAAGAAGCAAAGGGTTGCGCAGGCGGCCCCCGAGGTGTCCGGCCGTTACCCGCCACCAGCCGGAGCACGCGGCCCTCCCTCCACCTCTCCTTCTTCTGACAGCTGTCAGGCTTACGCAACCTCAGCCTTCTCTTGCTTTCTCCGCTCTGGCCAATGAACGGGCGCCGGCCTTGTAGGGAGCGCCGGGCCCCGCCCCCGCCCGGGCGTCGGCCAATGGTGGGCCCGGCCGGCCCTGACGCGCCGCTCTTCCCTGGAGGCGGTGGCCCCGCCGGGGGCCGTGACGTCACGCGCCGGGCCCAATGCGCGGGCCGCGAGCCGGGCGGGCCGGGAGCCGGGTGCCCCGCCCCTCCGCGCGGCCGGCGGCTATAAAAGACCGCTGGCCGCCGCACTAACCTCTTCTCGGGCCAGGCGAGGTGGCCTCGGGCGCTGCGCGCTTCTGGGTCCGTGGCTCGGTCGGCGTGGCCGGTGGCGGCATGGCGGCCCCAGTGGCTCTCGCGGTCCCGCGGGCGGCGCGACTCCTGTGGCCAGCGCTGAGCGCTCGCCGCTCGCTGCACGTCACGACGGCCAGGTGAGCGGGAGGGGCCGGGACGAGTCGGGAGCAGTGATGGAAGGTGATGTAAGGTGGTCAGTGGTCCGGCCCGAGGAGGAGGAGGGGCAGGGGTCGGGGGCCGGGGCCCGGCTGGGCGGACCTGGGGATGAGCCGCCTGGGGGAGCCTGACCTCGGAGCCCGCACCTCCGAACTGGGGGGGGTGATGGGCCGTGACGTGACGGGCTGGGGGGGGCCGCGGGGGAGGGACTGGTCAGTGGCCGAAGCCCAGGCCCCTGGGGGAGGGGAGAGCAGCTGCACCTGCTCGGAGCCCCTCCCCCCGTCCCCCCCTCCCGTCCACGCCCACCCCGGGCGCCCCAGGTCCCTGGCGCTGGCCGGGCCTGGGGGGCGAGCCCCGGGGTGGTGTCGGGGTGTCGGGGCCTCGTACGGCCAGGACGGTGGGGGGGGCGGGGGGCAGCCCCAGCAGCCCCGGGCTTCGGGGTCCGGTGTGGCCTTGGCGGGAGATCTCGGGCCTGGGCGGGGCGGAGACTTCCCCGGTGGCGCCAATTCCGACCTTTTTGCGTACGGGGGTGGGGGGGGAAGAGGAGGCCCTGGTAGGAAGGATGGAGCGGAGGTGAAAGCCTGAAGCCGGGCATGGGGCAGGAGATCTAGTTCACCCCTGTCCCCCATCATTTTTACAGAGGAGGAAACTGAGGTTAGAGGAGGGGGCTGGGACTCCTCGGAGGTCGTTGAGTGGGTGGGGGAGCAGAGGGCAGGGCTCTGAACTTGGCTACCCCCCTCCCCAGGAGCAGCAGTGACGCCCCGCCCCCACCCCTAATTTATCTAATTGTGCTCCACTCCGCGGTCCTGGGCCGGCCTGGGAGCGCGCCGGAACTTGGCCTTCTTTGTATCCGCAGCGATTAGAGCCCCGCGCCCGCCGCGTTGGTTAGTTTGTGTTTGGTAAGTGTTTGTGGGCTTTCTGACCAGATCTCTTGTTCAGAGCTAAATGGGCCCCGGAGACCACCACTCTGGTCACTCAGCCAAGAAAAGAGGAAAAGGCCCCGGTGGCCTCCAGGACTCGCCATCCAGGGGGAGACAACACACAAACTGATCTACACAGAGCCAGCTGGGACAGGACAGACGGCAAAGAATTTCAGAGACGGCTTCGGACCGAAGAGGGAGGGGCAGGGAAGATTTGGTGGCACTTTAGCTGGGACTTCAGGGAAGCCAGGAGCTCAGTGGGGCCAGTCTTTTGGTCCTGCCCTCCTCATTTTACAAAGGGAAGAAACGAGAAGTGATGGGGCTTGTCCAAAGGCACGTAGAGGAGTAGAGAGATCAGAATCTGAGTGATGAGCACAACGCACAATTAACTTGTATGGTGCTTTAAAAGGGGCTTGACCTTCTTTGTCTCTCCCCGCTTTAGTGCTGGGGAAACAGTGGTTTCAGGGTTTGATGTCAGGTCTTGGGTTCTAATTTTGGCTCATGTTGACTTGGTAATGAAATGGATAAAGCATTGGATCTGGAGTCAGGAAGACCTGAGTTCAAATTCGGTCTCAGACATTTACTAGCTGTGTAACCCCGGCCTTAACCCCTATTTGCTGCTCAGTTTCCTCATCTGTAAAAATGGTCTGGAGAAGGACATGGCAAACCACTCCAGTGTTTTTGCCAAGAAAGCCTCCAAAATGGGGTCATCTAGAGTCGGATGAGACTGAAATGACTAAAGAGCAAAAAAGTAAGTTACTTAGTGACCTTGGGTGCTCTTATTTTTTCAGTCTTATCTAAATCACCAGGTATTATCTCTATGCCTACCAGTTGGCCAGCTTGGATAATCCCCCTGGGCTTAGTTTCCCTTATCTGTAAAAGAGGGAAACTGGGAGTTGAGGGAGGAGCTTTCCTCCTCTGGCCCTCAAAATGGGTGATTGGTGAGAGGTTCTGGTAGTTATCCAGGCATTATTTGTCCAGCTTTACCCTTGAAGGAGGAAGCAAGGGTTTTGAAAAATCACAGTGTTGCGGGCTCCAGAGCACGGGACACCAGAATTCCTGACTTCAAAGTTAAGTGACTGTATCTATCACTGTGATTCTATTCGCTGTACTTGCTTGTTCGGACGGACAAACACTACTGGCGCCCCGCTCCTGGGAGCTGATGCTAATCTCTGGGGGAAAACAACTAACTAAGCAATAGGTTTATATATACCAAGTAAATACGAGAAGGGGAGATCTGGCTTTTGGTGAAGGAGTGATATTATAGCAGTCAGTCAATGACTGCTTAATACTATATATAGCTTGGGCCCCCTAGGATCCCTTGGGGTGAACTTTGTTTTGTGGGGGTACAGCTCCTGTTCCTGGTCCTGGTAGTTTTGGCCAAAGAATCGTGGGTCACTGGTATGAATCATCCCCTTTAGGGATGGGATGAGGTAAACGAGAATAATGGACCTTGGAAGGGAAGGTAGAAAGGAAGATGGGGTATACTGGGGAGGGAAACCACCTCTAAAAAAAAACAGTTTGTTATGTTGGAAACTCTTCATTTAATAAAGTTTTTTAAAAGGGATTAAAAAAAAGATGGGCGCTGGAGGGGAGAAACCGCTTCTTAGGGAAAATGAAGAGAGGAAGAAGGGCTATGGGCTCTCCACCCCATGGCTTCCCTCTTTGCCAGTTTTTTCCAGGCCTTACTAGCTCACCTAGTGGCTACAGAGGCTACTTGCAGGCTGATGAAATCCCAGGGCTCATTTGCAAGCTGCTGATGAATGAATGTCTGGAATTCTGCACGGCCTCCCTTGTTTGCCACTAGATGGGGAAGGGAAGTGTTAACAGTGGAGACTTCAGGGCTGTGGGAAGGCGCTTCATCCAGGAGATATAAGTATAGGCTCACTGTCTTAGATGGACTTCAGAATTCCCAGTCCACCTCTTCCTCTTATTTTTCTGCTGATGGGTCAGTGTTCAGCTCTAAAATATATCTATATTTACATGTATGTCTATAGATGTATAGAAAGATATACATGCATTAAATACATATAATTTTAGAGGCAAAAATGTGGTCATAATAGTAATTACAGCTGTCATTTAAACAGTTCAATTTTATAAAGTGATTTCCTTACTTACAGGATCTCACTTAATCCTCACACCCTTGAGTAAACATACTTCAGGAATTTCTTAAGTACAGGAGCAGCTCCAGCAGCCAATCTTGTAATTTCAGAGATCATTCTTAGAGAGTTGCAGAGGGGAGAGAGAGAAGAGAGAGGGAATAAATGGGAACTAGAGGGAAGGGGTGTGTGTGTGGGGGGGGGAGGGGGCAGCATTAAGTAAGTGATTTATATATGTCCTTGGTTATTTTACTAAGTAATTTCCAGAAGGATTTGAATTCTGCTCTTCCAGGTCTACCCTGGATCATAATGTCCACTTTGTAGATAAGGAAACTACACTTGAAGTGAAAGACTTCTTGCCTCCACAGCTGAGAAATATCCAGTGTTATTTGCTCTCATGTCTGTCTTCCTCAGTTTCCAATTCCATTTAGACCCTCTCAGAGTTCAACCATCTGAATAAAGAAGGGAATGTTTCTCAGTCTTTCCATTTTCATCCTTCAGATTCCCAGTCATTAATAAAAATGCAGCAAAAACCAAGCTCCTGAAGAAAATTCTTTCATGAGAACTGGATGTTGGGGCCCGGGGTTTTCCCATTTACACAGCTATGTTATAACTGGGGCAAATTAGGAGAGCATTATTGTTATTCAGAGTTGGGAAGACTTTAGTTTGAATTTATCCTGTTAGATGGGGCAGTCGTTTAACCTGGGTCTTGTTTCTGTCATATATAAAATAAAATTATAATAACTCCAGTAACTGGCCTAATGGGGTTACTGAGCCTCAGATGAGATTCATTTATAAAAGCATTTTAAAGTACCAAACAAAATGTTGAGTTGTCTGTAAATTGTGTGGGTAGGGGTAGGGAAGAGCACCTATACACTGCCAGCTTGTCTGGCCTATTGTGAGGAAAAAATGCTTTGCAAAACCTTAAGGTTTTAGCAAAATGTGCAGAACTGTTGTGAATCCTTCATTTCCATCTTCCCTCCCTCCTGTGTTTATGGTATAGAAGTGTTGTTCTTTTATACATAGGTCCTGTGGTTGGTTTAGCCATCCAGCACCTGTAGGGGAATCATCTACCTGATGTCTCGTTCTTAGCTAACCAGAAGTGCTTCTGTAAATGTCTTGGCATCTGCTAGGGGGAAACTTTCTGTTGATCTTTGACCTCTTTAGAGTTTTATCTCTGCTCAGCTGCCCATCACCCCTCACTCCTGTAACCCCTGTTTTTTTCCTTTTTAATTTGAGGTCAGCAGTGCTATTTTATGGCTAACCTTGATGGTTTTCTTCCCCTTGCCTGTCTTGGGAGACTTGTCTCCTAGCTTCCCTTTATCTCTTGATTCCTTCGTAGTCTTCCTCACTGTTTCTTTCTGATCTGGCCATGCCCTGGTCTTTTGGGCTTTCTTTACTTTTACTCTTCATTGATGATCTCTAATCCTAATATTCTGAGTTTCAGTGACACCTTCTCTTTGTATTTTACTTCAATACCACATCTCCAGCTCCAGCTTCTTTCTTGAGCTTGGTGTGCATGTTTCCAGTTGTCTCATGCATAAGAGGTAGGGAGCTGAGGTTGTGTATTAGCAAGGCAATAAACACAACATTGACGATAATTGTGAATATGCATATGTAGTTCTGTATCTCAAAATATGAAAGACTCTCCATATAGAAGGTAGAAGAAGTAAAAACATTATTCAAACACCAGAGGACCAGATCCCATAACCAATAAGTCCGGCCTATCCAAGCAGAAACCAACTCTCCAAACCAGTAAGTGCACTTTATCATAACAGAAAGGAACTTAAAACACAATATCACAGCATGGAGCCTCGCCATCCCAAAACCATGTGTGCCACCCCCCCCCCCCCCCCCCCCCCCGGGCCTTCCCACAGATACATTCACAACCACCACACGTCTGCTTTTTGCCTCAGCTCTAACTACTCTCTCTGAGCATTTTCTGTGACACACTTTCCTTTTCCTCTCAGCAAGCTCTTCCCACTACATGTGACTTAGGCTTCCTGTAATGTAAGCAAGTCAATATGGCCTATTAATGGGTGGGAAAGATCTTCCAATCTAAATTGTTATTACGAGTTGTCATAGGTCAGTTACTAATTGTAGAGGATAGCAAACTGAGGGCCCACCCAAGAGAGGAAGCTTCCACTTCCGTGTAGACAGGGTCCCCTAGATGTCAGCTAGAAGCCTCTCTTTCCTCCTCAGACTGAACTCATCTTTCCTCTCCTGACATTGTCTTAAATGTCAGTTTCTCTTTAATAACAATGCTTTATAAAAGATTTGCAATATTGTCCATTTTGATACAACACTCCTGGGAGAGAGGTGGGTGTGCTACTTATGTATCCCCCTCTATAGATGAGGAAACTGAGGTAGACAGACTAAGTGACTGGCCTACCCACACACAGACTAGTAAATGTCGTTGAGGTCTTCGAAGGCTCTTCATTGACTGCAGCTGGGTCCCAAGCTCTCTTGATTACACTTTGCCCACCCACTGAGCTGCCTCTACCATTCCAATGAAAAGAAAAATATCACATAGATTTATTTGCTATGTGGAAAGCACACATATGCCTTTCAGCTTGGTGATACTGAAATGAAAAAGATGGTCCTCAGTTGACAGAGGTTGGGCTGGCTCTGGACACTCTTCTGATCTCCTTTGAGTTAGAAAAGGCTTGGCCTGGGTGAGAAGAGTCTATGCAAATTTTGTCCTGAACTCCTACTGCCAGCAGGGAGCTTCCTGCATTCCTGAGTGTAAAGAATTCTCTACATCTTTTACAAGTTTTAAAAATATTAAAACTTGATTTTTTATCAGTGAAAATCACCTTTACTCCCTGCCCCTTGTATAAATATTTTTTTTGGTTCTGCTCACTTCAGTTTGTACCAGGTCTTGCAAGTCTTCCTAGATTTCTCAGACTGCCCTCCCCACCCCCCCTCATCCCTCCCTGCCCCCCATCATATCCTACAGTAAGTAGTAATTCCATAACCTGTTCAGCTGGTCCCCAGTTGGTAGGGATCCCCTCAGGTTCCAGTTCTTGGCCAGTTGAACATATTTTATATTCTGTATTTTGAGGCTTTAAACCTCAGTTATTAAAGTAGTTATTTTAATCCTTACTAACTTCACTTTTAACTGTATGAGCATTGTAGCCAACAAATAAACTGCTAAACAAACCTTGAAACTTCTGGACTAGGCCAAATTTAGCCCACAATACCAATGGGGAGAAAGCCCGTATTAGGAGATTTCAGCTGCAAGTCACATGGAAATGTACCAGGGGCCTCATGAGGTGGGGAGAGTGCTGATCAAACCTTACCTGTTCCTCGAATACACACCTGCCCAAACAGTTGCCAGGTCCTGTCTCCACATGAATTCCTTCCTTGGATGCTGGCTGTGGGGCTGGATTGGAAGAAGGGCCATGTTACTCAGCCATTCCTATGGCTTTTGGATTCAGGGTCTGAGCAGAGGTGGTGGCCAATTAGTTTATGGGGCTGGTTGACTTGCTTTTCTCGCAGGATGCTTCCCTGGATGGCTAGTGAATTGCTGCCATTTCTGAGGGCCTTTGGGCTCTCCCCTGCTCACTGGTGTCAAGGGGTCAGCAGCTACTAGCATTGGTGGTGACTGGGCTCCCCTTTTCTGCAGGCGGGTTGCTCCCCCTCTATGATGGCTGCAGGGATAGCTGGGGAAGTTCTCTTGGAGCTTTTTTCTTCCTTTGGTGGGATCTGAGCAGAGGTTGTGGCCAAGGCTAGTTTGCTCGCTGCCCTAAGGATGCCTAGCAGCTGGCTGCTGCTGCTGCATCTCTCCTCCCACATCCTCTGAGCTGCCAAATCCTGTGGTTTTTACCTCCCCAGACAGCTGCCACCTCCTAACTGGCCACTGCCTGCCATACTTGAATACTATGTTCAGTTCTGGGGCTATATTTAAGGAAGAGAACACTCAGACAAGTGTCTGGGGGGGGGGATATGGAAGGGAGAAAGTGAAGGCTTAGAGGGAGTTGATAACTGTCTCCCTGTATCTGCATGGCTGTCTAATTAGACAGGGAGTGTTTGCTCTGCTCAGCTTGGTACCAGAGGATAGAACTTGGGGCAGCGGGTGGGACTTGTTGGAAGTCTGGGGACCCAACCAAGTCATGACAGGGTGTCAGTCTAGTGTTCTTTTTCACTGCACCAGGCCACCGGGCATTAAATCCATCTGGATGCTGAGCTCGACTCAGCTCAGTGCTTATATGAATGAAATCCCTGTGCTATATAGTATGCTGGACAAGTCCAAAGCAGAAATGAACAGCTATCCCTGCCCCTCAAGGTGGCTTTACATTCTGGGAGTGACAGTTTGCAAAATAGAATCGAACAGAGGGGAATCGGAGAGGCTCCCTCGAGGAAACAGCATCTTGGAAGGGAACCTCTGGACTGTGAGAGGAGGGTGCAGAAATGCCAAGTTGGGAGCAATAAGCAGGCCAGTGACTGAAACAGAAGTGTTGGAGAATGATTTTATGTGAAATCAGTGGAGAGAGGGGGGGTGGCTGCTTACAGCCTAATGGGCCACCTAAGGAGTTTGTGATTCAGCCTGGACTAGGCAATGGGGAACAAGACCCAGGGGACAAGATGGCATGTGATGGTGACAGGGTGGTGGTGGGGGTGCAGCAGAGTACTCCGCTGTATATTACTGGTAATATTGATCCTTTAGAAGTGATCTGTTTGGGTGCAGTGTAGTCAGAAAGTCCTGAAGTCAAGAATCCAGCCTCATATATTTAACCAGCTGTGTGACCCTGGAACAAGACACTGAACTTTTGCTGTAAAAATGAGGATCATAATAGAACCTACCTTGTAGGGTTGTGAGGATTCAGTGATCAAAGTTCCATGTAAATGCTAGCTACTAAAATTTGCTTTTGTTTTGAGATCTGAAGGCTGGAGTCCTTCCAAAGACCCTCCTTGAGCACTGCCCTGATTTCCTGTGCCCCTGGTTTGAGCCAGGGTCAGTGGTAATCTTCCATCGTGGTCATCCAGCTTATTCCAGCCTAGCCTAAGTTAGCCATGTTTGTGAGGATGCTCTAGCATGTCTTTGCTTCTGGTCCTGCCTTGCTCTCAGAGGGTAGATGTTCCATGAAGCAGGTTCATGGGGGATTCTGTGGTTCCTGGCATGTTGTGAACACTCATTGGGGGCCTGCTTTCCTGTTGGAATAAGATGGGAAGCTAAGAGTCTCTGGGAAAGCCTTTCCAGTGCAGGAGAGTTCAGAGCAGATTTTATTATGCACTTGAGTCCTGGAAGCTGGGGGCGGAGGGTGGGGTAGGGTTTGTGCTTGTTGCTGCTTTGAAATGATCTTAATTGAATGGCTCCTGACTTTTCAGCTCTTCTCTGTTGAGTCATTACTTGAATGGAAAGTTTTCAAAGCAAGATTCTATGAAGCATTAGAATGTCTTAAAGGGCCATGGGTATTCCCTCTTTACTTCTTACTTAAGGCCTTATGTGGTGACAGCCACTTACCTCATTCTTGTCAAAGTGGGGGCAAGGTAAAGTTAGGTAGTGGTTAATAGTATACTAATAAATACATTGTTATCTCAGCATCTTTCAGAGCTGTGGGTGAAGGAGAAAGAGAGGTTAGAATACAGTATTATGAGGCTCTTCCCTAAAGGGTCAGTGATTTAATAATTGGTTCACTGTAATCTTGAGTCCTCATACTGGTCTGGTCTTCTTGGTTGTGGTCATTTCTTTTTAGCAGATAGAATTCATAAGCAAGTTGGAGAAAACAACTAAAAGCCTCCTTGAGAAAGCCAATAATACCAATATGGTCAAGTTATAAATATTCTAATTACTTCAAATACAGGATCTCATTTGAGCCTCACAACAAACCTGTGAGTGAGATGTGCTATTATTTTGTAGATGGCTTAAGAAAAGGGGCAGCTATCTGATGGATGGATAGAGTGCTGGGCCTGGAGTAAGGAAGACTCATCAGACACTTATTAGCTGTGTGATCCTGGGCAAGTCACTTAACCATGTTTGCCTTGGTTGCCTATGAATGAACTGTGGAGAAAGAAACTGCAAACCACGTCAGTATCTTTGCCAAGAAAACCCCAAACGGGGTTGTACTGAAACAATGAACAACAAACAACTAAGAAGGAAAGGGGAAGGGCATTTATTAAGGCATATAAAGATAAAATTTATTAAGCACCTACTATTGCCAGAACTGTGCTAAGAGCTTTACAAATATTTCATTTGACCCTCAGAACAATCTTGGTAAGTAGATAAACTTAAAATGGCACACGATTTTGACATAAAGGGTGATATAAGCAAATTAATGCAACATGGAAGAAATTTTTCTTGTCCAATCTGTGGTATAGGGATCTTTTCATGACCAAACGAGATAAAGAGGTCCATAGGAAATAAAATAGGTAATATTGATTACATAAAGTTTTTGTACAAACAAAATCAATGTCGCTAAAATGAGAAGAAAATCAGGAACCTGGGGGAAAAATCTTTGCAGCAAATTTCTCACCTACAAGTCTCATTTTTAAGATATAGGGAATTGACTCCAATTTGCAAGAATAAGAGTCATTTTTGTCCCGATTGATAAATGATCAAAGGACATGAGGAGGCAGTTTTTCAGAGGAAGAAATCCAAGTTATCTGTGGCGATATGAAAACATGTCTACAGCACTAATAAATGGAGAAATGCAAATTAAAATACCTCTTAATGTGCTGCCTCATACCTATCAGATTGGCTAAGATGACTGAAAAGGAGAATGACAAATGCAGGAGGGGCTGTAGGAAAATAGGCAGCTAATGTACCATTGGGGAGCTGTGAACTCATCAAGACATTTGTGAAAACAATTTGGAACTAGGTCTGTGTCCCAAAGAAATCAAAGAAAAGGGAGTAGGACCTATTTGTTCAAAAATATTTCGAGCAGCTCTTTTTGTGGTGGTAAAGAATTGGAAATTGAGGGATGCCCATCAATTGGGGAATGGCTGAACAAGTTATGGCATAGGATTGTGATGGAAAAACCTGAGAAGACTTATGAACCGATGCAAAGTGAAGTTAGCAGAACTAGGAGAACATTGTACGTGCTAGAGCAATATTCTATTGATAATCAGCTATGAAAGACTTAGTAACTGATCATATAATGATCTACCACCGTTTAAAAGATTGCTAATAGAAAATGGCTATCCACCTCCAGACAAAGAACTTTAAGGATGCACACAGCGAGCAGATTGAAGCGTTTTCTTTTTTCTTATTTTGGACATGGCTAGTGGAGGAATTTGTCATGATTATACATATTTATAATGTTTGTTTTCTCACTTCATTGTGGGAAGTGGGGTGAGGAAGGGGAGGGATGAAGAAAATTAGAACCTGAAAATAAAATAAAATTGAATTTAAAAAAAAAAGAGCTTACCAGAGACTCAGAAAAATCAAGTGAATGCTCTTGGTCCCGTAGCTAAATGTTAGAGTGTTGGATTGCCTCTGACAAAATTTAAGAGACAGCCGAATGAGGTTTGGATATGAAACCATTTTATATTGATCTAGGAAAAAGTCAGCAACAAAGGACTGCCAGTGGAAGATGAGCATATTGATCTTTTCAATAACCAGAAACTCCAAATTGATTTTTCATCAGTGAAGTTATAAACTGTTTGGTGTATACCCTTGGAGAAGTAGCCATTCTTACCAAACATGCTTATGAGGTATTAATTTCCTTTAAACACTGCGAGTTAGGATTCTCAGCCCTTTTTTCAGTCAAATCTAGACAAGAAACAAACTGGAGGCTGGACCTGATATGTGGTTATTTCTCTAAAACATTCATCTGAGATCAAAACTGTTGGTTGACAAAAACCAGAAAAGAGAGGCTTACCACCTTATCGGACTGTTCTGACAAGTGATTTCACCCTTTAAGGATACTGAAACTGTTATATGCCAAACAAAGTTTTTTTTCTTTCAACACATTAATTGCTTTATTTCATCTGTGTATATATATGCATGACAAACTCTAGAATTTATTTCCTTTCATATCAAATGACTGTCCTAAGGAGATTTCCAATGAAACTGAGCCCCATGCAAGCCCTACTGCTCCTGCATCTAAGCCGGGTTTAAATCCTTTAGAACTTACTGCTCCTGACTGCATAATTCCATTCTCTGGTCCACGTGTGATGACAGGTGCTGCTTGCCAAAGAAAGTGCCTTTTACTTGATATGGAAGCTGAGTATCTTGAGATGGAGGGTCTGAAGTTGAGGTATAAATAAACTAAGTCACTCCAAAAGGCAGCTGTGACCCGGCTCCTTTTTAGTACCCTTCTCTAGGGTGCCTTTCCAGTTCCTGGAATAGGTTGCTGCTGTGGTTCTTGACCCCTTTATTAATATAGATCAGGAATGTTCATGCAGTACAGGCAGAATGTTAAGGGATGACATGGGAGGGATTGATGGGCCACTGGTAATGTACACATGCTGAATGACTTTATAGACATTGAGGGAGCCCTGCTGGTGACATTTTTGGTAGATGGCCCTGACGGTGGTCTCTCTTATGCCTTGTATCTGTAGTAGACTGAGGCTGCAGATTCTCCACCCTCTCCGTCTCCCTTGCTCTCTTCCCTCCCCCACCTTCCAGTGATGAGCCCATGGAGCTGGCCCACCAATTCTTTTGGAGACAGAATCCTACCCCATCCTTGAGCCCTTTTCGATCTAGGCTGTGCCATTTGAGAACCCTTGAGAGTTCCATGTTGGGATGAGGCATCAGCCCTTGGTGGAGGGGTGTTAGGCAAGCTGGAGAGACGGATGACTGGATTCTCTCTGGTAGCTTGAGTTCAGGGTTAGATGTTAAAAGACAGAACCCACTAAAAACAGTCATTGGAGTCCTGATGATAGGTTGTAAATGCTTACACATCTATTTTAGTTAATATTTAGCTTCAGAGAGCTAAATCTGGCAAATGGCAATACAGGGTATCTAGTACTTAGGTGGATCTTGGAGATTTATAAACTAGAAACCATTTAAATGACTCTGCTTTCAATAAGGGTACTCTCTTCTGTGGTACAGATCACTGCCCATCCATACCTTGTCCTGCAGGATTTTGGGCCTTAACAATCCGTAAATCTTTCACTTTTTTTTTGGGGGGGGGGGAAGCCTTTTAAGTAGGGACACTGACCCCGGAAAGCCTCACAGATTATAAGTTAGAAATAGAAATGAATGGCTAGGTGTAGGGATGCAACTCAAGATCAGTACTGCGAAGGAAATGTAATCTTGGAGAGCTGGAAGGTGCCAGGCTTGGTGCCAAGTTCAAGTAGAGGTGGGCCACTAAACCCCACATAAGGATCCCTGTGGGTAGGGCCACATATTGACTTAGAAAACTACTACTCACCTTGTATTCTCTTGTGTTTTTTATCAGTTTTGTTAAATATTTCTCAGTTCTGTTTGAGGCCCCACTCAGAGTATTACAGGCCCTGCATTTGCCATCTCTGCTGTAAGGGACTGATGAGATCGTGGGGTTCAGTATTTCTAGAGACATGTGCTCTGACTGATGGCTCTGGTCTCCACTGACTGTCTTGGGGGAGAGGAGCAGGTCAGAAGGAAGGGAAAGGGTTTTTAAGTTGGTGGGTTTGAAGAGGGACCTTTCGTCACAGTTTTGCAGGCAGGTATTTGACAATCCCTCTGAAATTCAGGGTTTAAGTGGCAGCCCTGGGTCATCACTTTCCTGGTCTCCCTGGTCACATGGGCCTTCTCCTTCTGAAGGCTTTACTGGCCTTCCAGCCACTCTGATTTACAGCTCCCCATGCCCCCTCATTCCCCAGATCCAGTCACTTGCTAAGTCTTTTCGCATTGTCCCCTGGGCCCCATTGGCTTCATTGGGTTTCCAGACAAGTTTACCCACGTACCCCGTCTGGATAAGTGTAGCGCTCTTCTCATTATGCTTTGCTCACGTCTTTCGTTGATTTAACACACCTTTGAAGTGTCCTTGATGTGGCTGCCTGAGTCATGTTGCCAAGGCCCAGTTTGACCCTGGTGCCCTCCTGTTCAAGGCTCCTCCCTGGCTCCTTTTGGCCTCAGCCGACATCCAGACTTCTCATAGTCGTCCCTTCCAGACAAAGTAACTTGTTTTCTCTTCCCTTCCCACCTCAATGCCTGCCTTTCACTAGTCCTCACACCATCCCACCCCTACCACCGACATCTTCATCAGCATCATGGCCAGCATTTCAGTTGCACTTCAGGGTTTGCAAAGGCCTCACGCTTCTCATCTCATTTATTCCTCACAACTCGGGGAGGAAGGTGCTAGTGTTACCGCCGTATTATAGATGAGGGAACTGGCAGTCAGAGCTTGAGTTACTTAGGGTCTCATAGGAATCTCTGAGGCTGGATTTGAATTCAGGTCTTTGTGACTCAGTTCTTAGCTAGGATCCCTCAAGTCTCAATTCAGGGCTCCCTCCTGAGCAGCCTTTCTTGGTCGTTAGTCTAGTTAGTTGTTAACATCTTCTCTGTCCTCCAAATACCTTAAATTTTTTATCTGTGTAAATCCTCCAGGTAAAACCAGGTGAGCTGTGAGAATGGGGACAGTTTTTGACTTTGTCTTTCTAGGGCTTAGCATAGTGGCTGGCATATAGTGGGTGCTTAATAGTTGCTTATTGAATAAATGAATGCATTAGGCGGGTTTGGGAGCAGTAACTATTAGGAACTCAAAAGACCTAGGTGCTCTAACGCTTGCCAGCCGCCGCGTGACCTCATACGTGGTTCCTCACTTCTTGATCTCAGGTCCTTTACTGTAGAATTTGGGGTTTGGAATCGAAATGCCTTCTTTGATCTTAAGGAAATGAATTTGAGTGTTTATCGCATTGAGTTGACACTCTTGATGAAGAGATAAGTTCTCAAATAGATCTGGGAAGTAAACTCCCCAGACACTTGACCTCTGTTGCCTTTGAATGGATGAGTTCAGCAGATGTGGAGAGGAAGACAAAAGCTCACAGATCGAGGTGTTCTTCCATCTGCAGAAATGAAGCCGTTGTGATTTCTGGAAAGAAGCTGGCCCAGCAGATCAGGCAGGAGACCCGTCAGGAAGTGGAGCAGTGGGTCGCCTTGGGTAACAAAAGGCCCCACCTGAGCGTTGTCCTGGTGGGAGAAAACCCTGCGAGTCACTCCTATGTCTTGAACAAGACCAAGGCTGCGGCAGATGTGGGTAGGTTGACGGTCTATGACAATCTTCTCTTATGAGTGACTCGGTATGATGTTTTGTTAGCCCCAATCCTGACAGGGGGAAGCCTCCTGGGCTTTCCTGCTCTGATGTCCATAGTTCTTGGCTTTGCCAGGACCTCCTCTAAATTGGAGAGTTGGGGATGATTACACACGGAGGGATTAGGTGGCATTTATTAAGTACCTACTATGTGCCAGACACAGTGCTGGGTTTGGTAAGATTAAAGTAAAGCAGTGCCTACCTTCAGGGAACTCAGTTCCAAAGGGGAGACAACATAGGTCTATAGGGGTATGCTTGCAAAGCTCCATGGGAGGTGACTGTGGGGAGGAAAGCATGAGGTAGGTGGGAGAGGGCAGTGGTGGGAGGATCAGGAAAGGTGGCCTGTAGGAGGTAGGGCTTGAGGGTGAGTCTTGAAGGAAACAAGGGATTCCAAGAGGCAATGAGTGTGTATAGGGGGTGTGGGGTGGGGTAGAGAGCATGGGAATGGGACATCTTGGGTAAGGGAATGGAGAGGGAATATTGTAGTGGATAAGGGCAGCAGAAGGCCCAGTGAGTACAGTGTGTGGAAGGGAGGATTGTGCTGTAAGGTTGGGAAGGGAGGAGGGCACCACGAGATGAAGAGCTTTCGATGCCAAAAGAGGAATCCCAAAGGTGGTAAGTGGGAGCCATGGGGGTGTGAGCAGTAGGAGGCTGGGGAGTATGGGAGGCAAAGCAGGAGGCCAATGGGAAGGTTACTGCAGGCGTCCTGCTGTGCCACGATGAGGCTCTGAGCTCCCGTGGTAACCATGTCAGTGTGTACTGGTGTGTGTGTGCGTGTGCAGCAGGTGTGTGCAGGGAAGGGGGTGTGTGGGAAGATGTCATGGCTGGAGAAAGAAGATTTGGCAATTGATTGTATATGAAAAGAGTGAGTGAGTAGTTGAGGAGGAAGCAGACAGGAGAGAATAGGGGGTGGGATTTACAAGGGTAGTGGTTCACTCATTCCATGTCATTGGGATGGAATTATTTAAAAGTACCTGGTTACTTGAATAGAGATAATAGAGATAATGACTCCCATTTCCTGAGCCCTTTGTAAGAGTGCTTTCCACAGAAGAGGTAGGTGTGATAAATCTCTTCATTTTACTAATTAGGAAATAGAGGCTAAGGGATTGTGCTGGGGCCCTAATTGCATAGCCAATAAACAAATGCCAAATTTGGGTTGTAGCCAGATGTCTTCAAATCCAGCACCATTTCCATTATGCCCTCCCTCTCATGGAGGCAGTGAAGAAATGCTGGACAGGTTCCACATCTTCTGAAATGCACACCCCTATGTATTGTTTGGTGTGTGTGTGTGTGTGTGTGTGTATGGTTTACGTAGAGATATGTGCGACCTTGGCCGTATCATGTAACTGATTTATACTTTGTCGTGCTGGTGGGGGTGTGTTTGGGTATTTGTGGCAAAAGATTGTCAGACAGATTAAGGGGCAGAACAAACATTGGATGAGGAGTAAATATATGGAGCCTTTTGTCCTGACTTTCCCACTGACCAGCCCATGGTATGGGTCAGGCCATCGAGTCTCTGGGCCTCAGTTTCTTTGCTGGTAACACATGAGGGTTTCCTGTTACATCTCTGAGCATTGATCTCCCATGAAGCTGCAGGTGATGAGATTTCGTCATTGGAGGTTAGATACTAGTTGGACATGGTGTGAGGGAGGATGTTTAAGGATCAGCGGTTAGTAGTAATCCTGAGGCTGGTGAGGCCTTGGCCTTTCTGACCAAGGAGGGTCTGTTGTTATATGCGTTTCTTTGAGTTCTTCTCTTAGGCACATCCCAACTGTTCTCTGGGATGAGAAGTGGGCTGGGTGAGGGTGGGCACCCTCATAAGGGGCAGCAAAGCCACCGGCTGTCTAGGGCTTCATATTCATTTGTTTGTGTTTTCATCCAACAGGAATCAGCAGTGAAACAATCTTGAAACCCGCCACCATTTCAGAGGAAGAGCTGCTGGATTTAATTGGCAGGCTCAATGATGATGACAATGTGGATGGCCTCCTGGTTCAGCTCCCTCTTCCTGGTGAGTGTGATGCCACGGAGCACTGAGCCCCCAAGGCCTGCAGTCAGGAAGACCTGGGTTCAAGTGTGGCCACAGACCCTTAAGTCACTTAGCCTCTGTTTGCCTCAGTTTTGTCGTCTGTAAAATGGGGATAATATAGCACCTCCTTCCTAGAGTTATTGGGAGGATCAAGCACTTAGCACAGCATGCCTGGCACATAGTGCTTGTTTCCTCCTTTTCTTACCAGAGAAAGACTTTGCTTTAGTTTGGTTTGAGGCAAAGTGAGTTTTCGTCTCATTGGGCAAATGGACAAAATTTCATCTATACAAATTCCTCAGACAGCACGGAGGAAGCTTTACTCTCCCTGCTGCTCCTGGGCCAGTCTCATCATCAGCCCAGTCCTTCAGAGACTGGCTGATCTACAAGGGCTCCTCTTTGAATGAGGAAGTAAAAGGAGGAAAAATCCTAGATCCCAATACTAATAATTGGTTATTAATGAATAGAAAATGAATCACTTCTCTCACCAGTCAGATCTTCAGTGAGTCCCTGGCCTGCCCCCCATTATGTCCCTGTCATGAGCTTCATTGATAGATGCTCAGAACACTGCATACAACTTAAGTCTGACTCTTGGAAATGGGTCAATACTGTCAGTGCCCCTAGCCTGGGTTTTCGAGCTCTGTGCTGTGTTCCACTGATGGTGGATCAGCTCCCCAGCACCAGGGAGGCCCAAAGCTAGGAGCTTCTTTCCTTGAGGCTTAGGGAATGCTGGGGCTTCAAGAGGCTATGCTCACCTTCACACTTTTACCTTGCAGGATTATTGTAGAGATAGCAAACAGCTTGTTTGGATCCTTTCTGATATTCTATCATATTCAGGATCATGCAAAGATTGTTTCTTTGATATTAAGTTTTTAAGTTGTGGTTTTCTCTCACTCTGGTTAAAAAGCGATTTTTATACTGATTCTGAGCATGTGTTCTGATGTTTGACCAACTGTCCTTATTAATATCTAGGCCTCTGCTGTCTGCCCCACTCACCCCAGCCTTTTGGGTGGAGGAATAAGGAGCTCCCACAAATGCAGAGCTCCACTCCCACGAAGTGGGGTCTGTACCATTCCAGTGTGTGCAGAGTATCTAAAGCTTGTATCTTGTTTAATTCTCACAGCACTGAGGGAAGTCTGAGGGGCATTTTTCTGGTTTGCCAGTGAGGCTTAGTGAGGGTGAGTGACTTAGTTTGGTTATAGAACTGTTAGGGGTCAAAGCTGGGAATTCAGTCCACCTCCTCAGACTCCCAAGGCCAGCGCTCTCTCCATTACTTTGTTGTTGCTTTTCAGAAATTGGCCAAACATTGATGGCATTAAACTCAGTATATTTCTGGAATAACACCACCTAGCATTTCTCTAGTATTTTAAGGTTTGCAAAGTGCTTTACAAATATTATCTCATTTTATCCTGCAACAACCCTTCGGGGTAAGTGCTGTCATTATTATCCGCATTTTACTAGAGTCACACAGCTAGTAGACTGAGGCTGGATTGGAACTCAAGTCTGATTCTAGGCCCAGCACTCTTTGTCACCCCCTAGTGTCCCGTCAACTGTCTCCTCTGGGGAGAGAACAGTGAGGGACAGAGGGAACCCGGTAATGTTATTTTTATAGGTAATTTGAAGAACCTACTGGGCTGCAGGGGGCTTCTTTTTTAGAAGTAGCCGTTAGGACTAAGAGCCTAGAAGCAGAGGTCGGGCTATGTAGGTATTAGTTCTAGCTCAAGAAAGAGGTCAAAGGGATTTTTATTTTTCTTTGTGGGTTAGCCTAGCACAGGTTATCACTTATTTACAAACGTTCTGAGAAGGCATTCATGATACCATCACAGTAACACAGTGTGAGTCAACCCGATTTCCCTCTTTTTGAAAGTAATTTAGACTGGAAAATGAATCCCTATTTTGATTAGGACCTTAATTTAAGTTACAAGGTTCCAGTCGTGACTGGTCTCCCTCTGGCTGCTCCGGTGGTTCAGGCTCAGGATAGGAACGAGATTAACATTTAACAGAAGGAGTTTACTTAACAACAATATGGGAGGGGTATTGGATAAGGATGTAGCCTGGTGACCAGAGCCTCCAGCACCATAGGGCTGTTCAGGAAGGTGTTCTGTCTCTTCATGTGCTTAGCTCGTGGGGACTTAGGTGACGAAGACACGACATCAGCAGTTTGAGCCATAGTCCCCAAGGTGATGTCACTGCTGTTTTATGACAAATCTCACCTAGCTTGTGTGGCAGGGACCTTAGTAGTTGTAGCAAAGCTGTCCTTGCTTATGTGAAGTCCATATTGCTTCTACTGTGCCAAAGACACTGTATGATGTTAAACGGCAGTTTCTATAACACAGAGGCGGCCTTGGTACTGTAGCCTGCTGTATCCCTCTTTCAAAATGGGTCTGTGTCAGAGCCTTCTCCTCCCTTTTCCTTCCCAGAGCACATTGATGAGAGAAAGGTCTGCAATGCTGTGGCTCCAGATAAGGATGTGGATGGCTTTCATGTGATCAACGTGGGGCGCATGTGCCTGGACCAGTACTCCATGCTCCCTGCGACGCCCTGGGGTGTGTGGGAGATCATTAAGCGGACAGGCATTCCCACCCTGGGGAAGAACGTGGTTGTGGCTGGCAGGTCCAAGAATGTCGGCATGCCCATCGCAATGCTGCTGCATACAGATGGCAGGCATGAACGTCCCGGAGGTCAGCACTTTGTGTTTATCTGTAAGATCCCCTGACAGCAGGGGATCTGCTATGGGAGGCATTTAGGTGGTTCCCAGTGTACTCAGTGCTATGTAGCATTGCTAGATTTGTGTTCCATGGGATTGGAGTAGCCATTGTTCTATTAATGACCTGACTGGATGCTCCCGAGGCAGTGTGCCTAGAATGGTGGGAAGAGGTGGTGGTGGTGGGGCCTGGATTTGAGTCTTCCTCTGACTCAGAATATCAGTTATGATGCCCAGCCTTCCAGTTTCTGTGGAGGCAGCCCAAAATTTAGTTTACCTGCAGCTCTGCACTGTCATTTGCTTTTTGAAAGGGGGGATGATCCCTTGGTGAATGTGAGCATACCAGGTAAGAGACAGCTCCCAGTGGTCACCAAAGAACAAGCTCGATGTTTGGGTTCCTTGCAGGGGATGCCACTGTGACGATATCTCACCGTTACACTCCCAAGGAGCAGCTGAAGAAGCACACGATTCTTGCGGATATCGTGGTATCTGCTGCAGGTGAGTCATGGGTGGGATGCAGATGGCTTCTGGGCTTTGGGATATTCAGGGTTCTGACCCTGCTCATACAGTCTGGGGTGCTGATTTGTAAAGGGAGAGGGTTGGATGAATGAGCTTGTGATTTCCTTATGGATTTAAATTCTGTGAGAAAGAAGCCCCTCTTATGCCTGCTGTGGATTGGGTGACATTGAGCCCAGAAAAAGGTTTGAAAAGAGCTGCTGTCTGTCCTTAAGCAGTAGCCCTCTTTACAAAAGTAAGTTAGGCCGTATGTGAGGGATTTCAGGGGCCAGATGGTTTGTGATACTGGATCAAGTATTTATTCCCTAGTGAGGGATATGCTCTGTCCTTATGAATAATATGATGCATACTGCAGGGGCTGTCTTATGGGGGAGTGGGATGCACTTGGGGGCGGGATTACTGTCCAGGGATACTGTGACAGGAGCCCTGAAAGAGCTCCCCTGTTCAGCATCTTTCTTACTATCTAGCAGAGTCAGAAAACTTCTGGATACTTTAAAATGCTAACATATGTACTGGGTAGAGGATTAACTCTGTGACTTGCTGTAATTAGACCAGCACCTAGGCAATAGCATTCTTCTGGAGTTTGGGGACCAAAGAGAGAAATGAGGGAGTCAGGAAGGTGGCCTGTGTAGTCTGGGAGATGCTGAGGAGTCAGATGGCTGCTTCAAGCCTGGGCAGGGCAGGACAGGAGAGGAAACAAGGTGACAGGAAGTGGCAGAGAGGGCTAGAAGGGGAGGGAGCTGGATGGGGCAGGCCTGAGCTAGGGACCAGGTCTTCTGGAAGGCTTCAGCTCTCGCCCCTCTCTCTGTCTACTGGGAAGAGGAGAAGATGCTGAGGTCCTGTGCTGCTCAAGCCTTCTGAAGGGTTATCTTTATGCTCCCTAGAATGAGGCAGCGTCATGCTCTTGGGGTGGAAAGTCCTGGAATCAGAGAGGAAGGCCTGGTATTGGATTCAGGAAAATGCTGTGGCAGTATTGTTTCTTTCACAGTGTTTGAAGCATCCCCACTTGTGTCCAGGAATCTTAGTGCAGAACCTGCACAGACAGGTCAGGAGAGTCATTTTGCCTTCTTCTGTTCCAGGCATCCCTAATCTAATCACAGCAGATATGATCAAGGAAGGAGCTGCTGTCATCGACGTGGGGATAAATCGGGTTCACGATCCCATCACTGCCAAACCCAAATTAGTGGGAGACGTGGATTTTGAAGGTAAGTGGCCTAGCAGTGCCTGTGCCCTTTGAGACAGGGAAGTACCTTGTATCTGCCCATCAATTCAGGAAACCAACCAGGGCCCAAAACCTGAAGGCCCACACTACCTTGTCTTTAGTTTTGTTTTTTCAGTACTTGATGGGAGCTGTGGCCTCACCAATGCAAGCATTCCTCCCAATTCCTCCAAAAGGCGCCTCTGGCTCTTCTTAACCCTTACAATCTGCCATCCAGACTTATCTTCCACTTCTGAGTTACCAGGGATCTAGTGTTGCCAGAGTGAAAGGACTCTTCTCAGTCCTCCTTCTCCTTGACCTCTCTTTAGACTTGGACACTGTTAGTCAATCTCTGCCTTGGTACCTAGGTTTTGAGGACAGCTGTCTCTCCTGGTTCTCTTCTGACCTCACTGACCGTCTCTCCTCAGGCTCCTTTGCAGGATCCTCCTCCAGATCATGCCCTCAGTAACCACAGGTGTTCCTCAGGGCTCTGGCCTGGGTCCCCTTCTCTTCTTCCTCTAGACTTCTTCCTTTGGTGACCTCATCAGCTCCCATGGACTTAATGACCATCTCTATGCTGATGATTCTCAAACCTCTCTGCTCACCTCCAATCTTTCATCTCCAGCTGCTTTTCAGACATCTTGAACTGATGTCCCGTAGACATCTTAAATTCAATATGTCCAAAACTGAGCTCTTGATCTTTTTCCCAAACCCTCTCGTTCTCCTACCTCTCCCTATTACTGAGCATTATCCTCCTACCAGTCCCTCAGCCTCCCAGCCTAGGAGTCCTCCTGGACCCCTCACTATCTCTCACCCCCCATATCCAATATGGTGCCAAGGGCTGTCGATTTCACCTCCGAAGCATCTCTCTGATATGTTCCTTCTCTCCTCTGACCCTGCCCCCACCCTGGTGCAGACCCCCTTCACCTCCTGTCTGGACAATTGTAGTAGCTGCTGAGAGTCTGCCTGCCTCCTGTCTCTTCCCCACTGCAGTCCATCCTCCATCCAGCCACTAAAGAGATTTTCTTAAAGCCCAGAGCCGAGTATGTCACCCCTTTGCTCAGTGAACTCCAGTGGCTCCCTATGGCCTCCAGGAGCAAATGCAAGATGCTCTGCCTGGCCTTCAGAGCCCCTCCTAACCCAGCCCCTTCCTCCCTTCCCAGGCTTCTTACACCTTCCTTCTGTCCAGTGAGCCTGGTCTCAAAGAATAGAATGCTCCTCCTCTAGGCTCTGGCATTCTCTCTGGCTCTGACACAGGCTGGACGATTGTGTTGTTAAATGCCTAAAAGGCATTCTAAAGAACGGATGGAGTGGATGGACCCAAGGAGTCGTTAGTTATTAAGGGTGCCATGGCAGCTTGGTTGGTATCTCTGCTGTTTAACAGAATCTGTGTGTTGTCTCGGGGCAGAGATGTCAGGCATGCTTATGTGCAGGGAGCACAAAGCTGGGAGGGACAGCTAAGGATGCCTATGGATGGGATGAAATTTAATAGGGTTCAGAAAGTGACCTTCACATGTACATGGTGGGGACAACAGACAGGGAAGCTGAGAGCTGCCCTCAGAATGAGGAAGGCCTGGGTCCAAGTCTCTCCCGGCAGTGGCTCTTCACCTTTCAAGGCCCCAGGTGACTTTGTGAAGACCAGAAACCCCAGAGGAGGTGTGGGCAGCTCTGCCTTGGGGTGACGTGGGAAGCCCCTCAGCGGGCTGAAGTCCAGAAAAACCCACTCAAACTCTTGTTAGTGAGACTAGAGGCAGAGATTCTTTGCTCTAAGAGTTCAGCCTTTTATTCGGTCTATGGATTTTTTATTTATGGAAAAGCTTCCCAGTTTCATGAGCTCAGAATTGTTTTATGGTCTCCTCTGGGAGTCCTCCTGGGTTGGTTAAGCAGTGTCCCCCTAACCTTGGTTGTGGAGGGACTTAATCTTATTCTGTTCCAGTTGGTGCCCAGTGGGAGCTTCTACATTCAAGCCTTAGATCCATTCTGAGTTTATTGTGCAAGATGGCTCAGGACATTAGTCTCAGGCTCATTGCTGTCCCCTGCCTGGCGAGTGGACGGGAGTCCTCCTCCCACAAATCATGGTCTTGGGCAGCTGTGGTTTTAAAGTGCTCATGTTTCTGGCTTTTCTTGTCTGTCCCATCGATGAATTTTTCTGTTTTTCACCCAGTGCCCTCCAGATCTCTCTTATGCCCAGACACTACCTCCCCTGCACACCCTTCTCTGATGGTACCAGGCCCCTGCTCCCCCCTAAACTAGGAGGATCCTCCCCTTCCTCAGATTACTTGGCACTGATCTCGCCATGGGCATGATTTATTCTCCCAAGAAAATGTAAGATATTTTTATCTTTTGTGTCTCCATGTCCAACAGAGAGCTTTCTGCACACATACAGTGCTTAATACATGTTTGTGGGAATTGAGTTGGAAATCCTCAAAACCTTCAGATTCCTTAACAGTGTGGATGAGACATTTTATGTTTGAAATTGAAAATGAAAATGAGCGTATCAGGTTTATGGTAGGGGTCTATTGGGATTTTTTCACCTGATCTTGAAGTACCCTGCCTTTCTTCTTTATCCCTGCAGAAGTCAAGAAGAAAGCCAGTTATATCACTCCAGTGCCTGGGGGTGTGGGTCCCATGACGGTCGCCATGCTGATGAAGAACACCATCATCGCTGCAAAGAAGCTGTTGAAGTCTGAGGAGCGGGAGGTGAAGGCCAAACAGTTTGCAGCAGCCACCTCTTAATAGATATCTCTTTATTAAAAAAAAAACCACAAAAAACATTCCAAGTAATTAAAAAAAAAGAAGCAAAACAGGCCGATAGAAATGCAATATTTTAATTTATTCTACTGAGATAATTTTCTGATATTTGTTTGCAGTCAGGCTATTTATTGAAATTGTTAGTGTAGGCAGCTGTGTGTGCTCAGAGACCTGTATCCCCACTTCTGACATGGCTGCTGGGTGGTCCTGGCTCTCACAGCCTTGCCCAGGGAAAACTGAACTTGTCACATTGACCCTCGTAGCAACTAAGGCCTTTGATGTTAAAACACAGGAAGCACAGGACCCCGTGTCATGTGGAACCAAGAGAAACTTGGGCTGCTGAGTTGGAGGAATTGTGTTGTTGTGGTGACTTGACAAAATCAGGTTGCTTTATGATAACATCCTCCTGAACCTCATCTGTGGTCCCCTAAAGTAAATCTAGAGATTACAGTCTCAAATTACTAGTCTCAGTGGTTCAGATGAAGGGAAAAGAGAACCCACCATGTGGCCTGAAACATCTTAACTGGGCCTTCCACACCCCAAGAAATGGTAGTCTGCTGGTTCCTATAAATGCATGCCCACAGCTGTCCCAGGCTGAGGTGGGAACTCTTTTAGGCCAGAGCTCCTTATTGGGGGTGGGGTGAGCCTCAGAAGCATCCCCCAGGACTGGCCAACAGTAAATGGCTCTTTGAAAACAGGCCCTGCTTGTCCTCTTCATGTGGGGTGTGGGGGGTGGGGAGTTAGTGTCCTGGAATTGATTACAAAGGACTTCATGTTTGACTTCAAGGTTGCATTCAGATCTCACACATTGGCTGTAACAAAAAGAACCCAGGCCTGAAAGAAACTCTGACATGGGGACATTTTGTGCTCTGGGGGATGCTAGGAGTTTATTTTGGGCACCTCCCCCTCAGACTTGTAGAAAGGGGGCTGGGGTGGGGGCCTTGACTGGGGCAGGCAGGCCTTGCTTCCCAGAGTGCCTGGCACTCTCCTGATAACCAAAGAACTTGCAGCGGCTGCTGCTTTCTTTCCACTTAGGTCCCATTGCCTTTCTTGAAAGTCTTTGAAAGCTTGCAGTGCTTACTGATTTACCCAACCAGATTTTTGATTAAAGCAGTTTTTTAAAAAAATAGACTGTGCAGTGTGGTCTGTTCTGTTGGAACATGGGCATCTTCCTGTGGCTGGGTGTGCCTCTCCTTACCCAGCCCTATGGGGCCTTGTTAGGACAAGTGCTGGGACCCTCTGGTGAGGCCCAGCCACGTCAGACCTTGACGCAAAACCCTAAGGTGTCCGTCTACATAGAACCTGATATAGTTGACTCACCAACTGAAGCTTACTTGGCAGTTCTCCGTGTTTCTGTGAATGAATGATGAATGTCCTCTTAGGAGCTTCCAAGGGAGTTAAGGCAGCAAACTCTTGCCCCTGCAGGCAATCACGTGGTGGCTGATTTGGCCTAGGCCTCAAAAGTCTGGTATGGAGATTATTTTTTGAATATTCATTTGAGTTGCTTTGTTACATGAAGTTTAACTCAGACTTTATTCTAAGTCTGGTGAAATGATTGGTGTTTGGAGGCTTATTCGCAGGAGTAACTCTGGGAGTAGCACCCTGCATTGTGGGGAGGGTGGATCCCAGCCCTCAAGGGCACTCTGTTGACCCTTTTGATCGCTGCCCACCACAGCCACTGGTGTTGTGGACTGCTAAATGATGTGGCAGCTAGAGCCTCGGGCCTGGAATCAGGAAGACCCGAGTTCAAATCCAACCTTAGACACTTACTAGCTGAGCAACCCTGGCTGAGTTCTTTAATCTTGCCTCCATTTCTTCCACTATAAAATTGGGATCATGAGCACCTCCCTCCTGGACTTGTGAGATCAAATGAGACATTGTAAAGTGCCTAGCACATGTAGGTGCTTAATGCATGCGTGTGTTTCTTCATATTGCTCATCTGCCAAGAGGAACGTGAGTCTTTGTTGACACTTAGGAGCTGTGAGGGACTTTGGGGAGCTGGGAAGAAGTGCCTTGCAAGCTGGGTACAGGACCTTGAAAACACAGCAAAGTGAACAGAATTTCCTCATTTATTGGATTGTTGGTAACATGACATAAAATATTTACTGGCATCCGTGTGGTAGGTGGTGCCAACTAACAATTTCTGAAAACACCATTGAAATCAGGTCGTTTCCATATATGTACAAAATATAAACAAGTACCATGAAAATTACAGCAGTTGGTTTGTAAAAAGAAAAATTAAGAATGCTGTCGTCCCAGCTTAGCTGATTTGCTGATTGGGCAGACTCATTTCTGAGCATTTGGGGTTTCTATATTTCAGATGCAAGTGCTGTGAGAAAACAGCCCAAGTTTAGAAAACAAACAAAAATACCAACTTTTTTTTTTAAGGTTTAGCCCCTTAGGCTATCATAATATTGGTCATAATGGAAGAAAACATGCCTGTGATCCCAAGTGATTGCGCTGTTACCAGAAGGCACGGGTGTGTGTGTGTGTGTGTGTGTGTGTGTGTGTGTGAGTGTGTGTATTTGTAATGTATTTCCATGGTGACGCATGTCTAATCTTGTTGGCCAGGTGGACTTGGGCTAGATCATAAAGTTCTAATTTAATATTGTTAGTTCAGCAATAAACCTGCTGAAAAATTATTCTTCCAAGATGTAACACTAGAGTACCTGCATAAAGCTAAAATTAACTCTCAAACATTGACGTGAGCCATGTGCAGAAAGTGGGACACTTTCCAATTGACAGATAGGGATGTGCCCAAGCGCAGACATGGTTCAGGAATTAAAAACATACAGTACTTATTGTTCATGTAAAAGAGGTTTTTTGTTTGTTTTTTGATTTGAAATAGTAGTGAGTTCTAAAACTACAAGTGAATAAATGCCAGTTTTTCTTAACTCAGAAATTAAAAAACAAAACAAAACACTATTAACAGTTCCAAAGCGTTTGTTCCACCAACAACGAATGGAACTCATTTTTCCGAAATGAGAGGAGAGGCAGAACCATACAGTGTCAACAGTGTTGGTCTTGGGAGTCAGGAAAACAGGTTCAAATCCTGCCTCTGACATTTCACCAGGCGTCTATGACCACGGCAAAGCCAGCTTTTCCATCTGGACAATGGGAATGGTAAATGCAGATGTTATCTACCTCACAAAGCTGTGAGAATTCAGTGAGATGAAAGTTGGGAAGCAGAGAAAAGCCTTTCAAATGCTACATCAGTGCCAACTGTGATTATTGCTGCCAAGCTTGATCAAGACGTGTGGAGCCCCGAATCCTTGTTTGTGTAGACCTATCCTGCCCACGTTGAAGACAGACCTCTTCTGGAAGGAACCTTAGGATGAATGGATGAGGGAGAGGCACAGACAGAGAAAGTCTAAGCTTGGTCTTTCAGTGGTACTCTTACAGAAGATATTAACAGAGTTTTTATGTACTAGGTTTTTCCCCACCTCTTTTTTTGGAAGAGAGGTTGACTATTTTCTTCTCTATTCTAGCTATGATCTTAGAAAGGAACTTCCTTGTTCTGCCTGCCATTCTTTGCCTATGCCACATGAGTTCCAACACTTTCTTGGTACACCAAAGGTGGACCTTGACCTTCACTTGAGATTAAGACATGAGACTTTGCACTCTCTATGTCTTCACTTGTGTCCTTCCCCAGAGCAAAGACAGGGTCTTTCTTAAAGGGTTAAAAATGTATAGAGCCTGGTACCTTGTTTATTGAATAGTTGGGCTGAGTGGTATGGTAAGCTGACCTGGACATTAAGTCCTATTGTTTCCCTTCATAGTTGCCTGTTATGTTTGGTTGGATGGGATGTAGTTAGAGCAGGAATTATACCCAGGAAGTCAAGGTAGGCTCTGATGGCCAATGTCCCAAGAATATCACCAATCACCGAGGGGGTAAAGTTTTATGAAGTGAGGCTTTCAGGAACCTCTGAAAATATATTCTTGGGGAAAGAGGACTGTGGAGGACTCCCCAGGGTGTTCAGGATAGGAATGGGTGATGGTTTACTGAGAAGAGCTATCACCACCTTAAGGGAAAGAAGGCCTAGGGGACCCCAGTCTGGATGTCTGTGTCATGATGTGACTGTTGGTGGTCAGATGGTAAAGTTTTGTGCCCCCTTTCAGGAGAGGTCATAGATGACCTTATCAGGTCTCAGGTGGTGAGCAGAGGTAGGATTCCATCTCAGATCCCACCACTCCAAATCTAGGGGATGGTCCTCCAGAAGGGTAGATTGTAGAATATCCCTGATGATGGGCGAGTGTCCAATAAGTCTAGATTTGTCAGGCTTGGGATTTAGAAATGGAGGCAGGGAATATCAGTGTTAAGACCAAGACAACATCTTTGTGATTCCAAGGCAGCAGGACAGAGCAGCAAATGATCTACCACATCTGCGTCTCTAGATTCTATCCCTTCCTAAAGTTTTAAAGAACTATACTGTTGCTTGTCTTTCCTGCAGTACTTGGGAACAGGGGTGGGAGGAGTTGGGTGGGGTAGCTGGGGCTTGATTGACAGGAAGGAGATAATGAAGGTAAGAGCTCAGTTCTTGCAGTAGGATCTTGGAAGTATTGGGGAGGGGGCGTCAAAGGGATCTATCTTTCTGCCCCTAGAAAAGAATAAAAGTGTGTGTGTGTGTGTGTGTGTGTGTGTGTGTATGTAAGAGACAGCCAGGCCCCTGTCTGTTCCTCAGCCAGCCAATGCATTCTGGAGGTGGGAGCTGGAGAATGGAAAAGCTGAAACTCTAGAAGCTACAGTGTGGTTTCACTGCCAATGTCTCTGAGATGTTTCTCTCCATTTCCCGGCTCATAGTCCGACTCCATCTCAATCTTCACTTGTGGCATTGGAAAACCTAGGCTCCGGGAGTAGTTGAAGGCAGGTGAAGGGGGGCAGGATATCTTCAAGTGTAAGGTGATACTGTGGGGAAACCAGAGAGCAATGAGTAAGGGAGGAAGCATCGACCTGACTGGGCCTCCTCTGCCATCCCAGGACCTCCAGGAGCCCTGCACCAGCAGCCCACTTGCCTTCTGAAGTCTTGCAAAAACTAGACTCGATCCCGAAAGTCCCAATTTTTCTGACCCCACCAAGTTACTTTGAGGAGCAGGTGTCTCCACCCCTCCCTGAGAAAAACACCCTCGCCCCAAACTACCTAAAATCCTGCCAATTAAAGATTCAGTTGGGTGGTTACTAAGCTTTGTAGTGTAAGTCAATTACTTTTGCTTTAGTCTCCCAACCTAGGGGAGCTCAGGAAGTTTTGAATACTTGGGGATATTCGTTCAGGTACAGAGTGTTCTGGAAGGCATCTGAGGCCCCTTCTCATCTCAAGATTCAGTGAACTCAATCATAGAATTAGAGGTCGTTGCGTACCAACCATACTCAAAATGTTAATCCTATCCAAATATTCTTGAACCAAAGGGTCGTTCAGCCTCTGACTTCATTTTGGGTTGGGACTGCTTGTTCTCTCCTATGCACACCCTCCCCCAAAGCCGACCTGCTCCATCTTCAGACATCTCTATTGTCAGGAATTAGTCAAATGAAATCAATCCTTCGATTTAACTGCCCTCAACATCCTTTGTACCCTTCCCCAATTGTCCTGCCCTTCAAGATGAAAAAGACCAAATCTAATCCCAACACTCCTTCATCCACTTCGGACCCTCGTGTCTTAACTCTAGGCTAAATATATCCAAATCCCTTAACCGACCCGTGCTTGACATGGTCACCAGGCCTCACTGTTCCGACTGCCTTCCTCTAGATGTATTCCTGATGAATGTCCCTCCTGAAAGGTATCCAGCACTAGACACAATACCCTAGATGTGATCTGGCCAGGATGGAGACTGATGGGGCTACCAACTCCCTAAATCTAGATGCTGGACTTATTATATTTGTACACCATAAGATCTACAAGCAGCTAGGTGTTGAAGGAGAGAATGCTGACTTGGAGTCAGGAGAACCTGAATTTGAATCTGGTCCTAGAGCTTTGCTAGCTGTGTGGCCTCAGGCAAGTCACCTAACCTCTGTCTGTCTCAGTTTACCTACTGTAAAATAGGGATAATACTTCACGGAGTTGTGAGTAAAAGGACATTCTATTTAGCAGTTTGGAAGGAGCTGGCAACTTCAAAGACAAGTGTTTCAGTCACAAGCCTGGGAAATGAGTGGGTGGAGAGATAATGGAAGCCAAGATTGTAGATAATTCTTTCTAGGAATTTGGTTGCTGGAGGAAGGAGAGATAAGGGATGGCAAGCAGAGTCAGATGAGTTTTCAGTACGGAGAAGCTCTGAGCAGGACAGAAGTGAGGGGCTGACCTTGGCTAGACCTCTCTCTTATTCAGAGGCTGAAATAAAGGAAGAGAGGACAGGTAAGGATGGGGAAAGAGGAAGTCCCTTCTGGGTGCTTTTAATTTCCTCAGTAAAGCAGAAGGCAAGGGTTTCTGCTGAGGAGGCTGCAGGGAGGGTGGGGTTGTGGGCTTGAGGAGAGAGGGTTAGCGACTGAGGGGAGTGGGACAGAGAGTCAATCCAGGTGGTTTTGTTAATCAGGGCCCTGCTGAGATTTGACAACCTGAATATTGGCTGAGGAGGCCAATGAGGGGGTGCCCTGAGCTAAGAGGAAGCCTCTCCCAGACCTCTTCGTCATTGTCCTCCAACCATCTTGTTCTTTTTTTATCCATGTAAACCTTTTTCTCAGGAAGGGCACAGGCTCCTCCAGGGTAGGAATTGGCTTTTAACTTTACCTTTGTATCCCTAGTTACCTCCACAGTGCCTGGCATACAGTCAGTGCTTAACCAGGGTTTGTGGAATGAATGAGTGAATGAAAGGATAAAATCAAGACTCCTGGGGGTAAACTGAGCCTGGAACGGGAGAGGTGGACTGAGAGAACCAGAAGGATGGAGCGACTTGTGGTGAGGTTGAGACATAGATTTGGAGGAGTGAGGGAGAGGGAGAGATGGAAGGACAAGATATTTCATAAGAAACAATGAGGGTTCGAGATGATGGAGATGGCCAAGCTCTGGGAGATGGCAACATCCTGGGGGGAGTTGAGGCAGAGGTGACCTAGGAATGCTGAGATTGGAGGAGGTTGGTGAATTGGGAGGATGGGACAAAGGGACATCAGCGTGCATTTTAGGGTCCTTGAGTTTTAAGGGAAAGGAGCAGGTTGGAGAAAGATGAGCCAGGGGCTGATCACCGCTTGAAGCAAGGATACATTGGAGTGACCCTCGGGTCTCTTCACCCACTCATTTCCCAGGCTTGTGACTGAAACATTTGTCTTTGAAGTCGCTAGCTCTCTCCAAACTGCCAAGTAGAATGTCCTTTTCCTTATAACAACTTGTAAAGTATTATCCCTATTTTACAGGTAGGGAAACTGAGGCAGACAGAGATTAGGTGACTTGCCCAAGTGACCATTGGAGTAACCCTCAAAGGAGGAGAGGGTGCTGAGAGACACTGGTAGAGGGAGGGCCTTGAGGGCATCCCAGCCCCATTAAGGGCCTTGTACTTAGATAAAAAATCCTCTGTCCTCACATGAAAGTATATCAGATCATATTAGCTAATGGGTCAAATTAGCTAAAGATAGGAGGTGCCCTGCAAACCTTAAAACTCATTATGTTGATGATGATTCAATTTGAGTTTTAAAATCTCCATTATGATGCCCTGGCCTTGAAGGTAATGCTGAGCTGCCTCACTTTCCCCAAGTCCCTGCTGGGAAAGCAGGTTCCAAAGCGATAAGAATAGGGAGCGGTTGGTACAGGATTTCAGCGTCCTGGGGGGCAGCTGAGTGAGGAGCCATCTAGCTCTTACACAGCTGCCTAGACCACTGAGAGGTTGGGTGACCAGCCCAAAGTAACAGCACCGGGATGTCTCAGAGGCAGGATCCCACAGACATCACCCCCATGATGTCATTGGTGCTCTCTGAGAACAAAGGATGAACAACAAACTCCTCATTGCTTAGCTCACCTTTGGGCTGGGCCTTCCCTTCCACTCTCCCTAATTCGTTCATTGATTCTTCCCTTGGTGGCTCAGCTGCCCCACTGACTCCTGGCTGGTGCTCCTCCCTGGATGCCTTTCTGGAGAGCTGATTTGTCCCTGTCCTGCCCTGGGCAATGGTAAAGTTGCCTTGTCCCCTTGGTCATCTTTCTTAGTGCCAGAGAGTTAGTGGGGCTGGGACTCTGGCTCTGGGCTCATCAGACTCTTCCTCCTCCAGATTTTGTGTCTTCCCTTCACTCATACAGATGGCCAGCCCTCCAAAGCTTAGAGGGCTACCGGGGCCAGAATTATTCATGTGTGAGGTAAATAAAATGTGGAGACTTCACAGGGAAGATATGTATAAATATATATCTATATCTATACTAAGAAATGTTTAAAAGAAATCAAGAAATAGGGAAATAGGGAAGTGGAAAATTCTGAGACTGTGAGAGTCTGATGGCTCAGCCTCTGGGAACGTTTACCATGAAACTTTTTGTTCTTTCTTCTGGTTCTGGTTTAAAGATTTGCTCAGTAAGAATAGGGTCACTGTGACCTGCTTTCCTTTACTGTAAAAGTACTGTAGAAGAATGGAGAGGGTCTCCCCCTCCCCTTATCCTATTCTCCTTCTTTAGATTTATAGATGTCACCTCAGTTGCAAACATTAACTAAGGGAATGGGAATTGGAGATTCTGTGCCTCAATTTCCCGGTTCTTTGTCTAGCTTTCATGCTCAGATTGTAAGCCGGCCTCCCAGCCAGTGGTGAGAAGGGTCAGAGGCGGGCAGGAATTCTCGTGTTAGGTATAATTATCGGTGCTTTGCCTTTTGTAAAGTGCCTCCCTTGCTAGATCTGTTCTGGCATGGGACGCCCTATTCTCGAGAATTGAATAAAATTTATTTCTGTTCCCACCCTGAGATGGCTCCTTATTAACTTTTTAATTGGTGAGGGTCTTTCATCCCACACATTCATTACCTCCGGGGCTGGGGTCTGGGGATGCATCTTTTTGAGAGGAGCTGGCTGGGCCTTCAGACCCAGAGCCTCTTCCCTGGCAGGGGAGCCCTAGAGGGCATCATGCTCCGGGGTAGGGCCTCCCAGGGCCTGAGATGTGACCATTTCATGCCTGATGAGGCAGCAGTGGAATGTGCCTCCCACAAAGGGTGTTTATAGTCTTCAGGCTTCTTGGAAGCATTTTTCTTATTCTGCCCCTGCCCCTGACCTTCCCTCCCTCACCACAAGTTGGGGAGGGCTCCATTTTATCATCTGGCTTCCCCATTTTGGCTCTTGTTCTCCACTAAAGAGCTGAGTTTCATTGTGTTATGATTAAGGTGAGGCTAGGAAGGCCTGTCCCAGAGGCCAAGGCTGGGCAGCCCATCCCCCAGCCCCTGAGCACCCAACTCCAGCGATGACCAGCCAAGGGACCGTCAATTACCTTCGATCTGCGTCGGAATCACTAAGGAAGGGATCAGAGGGAATAACTCCAGCTGGAAGCTCTTTTTCCTGATGGGACAAGAAGAGAAACGGAGAAAACTCTGTTCTTTCGGCCCTCCCTCCCACCCCTGTCCACCCAGCACAATCCCTTCCTCTTTCCAGCCTTCACTCTCAGAACTTTCACAGAGTCACAGATGAGCCTGGTCTGGGGGAGAAGCCACTGTCGCCCCCGAGGCCAGTAGCAGGGATGGCTTAAATATGCAGGAGAAAGGGTGGAGAGGCTCTGGAAGGAGAGAGGGAGGGAGGGAAGCCAGGAAAGAACAAGAGACATGGGGTTGTAAGAGCAAAGGAAGCAAGAGAGGGAGGGGGGCAGGGAAAGTGGAGGGGGCAGTGTGAACCACAGCTGCAGAGTTGTGAAAGATCTCAGAGGCCATCTGACCCAGCACACCCTCTCCTGCCCCCATCTGGGGCTGAAGGCCCAACCGGCTCCTCTCAATGAGATGGGGGAAACTGAGGAAAATAAAGGTTAAATGACTCCCCTAAGGTCAGGTAGGTATGAAGCAGCAAGAGGCAGGATTTGAGGCTTGTGACTCCAGACTGAGTACTCTTTATGTTATATCACCCTGCTTCCATCTCCCTCAAGAGAGGGAGGGGAAAAGTGAGAGAATCCAGAGTCACAGGTGATGGGGAGGGGCAGGGATGGTGGCCTGGGACCCCAGGTGCCTGTTGATGGCAGCAGCAGCACCATCATCTCCTGAGTCTCCCCTGAGTCTGTGGCCTGGAGGAGAATACCACAGGCCACATTCACCATCTCCCCTAGAGCCCTGTGGGTAAAGACGTCGTCATGATAACACTGGCTTGTGTCTATTGTGATCGAGAAGGCCCTGGGAGGTCAGTAGTCCAAACAGCATTCTAATCATTTTATAGGACCATAGAGGAGCTTAGAGACCATGAGGCCCATTAGTCTGGGACCTCCTTGAGGGCAGACACTGGCTTTTGCCTTTCTTTGGGTCCTCAGCACTTAGCCCAGTGCCTGGCACATCATGGGCTCTTAATAAATGTTTGCTGACTGACCAATAAGATTTTCTTCTGACTTGAACTTTCAAAGCCATTCCTACAAAGCTTTCTAAGAAGTTGGGAAGGGTCCACTTGGCCATTTGCAGATAGGCCAGTCTTCAAACAGCAGACTTCTCATGTGGATGAAAGTGGCTCAAGGGTCTGGGTGTTATCATAAAGATAGAGCCTGGACCTGGGATCCCATTACTATGTTGGACTCCCAGATGAGTAAACTCCCTCTGTCAATGTAGAACATTGGTAAATGGCAAGTCTTAGGGAGCTGCCCAGAGCACTGACTTATACAGAGTCACACAGCCAGCGGGTGTCAAAGGAGAGACTTGAACCTAGCTTTTCACTGGCTGCCATGAAATGGAAAACAAGAAAGAACAGGCGTGGGGTTGGAAGTTAGGAGGCCTTCATTTGAAAGTTGTCTCTGCCTCTAACTACTTGTAGAACCTTGGCAAGACACTGGCCCTCCTTGGCCCTGAGTCTCCTGTACAAAAAGAAGGGGCTCAAATTAGAGCCAGGCTTCTTTCCCTTTTGTGTGTCCTTGACCTCTCTGGCAGACCGGAGAAGTCCATGGACTTCTCCCTTCTCAGGGAGATGTAAAATAAAATACATAGGATTGCTAAGGAAACCAATCATGTTGAAATCATTTATCAGAACATTTCTAAAAAGTTCATGGACACCAGGGTAGGCACCTTTGGATCAGACCTTCCAGTCCTAAACCCCGTTTCAGAGAATCCTATGATCTCAGGGGAGCCATAGGTGCCTTTGCCTAAACAAGGCTGGATCAGTACAAAATTCAAGATTTGTCCTGGTCACGGAATCTGACCCAAGTTCCTGATAATGCTCTTGGCTCGGCCCCCATCCATGCTCTGCTGCCCCATCACTTCTCTGAATGTGGCCTACTCTGAAGCACAAGTGCAGGCCCCCAAAGCTGGTAGACAAAGGAGACATCAGAAGGTTAGGGCAAGCAGGTAGATGTTTTACTTACTGGCAATGCAATGGATACCATTTTGGGGATCTGACTGGACAGGTTCCATGGGGATCTTTATAACTGAGGGAGAGGGGAACTGGGGCTGGGAAGAAACATCAGGAAAAAAGCCAGTAAGTACCCTGGAGGTGAACAGTGTGCATGCTTGGCAAATTGGGGAAATGCACCAATGGGATCACAAAACTGCACCCTCTTCATGACACAAGGGAAAGGTGAGGGTGGGGCCACTAAGCAGCTGAGGAGTGCTGAGGGAGCACTTCTCTACACTCCCGGAACAAGCCAAGATCTCCCATAAATCAGAAGTAAGAACTCCTTGTGATCATCGTCATCATCACCAGTAACCCCCCTCCCCCATTTCTGTAGTGCTGAAAGGGTGATGAAGCTCTTTCACCTCAATGGCCCAAGGAGGGAGGAAAGGCAAGCACTGGTATTCCCCCTGCAGAGGAGAAACTCTGTCCCAGAGACTAACATGGCTGGGACTCCCTCCTGCGTCTTTTGACTCCAGGCTCCTTCCGTCTCATGATATGGCCTTGCCCACCTGCACTGTGACCCTCATCTCAGAGGCACAAGTGGGCCTCACTTTAGGAACCTACCAGTTGCCCCCAAAGTGGGAAGTTAATGGAATTTTTCTCAGTCTATTCCTATTTTCCCATTGACATGTCCATTCCAAAGATGTGGTCAGGCCCCTTCTAAGGCATCTTCCACAGACAGTGGCCTTCAAGATTTCCCCCCTCCCCAGCCTTTGCCCCTTGCCTCCAAACTTCAAATTCCAGGGAGCCCTTCACTCATCTTTATTGGACTGTTCTTGGTTGTCTCATCTATTTTCACAATTGACTTTAAACTCTTATGGGGCAGGGATCTTGTCTTGGGTAGCTTAAGCTTTGGGCAGTTGGTGGCACAGTGGATAAGAGCACTGGGCCTGGAGTTGGGAAGTCCTGAGTTCAAATGTGGCTTCAGATGCTTACTGGCTGCAAGACTCTGGACAAGTCACTTAACCCTGTTTGCTTCAGTTTTCTCATCTGTAAAACAAGTTAGAGAAATGGCAAACTACTTAAGTCTCTTTGCCAAGAAAACCCCCAATGGGATCACAACAAGTTAGACACAATTGAAAAGCTGAAGCTTTGGAGACCCTAGTGTCCAGCACAGCCCTAGCTCCAAGGCTGGTGCTCAATAAGCCCTTATTGGTGAGCTGATCAGTAAAGGGTCTTCCCTTTTGGGAAGGACTGAGGTTCCTAGAGACTGTACAGTATTCTCAACAGCAGGGCCAGACTGGACTAGACAACAGCAACCCTCGTTTCATTTCTAGGTGGGGTCCTTCCAGTGAAGTCTCCTGGTGTCTCATCATAACATGGTGGAAGGTGGGGGTGGAGGGGAGGGTAGAGCTGAGGTGTCAGCCATGTCTACCATGCTGGCAAGCCTGGCCTTGGTGAAGGCCTGCCTCGAAGCAGAAGGGTCTGGCAAATGGATACCATTTTGGGGATCTGACTGGACAGGTTCCATGGGGATCAAGGGGACAAATGATTTCAGCTGTAGCCAACAAGGAAGATGGTGGGCTAGGGCTGTAAGAAGTGTCAATCTGCATTGGGGAGAGGCAACACCCACAAGAAGTTATGCCTCTCCCAAAGGCTGGAGTCATGTTTTAAACTGTGTTAGTCTCCACCTCCACCCATCCTCCCCATCCCCCACCCCAGCCCATGGACTCCCAGAAAGTAGGAACTGCCTTCAGCTGTTCTTGGAATCCCCAGCACAGTGCCTGGTGCATAGTAGGCGCTTAATAAATGTTGGCTGAGTGAGCAAGTATGCTGGGCTCTGCCACAGCAGCCTCCACATTCCTGCCTGCAGGGCCCAATTCAAGCCAGCTCCATTCAGCTCCAATTCTCTGCCTTCTGCTTTGCTTCTGGCTGCCCAGGAGGGGCAGGGGTGTAAAGCAGGCTGGCTCTGGGTGTTGATCCTTTTACATGGTGGATGAGATGTGGCCCCTACTCATAGCCTGGGTGGGTGTCAGGCTGGGGCTCTTGGGAGGGGGTGGGGGCTCCCTCTGAGCCCTGCTGGGTTTCCAACCCCTCTGGGAATTGAAGGGCTCATGTATGGGTGACATCAGCTCAGAGGGCAGGTCCTGGCTTTGGAATGGATGGGGTGTCTCCCTCCCTGGTGCTCCCTGACCTTTCAGCCTCCCCAGGCCTGGCCCTACCCACCTCCTCACTGCTGCTGCTGCCACTTCTGTCCTGGGCCCCTTTCCTCTTCTTCTTCTTGTCGTCTTCCTTCTTCTTCTCCTTCTCCGGGATGATGTTGTCAATCCAGGCCAGGTCATGCTGAGAGAAGACCAGGTCCAACAGCTTTCGTACAATGATGAGACCCAAGATCTGGAGGGGGAAGGTATGAAGAGGTGTTGGAGCTCTGAGAGGGGGTCAAGGGAGAGGAGAAGGAGAAAGAGGAGGAGTAGGAAGAGGAGGAGGAGGAAGAGGAGGAGGAGAAAGAAAAAAAGAGGAGGAGGAAGAAGAGAAAGAAGAGGAGGAGGAGGAAGAAGAGGAAGAGGAGGAGGATGAAGAGGAGGAAGACAAGGAAGAGGAGGAAGAGGAAGGAGGAAGAGGAGGAGGATGAAGAGGAGGAAGACAAGGAAGAGGAGGAAGAGGAAGGAGGAAGACAAGGAAGAAGAAGAAAAGGAGGAGAAGGAGGAAAAGGAGGAGGAGGAGGAGGAGAAGGAGGAGGAGGCAGCAGGTTTAAGGGGCATCAAGAATCAAGTCTTCTGTCCTCTTGGGGCCCAGCTTCTCCCCTTGATGGTGTCTCTTGATGGAGGCATCGCATCTCAGTGGAAAGAATGCTACCTTTGAAATCAAAAGCCTGGGTTACCTAACCTCTCCGGGCCTCAGTTCCTCCTCTTCTAAAATGAGGGGGTTGCAATGGAGGATTTCCAAGGTTCTAGATCTATGATCCTGATCTTGGTTCAAAGTTCCCACTTTGTCACTTCCTGTCTAGGCAATCTTGGACCCAACATCTAATATCTCTCAGGCTCACTTTTCCTTGGCTATAAAATGGGGCTATGTCAAAGTGCTACTGTGAGGTAAGTAGACCATAAGCCCTTAGACCTGGGATCTCTGGGTGGAGAGCTTCCTTTCTGTAAGATCTGTGCAGGCTCTCACTCTTCTGTCAATCTCAGCCCAGCATGGTCCTGCCCTGCGGGCTGGCAAGGAGGAGGAGGAGTCCTTCCCCAAACCTGACATCTTCTTTCGACTGCACAGTCCCACCAGCCTCCCTCCCATCCATGCTGAGCACCCCCTCCCTCCTCATCCTCCCTCCAGACTCACCTTCTTTGTGAAGGCTTCTCAGCCCTCTCTCGCCCACTGAGTTTTCTCTGCTTTCTCCGTTTCTTGGAGCAGTTCTTGGCATCTTTGCTTTGCCTCCATCACACCTGACCTTGTGCCATCCTTCACTTCTCTTCTCCCAATGCCACCCCCCATTCCCTGTGCTTAGCATAGCTCCTGGCATACAGTAGGCACCTAATAAATGTTTCCTGACTGACCGATCCTCCCAAGCTGAGCTTATCCAGTGGCAAGAGAGGAAAGGCAGGGATGGAGGTGAGGACAGGACTCTTAGGGTCAGTTCTCACCATCACAGGGAAGATGATGGCAGCCATGGTAGACTTGAGGATCCAGAGAATGGCCAGGCAGAGGACCTGCACCAGGGTGAAGAGATGAATCCGACGCAGAGGCACGTGGCGCAGGAACACATAGTCGGGCTGGTGCTTGGCGGGCATCAGAAAGAGCTTGCAGCGTTCCCAGAACTGGCCAAGAGAGCACAAGGCTCAGCAGGGTCAGGTGGAGGACCTGGAGTGCTTGGGGAGGGAGGATGGCCCCAAGGGGCTGAGCCCAGGGCTTCAGGCCGGGAAGGACCCTCAGGATTGGGGTCAGGGACCATCAGGGCACCTATGACAGCTGGCCAGGTGCAGGATCCGGAAGTGTCAGCCTCAAACCCACACCCACAGCACTGGGGAGCATTCTGGCCACATGGGGCAGAGGGCCTTAGCCTTACCTGGATCCCATTCAGAGAGGCCACACCCATGTAGAGAAAGACCCCATAGAGCACTGGCATCGGGATGTACTAAGGGGAGAAACAGGAAAGTTCAGCTCTCAGTGGGGGTTCTTGCTGGCTCTGACCCCCACGGATTCACAGAACCGCAGAGCTGGAAGGGAGCTCAGAAGCCAGAGGCCAGCTCTACGGAGAGGAATCCTTTCTGCTGAGGCACAGCTGTAGGGAACCCACTACCTCGTAAGGTAAGTGGAATCATTCTCATTGTTAGGAAGTTATCTCTCACCCCAAGTCCAAACCCACCTCCCTGAAGATTCTGCTCTGGGCTAAGTCTAACAACAGACCCTCCCTGATTCTCCTCAGCTTTTCTCATCCCATCCGCATATGGTATGATGCCATAATAAGTGTAAACTGCTTTGAAAGCAGCCACGTGCTGGACCTCTTTCCACTCCAAGACTCTGTGGCTCAGCAGCTCAGGGTTGCTACAGCTGTTGGATGCAGAGGAGGGTGGTCAAAACTTGTGACTGTTAGGTGGGTCTTGGTTTGCATTTGACAGAGGGGTTCTCCCCAGAGGTGGGGCTGGGGGGGGGCCTTGCTGCCACCTGGGGACTCCTTTGGTGCTCTAGAAGGTAGGTGTCTTTCCCTCCCCTCTTGAGGCCATCCCTGGCTCACCCTGCAGAGACACGGCAGTGTTTGGTGGGAGTGGGGAGCCTCACCTTCAGGATGGGAGCCAAGAAGACAGAGATTCCCGTCAGGATGAAGACAATGATGCCTGTAACTCTCTGCTCCCTGGTGATGAAGAGATGATGAGCAAGGTTAATGGGAAGCTCCAGGGTCATGTCTAGGCCCAACCGCGACTGGGAGACTGTTGTTCTCCAGTGCCCCCTCCTCCCTTAGAATGTGACACCCTTGAGACCAGAGGCTGTTTGTGTCTTTTTTCAAAACCTTGGCAAGTAGGAACTTAGTAAATGCTTGTTGACTGACTGGCCTTCTCTCTCTTCATTGGCACTGACCTCGGGAGCCCACACCAAGGACCCTAACCCTGCCCTCTCTGGCCCTCATATGCCCTGCCAGCCTAGTCACCCACTCACTGCTCCCTCCCCCCAAAAGGCCACCATGATCTTCCAAACGAACCACCCTTGTCCTGGGCCTCATTCCCTCCAGGCCCTGCTCTTTTGGAGCTACTCCCACAAACTGATCTTGGCACCTAGGGTAAAGCACTGAATTCGTGTAGGGCAGGAATTTAATCAGTGTTTATTGAATTGACTAGTGAGCTTTCTGGCTAATAGATATCTCAAAGACCTGAATTAGGGGTTGGAAGCTGCGATGGTGGATGGAGTGAAAGGGAATTCAGGTTGTTGTCACCAAAAAACACCTGACCCTGGCCCCAGATATAGCCAGGCTGGGCCTCATACTCAGGGCAGGTGGTCTTTCTCAGCCTGGAAGAATCTTCCAGTCTATGTTGTGTGGACATATTGGAGAACCCAGGCTCATCTCCACGTCACAATGAGATACAGGACTGGGGCTTCAGTCTCTTATTCATGTGCATTTTTAACATTTTAAGTGGCTTTCTAGAGACAATGCCCCCCACCTTTGGGGTCTAATTGGGAAGGTCACTAAGGGGCATTTCAGGACAGGAAGGGGCCCGTGACCTTGTTCAGGTGTTATTTCCTCAATGATCCTAGCTAATGGCCCTTCTCCAGCTTTGGTATCTGCTGTATTTAGAGATGCATCAACTTGTGGCCCACGTGGCTATGCTGGTCATTGAAGTACCCCGTCCATCTCCTGGCTGGACTTGGAAACTCTCCCAACTTTATAGGTACTGCCTGACGGCCCTCCTCTGGTGTAGCCTTTGAGACTTGGGGTTCACTTTGGTCCCCTGATGAAAGGCATTGAAGGCTCACCTGCATGGAGCGCTCCGCGTGTGGGCTATGCCTAACAAGTGGGGACCATATGATGGCCACGATGGGAAACAGAATCCCAGGGACTCCCGGGTCTGTGTTGGGCACCATTTCAAGGAATATTGTGTTTTAGGGTGATCTGCTTCGGCGTCTCATTCCCCTACTGGCAGGTTACACAGGGCAGACTCAGCTCTGCTCAAACATTCATTGTATTGAATTAACCCACGCAAAGTCTAAGGGTATATGGATTCACCTGGACCCTTTTGGGGGGTACTCTCATGGCCCCCCACTAATTACATTTGTGTATTCTTATACAGATAAGACATGTTTTCAGCCAACAGGATGCAAAAGGCTCCAGGGATGGTACTGTCATTTGGGTCACTGAGCTGAGTAGGGCGCCTGACACATAGTAGGGGCTTCATGAATGCTTGGTGATTGGTGAAGAGACAAGTAACTTACCGAGGAGAAGGTAATTGACAGTCTCAATGCCCCCAGGTGGTCTGTGCTCGTGACAGGTAGAAACATTGTGTGATTTCGGAGGAAAGAAAACCCAGGTAACCAGAGAAGGCTCCACGGAGGTTGGAGCTGGCAGTGGGTGTGATCTAAGTGGGTGTGAGAGGCAGCTTCAGGAGTGTGTGTGGGGAAGGAAGTGGAAATAGTGTGATTAAATGTGTGGAGGCTGGAAAGTAAGAGATCAATTTGTCTGGAGCAGAGAAGTAGACTTGTGTAGGGTAGTTTAAGAGAGCCTGCAATGCCAAGCTACAAAAGGTGGTTTTTATCTTTGCAGGCAAAGGGTGGAGGAGGTATGCCCAGGGAGCCGTTCAGCCCCTGGCCTCAGAGTCCACATAGCTCTCACTCCTACACCCTCTCTCCCTCTTTGTGAGGCCTGGCTGAGAACCTCTGGGCTCCCCCATCTGAGGTCGCTGCCTTCTCCTACCTCACCCCCAGGAACTGTGGCTGCTCGCCAGGGGCACTGGTCTCCGTCTCCATCTTGAGGCTGTCGATGTGGGCTATGGAGATGACAGTGGCAGCCACATACCAGGGCAGGCCCATGAAAGAGCACACGGCCATGAGGATGCCCACCCATAACAGGTCCAAGTGGTAGCCTGCAGCCTTCTGTAGAGGGAGGAGAGACCGCATCAGCATGGGCCACCACATTCCCGGTCCACAAGCTGTTCTAGGCCCCTCTCACCCTGTCACTGTCTCAGGTGATGGTCTCCAGAAGGAGTCCTTGCTTCTGACAAGGCTGACGCTTATGAGGCATCTGCAGCCTAGGCACGGTTCTTAGGGCCTTTGGTTGAGCCGGCTGGAGTCCTGGGCTTCCTGATCCCGCAGCGCAGCCTGGTGTGATATAGGCTCACTAGGCTTGAAGGCAGGAGACTGGGGCTCTAATGCAGGCTACTCGCTAGCTTGGTAACCTTAGGCAACCTTCACTCCCCCGGGCTTCAGTTTTCTCATCTGCAAGATGGGCACTATAGTACTTACCTCAGCTACCTCACACAGCTTTGAAGGTAACTAGGTAGTATAGTAGACAGGCTGCTCTCTTTGGAGTCAGGAAGACCTGAGTTCAAATCCTACCTCTGATACTTATTATGGGACCCTAGGCAAGTCACTTAACTTTCCTTTGCCTCAATTTTCTCATTTGTGGAATGGGATAAGAGCATCTACTCCCAAAAGTTTTTGCAAGGACTAAGTAAGATCACATGTATAAAACATTCTGCAAACCATAGAATACCCAATCAATGCTAGCTGTTGTAAGTAGCAGTATTAGTGAATGTTACCGTATGATGAATATGAGATGTGATTGCAGCTCACCCCCCGAACCATCCTCCTTGATCCCAGAAAGCCCCGTCTGGTCCTGACTTGGCCTGGCAGAATAGGCCTGGACCAGGGTGACCAAGGCAGCTCACGGACTGAGCAGGACCTGAGGACAGGGCTGCTCTAGCAGGGGCGTGGTGGGGTCCTGGGGTGGGGCTGTTTCCTGATTCCATGGTCCTCTGGGAGAAGCTCCCATCTAGTTTGGCGCAATTTCTCCTCACCTGGGGCCAAGGAATACATATTGATCCTGATAGAAGACCAGGGCTTGAGACTGCTTCAGACTCAATCCTGGGGTGGCCTTGAGGGTCTTGGACTCAACCAGGCTCAGTTCAGGTTTTGACCGGAACTCCCAGTTCTTTGGGGAAAGGGAAATCTCAGGTTCTTCTAGAGGGAAGGGTCCTCAGCCCAACGCATACCTGAACAAGTATCCCTTCTATAGCCTTCCCATGGTCATTTAGTCCCTGCTTTATAAGCCTGAAGGGGCATTGGGATGGCTCACCCCAATTTACAGGACCTGACTTGCTTTCCCCCAAGGTCTCCTCCAAGCGTGAGGTTCAATGTCAGAAGGAAAGGGAAGACAGGAGCTTCACTTTTGGAGAATGAAGGGTTTGTGGGGGTGGTCATCACTGATAACCTGGGGCAGAAACTTTCTGGGATTCTTTGAACTCTTCCTGCCTGAGACTGAGCTCTCTCAGGCCAGCTCCCCTGGATGCATGCTGTTATTCTGATTTCCATACTTCTATGTCCAGTGTGGATGGAGACCTCCAGCTTTCCTTCCCAACAGGGAGTCGATTTGTTAATAATCAGAGTGAACACAGGGAGGGGTTTTGTTTTTCTTTTTTTCTTAATGGAAAAGGGGGGAGTGGGAGGGAAAGAAGGTAGATGTTTGCTGATTAAAAAACTAAACTAAAATTTAAAATTATAATGAACACATCAGCCTTCAATGTTTATAAAATGCTTTACACATGACCTCACTCGATTTTCGAAACAACCCTGGGAGATTGTTGTTGTTCAGTCTTTTTTCAGTTGTGGACAACTGTCCATGACCCCATTGGGGGTTTTCTGGGGAAAGATATTGGAGGATTTGCCATTTCCTTCTCCACCTCATTTCACAGATGAGGAAACTGAGGCAAACAGGGTTAAGTGACTTGCCCAGGATCACACAGCTAGTCAGTGTCTGAGGCTGGATTTAAATTCAGGAAAATGAATCTTCCTGACCACAGGCCCAGAGCTCTGTGCACTATGGCGCCTCCTAGCCGCCCTGAGGGAGAAATTCTCCTATGCCAACATTTCCCAGAAGAGGAACCTGAGGCTCAGAGAGGTTAAGAGATCACACAGGTGGTGTCAGAGGCAGGATTTTAATCCAGTCCAGCACTCTCTCCACTAGAACATGTTGCCTTTAGAAAACAATCTGAACAGCACATGTATCAAGAACCCACTGAAGTGGACAAAATGCTTTCCTCAAATACCTCTGGGAGGGAGGCTGTGTGAACATCATCAGTCTAATGTCCTTAAAGACTTTAGTCCAGGGGTGGGGAACTTGTGCCTGGCCTTCTAAATCCTTAAGTGCAGCCTTCTGACTGAAAATCCTTTAGGATTTGTTCTGTAAAATTTGGATTTGGTCAAAAGGCCACCCTTGAGGATTTGGAAGGCCACGTGTAGCCTCAAGGCTGCCAGTTCCCCACCCCTGCTTTGGTGTAGACTGTGAGTGACGTGACAGCAGAGACTGCTGCTTGTCTTTGTCTTTCCAATTCCTAGCACAGTGCCTGGTACACAGCAGGGGCCTAATAAATGCTTGCCCTCCCCACTTCCCTTCAAGGCCAGAGAGCCCATCTGCCTCAGAATTAAGAAACGAGCCCAAGGCTTCGGGAGCTAAGAGCCCACCCGGCTTCTGGCCACCTGTACCCGCAGCCTCCTGCTACAACCCTACCCTCAATTTATTCTCTTTGCGGTTAACGATGACCGCCGTGATCTGCTGGTCCATGAAGATCAGGATGGTCACCAGGAGGGCGGGGAGGGCACTGGCGAGGTAAATCCACCAGGGGTTCTTCCCGAAGGGGAAGATGAACCAGCCTCGGTCCGCCCGGGTGGGCTGGAGCAGGGGAGAAACCAAAAGTTACTCCTCCCCTGGACCCCCGCCGCCTCCTCCCGGACCCCCGCTGCCTCCCCCCGGGCTCCCCACCGCCTCCCCCCTTCCCAAGAAGCCACGGCTCCCAGGCCCCACCTTTCCTCCCCCTCCTCTCTTTTCCCTTATGGCATTACCTTAAAAACCGTTGGCACCTGGAGCTTTGGGGTATTGAGCCCAAAGAAGCTGTCGAGAGCCACGAAGGCCAAAATGGACATGAAGATAGAGAAGTCGCTGATGAGCTTGCGCAGCTGAGGAGAGAAGACATCAACAAGGAGGAGGTGGGGAGGATGGAGAGGTAGGACCTGGGTCAGCCCTGCTGGAAGAGCTGGGGAGCCGCCAGAATCAAGGACTGAGGATTTCCCGTCCCACCCATGAGCGCTAGAGTGTTACATCAAGAGGAACACGCCTGGACCTCCATCATTCATTGCCTCGGTGACTTTGTTTCCTCATCTGTAAAGTTGGGGGTTGGGAGTAAGTGACCTTGAAGGGCCTTCGGGGTCTAGACCTATGAGCTTGTGGGCGATCGTGGGCAAATCTCTAGGATGGAGCGAAGGCTGGACTGGGCGGCTTCCGAGGTGACTTCCTGCTTTAAATCTGTGGTCTTTTGTCTAAAACAAGTCGGCATGAGTCGAATTGATCTGCTGCTCACTCAGACCTGGGGATCGTCTAGACAGCGTTGGGCCAACAGCTAATTATAGGTGAAGGTTTTGCAACAATGTAAACAAGGCTATAAGAAAAATAAAATGTTGCAACAACCTAAAATAACAGTTTCCAAGAACAATCCTACTTCCTTTCTCCAGCCTTCCCAAGCCAGTGATGAGCACTGGGAGCTAACGGACCAGTGCTTCCCGTGCAAGCTAGGCAGAGCCCTAACAAGGGTGGGGTGACTAGGGCTTTGGCCCTGGACGTAAAAATATACACTCTAGCCTTTTTGTTCAGGGTCAGATCAGAGCTGTGCAGCTGGGGAGAGAAGCTTGATTGCGGGTGTTTAAAAGAGGTGATCAGAGAATTGAGTTAAAGACAAGAGAAAGAGGGGGCTCCTCTACTAAGCAGTAGCAAGCTTTAACCTGCATCTTCAGGTCAGTGGTAATGGTGGATGGGGGCCCTTTCGGACTCAGGGGGATAAGCAAGCCCCAAGTTAGTTCAGGAATTAGAGAACTGACCCCCCCCCCCCCCCATGCTTCTGATATCCTATAAGGGGGTGGATGTGTGGGTTCAGGATCCCTCGAAATCCCTTTTCTCCTAGGGCTCAGAGGTTGTGCACATGGGATCCCCTTCTCCTCCCTGATCAAACAGTACCTTCAACACTGACCCCTGGAGGACCCTTACTCCCCATGTTCTGTGTTGGTGAGAGACAGATGGGATATGGGTCAGATCCAGGCTTGCTTTATAATAACAGTAACTTGCTTCTCGGGCAGTTGGTGGTGCAGAGGATAGAGTGCTGGGCCCGGAATCAGGAGGACCTGAGTCCAAATCCAGCTTCAGACACTTAGTAGCTGTGTGACCCTGGGCAAGTCACTTCATCCTGTTTGCCTTGGTTCCCTCATCCGTAAAATGAGCTGGAGAAGGGAAGGTCAAACCACCCCAGTATCTTTGCCAAGAAAGCCCCAAATGGAGTCACAGAGAGTCAGGCATGACTGAAGTGACTCAACAACAATTGCCTCTCGCTAACATACCCTTTGTTTCTTCTTCCCCACACCGAGGCCAAGCAGCACAAGCTAAATCCTCGTTTTATGAGGTCCTCTTTCCAATCTTTGAGGAGAGAGACTGTGCCTCCTTCCAGCCTTCTCAGGCTAACCAATCCCACTCCCTTAAGAGAGATAGTGTATCGAATTACGCATGAGGTGGTGACCCCCATGGGTGCAGCGTCACGTTTAGTTCAAGACGCTGGATTTTGTGAAGGACACGGCCAAGATGCAGAGCTAGAGAGGGGCTCCTCCAATGGCTGAGGCTCCTGTCCTCTCCCATTCAGGTTGGCCACCTTTGTATGTTCCCCAGCTCATTGATGGGGTGTTCAGAGCCATGGGATGTCAGAGCTGGAAGGGACCTTGGAGGCCATCTCATCCAGCCCATCCCCTCCACGACACATCCCACGAGGTGTGTGTGTGTGTGTGTGTGTGTGTGTGTGTGTGTGTGTGTGTGTGTGTGTGTGTGTGCTGTGAAGTGACTTCTTGGTCAAGCACCCCACCCCATGCCAGGCTCCTTCTCTGAAATCCCCTGATTCTCCTCTATCCAGGTACCAGCCCCCAAGGCAGCCTTTTCTATCTCTGCAGAGCTGTTATTGTATTGTTAGGAAGCTCTTCCAGACCTTGAGCCTCAGTCTGTCTCTGCAATTTCCCCCCCTTGTTTCTGGTTCTGAGAGCATGTCTGCTTTTCCTCCATAGGACAGCCCTTAAAATCCTTGAATATAGCTATCACATCCCCCTTCCTTCTCATGCAAGTCTTCTCTTCTCTGGCCTACACTTGGACTTAATCCTCCTACAGTGCAATCTCCAGGCCTTTCCGCATCCTCTGTGCCCAACCCTGGCCACTTTCCAGGTGTCCTTCCCAAAGTTTGGGGCCCAGAACCAGACACGTCCTCCAGACGTGTCTGAGCAGGCCAGAGGAGTGCTGGACTAGCACCTCCCTAGCTTGGACATGGAGTCTTTCTTAGTGCAGCCTAAGAAAGCTGGAGCGTCTTTTGTGGCTGCCACAGCAGCTCACCGTTAAGTTATGCTGCGCTGGCAATTCCCAAGCACCCTCAGATCTTTCAGATGATGCTCTCCCATCTTGACTCCCTCATCTTGTACTTGTAATGTTTATTTTTAAGCCCAAGGGTGCTTTATATTTATTAGATTAAATTTAATCTGCTTGGATTCTTCCTTATGTTGTAGCCTGTGGAGGTCTTCTTGGAGCTGAATGTGCTGCTCCAGAAGGGGGCTGACCATCAGGGCAGAGGTCAATGGGATGATCAATCACCTGCCTCATGATCTGTGAAAAAATATCCTAGATTTTGCCTTCTTGGCCCACTTTGCCCATCACAGTCAAAAAATAATGATGACGAATTAGTGGCAGGACTAGGCTTTTGTCTCAGGGTTCCCATCTCTAAATGAAGTGTTCCTTTCACCAGGGAGCACTGGGATTCCTGCTTACAGAAAGTCAGCCCAAAGTCTTCACTTTAGAATCCAAAGGGTGACGACCCCAGGAGGTTCCCAAACCACAGACGGGCTTCTTACCTTGGTAGGGAAATAGCGGCTGAACTTGAATTTCTTCAGGGACAGGGTCATGGAGTATGTCCCGAAAAAGAGGATGAAGGACATGAGTGCCAGATCTGGGACAAACTGGCAGGAGTTCCCCAGAAGGCTCCCTCCGTACTTCAGGCACTCCTTCTTGCTCAGCTGGGACCAGTCCAGAGCTGTCAGGTTAAGGGGATCATCCTTGGGGTCCAAGCACAGAAGAGAGGCAATCAGATTTGTACCATCCCTGCAAACCTCTGGATACAGCCCACAAGTCCTGCCCTGGGACAGCAATTCCCAAACTCCCAGAAGGAGACATTTCTCATCGTGAGGAGCCTTCTTGGTGGGTCTTTAAGGGATGGTGTCCTGTCCATTCCCATTTCTGTACAATTGTGCTCTAACATCACTTACTCAGCTACTCAAACCAGCTTCCTAAGGCTCAGGTTTGACCATGGTACTACCTTGCCCCAAATCTTTCAATGGCTCTGACTCAACACATCTCTGAGCTGGAAGGGAGGGACCTCAAAGGCCATCTCATCTGGCACACACACACACATTACGATTCTCCTCTGATGCTTCCCTGTCCCAAGGTCCTTGAGCTTTTGTTGAAAGTTACCAGGAATGTGGAGATCCATCTTTCCTTACCTCCTGAGGTAGCCTGCCTGTTCATCCTTGGACAGCTCTCAATGTTAGACCAAACCTAATCTACCCTAAATCAAAATTTCTACCCATTGCCTCAAATTGAACCCTCTGGGGCTCATGAATTAATCAGTCACAAGCTTTTAGTAAGCATTTACTCTGTGCCAGGTGCTGTCTAATCCCTCTTCTTTCTGACTGGCTCCCCTCTGACCTTCTCCTTCTAGTTAAACATTCCCAGGCCGATTGGGATCCTGGCATATTGGAAGCCCTTAAATACTTGTTGATAGATCAATTCCTTCTACAGAGCCTTGTTTAAATATGATCCTCAGGCTCCTCTCTAGTCATTAGCTTTTAGGGGTTTTTGACAAAATGGGCAGCCTAGGATCAAACACAAAACTGCAGATGTGGCCCGACCAGATATGGGGTGGGGGAGCTTACACCTTCTACGCTCTGGATACCACAGCTCTCAAGGGGACCTCAAAGCATATTGGCTTTTTTGGTTGTCATATCACACTGTGAACTCATTGAGCAGCATTTAGTAAGCCCCTACTGTGTGTTAGGCACATTCTGAGCTGGGCTAAAAGAACTGAGCTCCTCAAGTGGCATCGTTATTTGTGATTTGGCTTTCCTTGTGAATGTGTCCTTGGGTAACAGAACCTGAAACCTTGGTGCCCACTCTTCACACAGCAGATGCCCACTGAGTAATGAAGGAGAGGGCTGGCATCATTTTTCCCTAACTTGGTAGCAAGCTCCTTCCATGAACAAATTCAATTCATCAAACATTTATTGAAGATATAGTTCCTGCTATCCTTCAAGAAGCTTTTGATTTACTATGTGGCTAAGACATGGATATAGAGAAATATAATGAATGAAGTTTGGGAGATTCCAGACACAGTGCTCTGGGAGCAGCAGAAAAGGCTTCATTTGTTCATTTATTCAACATTTATTGAGATCCTACCATCAGCAAGGTCCGCTGTGATGCAGAGGAGAGAAACATGGAACGCTAGAGTTAGATACTCATCCAACTTTTGGATTCTCCAGGGCTATGTCAGGAGAGGGCACTAGGTGGCACCACAGTGAACAGAGCTCTGAGCTTGGAGTCAGGAAGACTCATCTTCATGAGTTCAAATACAGTCTCAGACACTTACTAGCTGGGTAACCCTGGGCAAGTCACTGAACCTTGTTGGTCTCAGTTTCCTCATATGTAAAGTGAGCTGGAGAAGGAAATGGCAAACCACTCCAGTATCTTAGCCAAGAAAACCCCAAATGGGGTCACAAAGAGCCAGACATGACTGAAATGACTGAACAACAACAGACATGCCAGGAGAGTGTGCGTTCCAACATGACCTACCTAGCTAAAAACAACTGAGTATGGAGTATTTAATCTGTCATCTTATGAGCACCCATGCTAAGAGCTAAGGGGCTCACCACCAGCTTAGCCATGTTCTTAGCACCCTAGACTCCCCCAGGACATCTAGGTGAGATGGCTGTGAAAGGTTATATCTTAAGGAGGAACAGAAGGATAGGCTGGGTAAAATGGAGCTAGGGAGCGTGCAGGAGGGGGAGGGACAGGAATAATGTTGTATTTTTAAAATACATGCTTATGTGAGAAGATCCAGGGACTGAAGGGGGGAGGCAGAAAGTTGAGTGATGTCATTAGATGCCACCTGAACAGAAGGTGGAGACAGAGGAGGCACGTGGGAAACATGTCAAAAGCCAGAAGCATCACGTAGGAGGATCCCAATAATCCATACATCTGCTGGAACTCTCCCTGCTGGAGGGAAGACAGCTCATGGTTCCCTGGCTTGTTTATGAGAATTTCATCATCAAAATGGTGAATGAACCAGGGAGGGAAATGGCTGGATCTCATTCTTACCAGCAGAGAATTCAAGGTGGCTGAGACAGAAGTGATGGAAAATCTGGGGGGAAGTCACTGCTGCATTTTAGGATTTGTGACAGAAAAGGAGACACTAGGTGGACACAGTCTGGTGTGCAACCTTGGTTTTGGTAGAACAAATTTCAAAGGATCAAGAGAAAAGATGGATTGTCATGGACTAAAATTCTCTAGAGAAAGTCAGTCCAGGTAGAATGGGAGGCTCTCAAGAATAAGACTGAAGGTAGAAACATAAATTTTGCAGTACTCGTTTTGTAACAGTAGAATTTAAGCTGCTTGAGGGCACACTCATTTTTTTTTTTTTACCCTCCTACTACTCGGCACATCATTTGTTGTTCAGTCATGTCCAGTTCTACATTTTCCCACAGACAAATCCACGGGGTTTTTGGGGCAAATAATAGAACAGCCTGCCATTTCCTTCTCCAGAGTGTCCCCATTTTACAGATGACGAACTAAAGCAAATAGGGGTTAAGTGACTTGCCCAAGGTCACGCAGCTAGTAAATGTCTGAGGCCAGATTCGAATGCAGATCTTTCTGACTGCAGGCCTGTGCTCTATGCACTGCATCACCTCCCTACCCTTTGGCAAATCATGGGGTTTAATCAATGTTTGTTGATTCATTGATTGGTAAGCAATTCCAATGAGAAACTGTCCAAAGGGACTATAATGTGAATGTACCGGGGACTCACCAACTAACAGATTTTTAAAATTCATGCAAAGGAGGAGGAAGCAAAGGCAGACTGGAGAGGATGAATCCAACACCTTGGCATGGCCCTGGAAACAGAGCATCGGGAAGGTTGCTGGGGAGAATGGGCAGGGGAGGGATGCTGCTGTGGGCCAGGATAATGGTGGAACTGGGGAGACAGGAGCTAACATCCCTCCTCCTCTCTCCATGCTTCAATACCATCGGAGACTTCTATGAGCAAGGAAGCAGTTGTGTAGATCTGGAACGTGGGGGGCAGGGTTTGGGTGACCCCAGGTGGATCATTGAACAAGAAGAATAGAAAAGGTTTAAGACTTGAGCAGGAAGCTCCTGAGACCCCAGGAAATCACCCTGCTGATCTTTTTAACTGCCTTGGGAATTGCTTTTACCAAGGAATATTTGAATATATTTTTATTAAATGGATTGTATGTTTGAATCCTCAGAGTCTGAATGATCCATTGTATTAGATGTCGAATAGCAGAACAGAAAGAACCTAACATGACAAAATGTCTTTTTTTTTTAAAAGTCACATGTTTGACAAAGGCCGAACAAAAATAATCAATGGGGAGACAAAATGGAGTTAGCCGAGAGATGGTATGAAGACCCTGGGCTGCCCTTGATGAGTTGAAGTCACCAGGCCCAGATGCACTAACTTTTGGGTACTGAATGGACTGGCTAAGCCACTGCCAGGGACATTAAAAAGCTTGTAGAGCACAGGAGAGCTCTTTCCAAAAGAAGAGAGTCTCTAGCCTATAGACCAGTGAACTTAACTCTGACTCCTGGCAAAATTCTAGAATGTATCCTCAAAGGGCTTCTTAGCAAACATCTGGAAAGGGGATCCTGCTGTTTTCCTCAAGAGCAGGCCTCCCCAAGCTAACTCAGGCTTTTTTATTTTTCTGGTAGGACCACAAGAAAACTTGCAGAGCAGGAGAATGGTATAAATATAGTTAACTCAAGTTTTGACCTGAGAGGACTCTTTCTCTCCCTCACTCCTTCTCCTTCTGCCTCCTCACTTCTGTCTCTCTCCATCATTTTGTCTCTCTTTCTCTGTCTCTTTTACTGAACATACCAGTCTATACCACGAGGAAAAAGGAAACAAAACTACTTACCAGAGAAATATTAGTGTTGTTTGATGCCAGTGGAGCTGAAGCATCGAACGTTGTTGTATTTGCTGTGGAAAATGAATTTGTGAGTGAGTCAGCCATTTCCAGAGAGCAGCTTCTCTGTGTGCACCCCTGCACTTCCCAGCACCCCACTTCCCCTGCCTTGGCACTCTGGAGCCAAGACTTCAAAGAGCCCCGACTGTCAGACCTCACACCTTGGGGCCTCTCTTAGCCAGCTCTTTCTGATAATAATAGAAACGATCATGCTAATAATACTATTAAGAAATGCTCCTATTTATACTGTTTTAAGGTTGGCAAAGAGCTTTATATCCATCTTGTCTCTTTTGGTCTAGACTTGGGCCCCTGTGTTGCTCAGAGAGGTGTAAGTGCAGGTCACAGCTTTTTTCACTGGATTCAATGAGCCTGGCTCATCGATTATCACGAATTTCCTGCTGGATGCTGAGGGGGTGAAGGCCAATGCCAAAGTCCACGATGGGAAGCCTAGGTCCATCAGCAGCTGTGTCCCTGGTGAGTGGGACACCGGGTGATTCACTAGGGCTCAGTGACCCCATTTCTAGACAGTGGGGCTGATCCTGGCTTCTAAGAAGCCAATGGCACATGGCACCCAAGGGGAAGAATTAGGGGCTGGAGCACTCAGGCACCAGAGAGAGGCCTTGGCTTGACATTCTGGCTCTGCTATCAACCAGCTGTTGGGCCACGGCCAAGTACTGCATCTGTCTGAGCCTCAGTGTCTTGATAGGCCAGGTGAGCCTGAGACAAGCATTAGCAGCCATGGGCTGGTTGGGAGGGAAACTCTGTGTAAAGCATGACTGCTCTAACCCAGAGGCAAATGATCAGCCAGCCTAAAAGCTTTGCTGCAGTCACCTGCTGACTTTGGTACCTGCCCCTTCCCTTCCTGCCCCCCACCTTTCTGGGAGCATTCAGAGGTAGGAATCACTTGGCTGTTTGAGGCCCTGCCTTTTGGGTCACCAGACCAGAGGACTCCCTAGCCCTGGAGAAGAGCCGGGGCCTGGGGATACAGTCACAAAGATGCCCATGCCTTCCGTGGACACCTCGTGTGAAAGTTGCCTGAGCCCCCTACACCATCCTGGGAATCAGGAGATCCAGCTCCCAGCCTTGGTTCCTGGCTCTTCCGTTTGCTAGTTGTGTGACCCTGGACAAGTCACCTTCCTTTGGGGGCAGGGCTGTGGGGGAGTGGAAGGAGTACTGAGGATGTTGGTCTGAAGCCTGGCTCCCTTGGAGACTTTGGGCGAGCCCCTTCAGCTTGAAGAGCCCGTTTCCTCATTTGGAAGAGGAGGAGGTTGGACCAGATGACCTCAGAGATCCCCACAAGCTTGAATTAAATGATCTCATGACTTGGGTGGGCTTTGTTCTCCTCACTGCCAAATGGGAATAATGGTGCATGTTTTACCTTCCTCAAGGTTAGAGACAAGAGGCTCGCTAAAGTCTGACCAGGGTAAAAGTTGGGCTTCTGGTTCCATAGTACAGGGGAACTCTTGAGTGGGGAATCTCCTTCTACCAATGGAGAGCAGCCCCTTCTTTAGAGAGCTGCCTAGAACATGAAGAGATATGTGACCAGCTTAGAGTCACATGGCCAGTATGTATCAGAGGCGGGTCTTAGAGCTTGACCTTCCAAGCTTGGGGGTCAGCTCTCTACACACCATACCAAAAACTATAACATCTGCGAACTGTAAAATCCTAGAGAAAGGGGAGTTATAATAACCATTATGATTTACCCCTCTCCTTACTGTCAAGAGCATAGGACCAGAAGATTTGGAGCTGCAAGGGACTGAGAGATCATTTAGACCAAATTTAGACCTTATAGATGAGGAAACCAAGGACGTTTGGGAAAATCTCTCTTGTAAGCAGCTGAGAGGAACAGAAGGAAAGGGGCCTTCTCCTGGTGAGAGCCGAGTGGCATGTCTGAGACATCTCTAATTCTGATATGGCTGTGACAACCTTCCTGAAAGTCTCCATTTCACAAACTTGCATTGGTTAAAACTAAAGGCCAACAGCGGGTATGATGTTTTCCAGTGTGGAAATGGAGACTAGGAAAAACAAAAACTCTGCTCTACCTGCCCTGAGCTGAGGGTCCCCATGGGGAACACTGTGGAGAGAGGCAGGAAGATGGGGGCAGAGCACCACTGTTGGGGGCCTTCTCTCTATCACTTCCCTTGGCAGGCCTCTCTTCCTTTTCTCTTCCTCCTTCCTTGCCCTGTCTTTGATACCTTTTCTCTTCTCACAGGGTCACAGATTTGGAGGGAGAGCACAGATTTGGAGGGAGATAGCAGATTATTTGACCAATCCTGACCTGAGTAAGAATCCCTACCCACTATGGCTTATCTCTCCTCCACATGACAAACAATATGTTGAAGGCACCTCTCAGAGTCAAACTCGGGGTCACTCTCTCTCCTCCCTTTTTCTATCCTTTCCCTCCCTTTTCCAATCTCTCCTTCTCCCTCTCTCTTTTCCCCCACCCCCTCCCCACCTCTGTCTGTCTCTTCCCCTGTCTCTTTCTCTCCTCTAGATGTGTGATTTCATCAGTGCAGGGTGGTCCCAGTGAGGGAGCTTCCTCCAGAAGGGCACGTTGGCAACTGGTCTGTAACATCTAGTCTTAGAGAGTTACTTGGGGAACTGAGAATTTCTGGGTCACCCACAACTAGTAAGTGTCTGAGATGGGTTGTGAACCCCTGCTTTTTTCATACATCCTCTTAATCCTTTTCTTCTTCCTTTCTTTTTCTTCTCCTCTTCCCATGTCTCAGATGATTCTGTGGCCCCCAATGGCCTCCACGAGCCCTGCTTAGCAGAGCCCTCAGGATGGCCCCAGACCCCCTAAGTATTGAAAAAAAAACTGGGGTCTGTTCAGAAACCTTCCCTTTATCCTGTGTCTATATCTCCTACGTACCTAGTTTTTCACATGTTGTCTCCTCCCCCATTAGAATGGAACCTCCTCCAGGACAGGGACTGCCTTGGCTTTTCTTGGCATCCCCAGAACTTACACAATGCTGGGCAAATATTAAGTGATTAATAATTGCTTGTTGACTCAACTTCCCCTTTGTGACTACACACTCTTCCCCAGTCCTTTGTGACCCTGTTTTACAATATCTTTCTTTTTCTCCTGAAGCAATAAATGGAAAAGTATAGAACTGAGAGGCACGTACCCTGGGGCAGCCTTGACGGTGGTCTATGCCCAAAGGGGCTCAGCTGCTGTGGTTTCTGTACCCTTTGGCGCTAAGTGAGCAGTGGAGGAATAATTGTGCTCATTTATAATCACAGCTCTTGCTTCTACAGCTCTGACATTTTTAAGACATGTAAGGATTATTGTCTCATCTGACAAATGAGGAGACTGAGGTTCAGAGAGGCCGCACCAATCCTGCTACTCCTCCGTAACGTCTACATCATATGTAAAGTGGACGAAGCACTTTCCCTACCTCGGCTCATCTGATCCTCCCAATAGCCCTGTGAGGCAGGGGCTACTTTAACCCCCATTTTATAGACGAGCAAACTGAGCTGAGAGATGAAGCAGGATTCGAGGTCAAGACTTTTGACTCCAAGTCCAGAGCTCCTTCTAGAGGCTTGCTGTTATGTACTTAGTGCCTGGCACATAGTAGGTGCTTAATAAATGTTGATTGAGGAAATACACTTTGGGGGAAATTAAGCCAGACCATCATCCTGCTGTACCCTGCACTAGTGCCCAATGAACCATGGAGTCAGTGGATGCCCACCACTCCCTAAATGTTAGAGCTGTCCAAGAGACCACATGGGCCCTGACAATTAGGGAACTGGTTGTGTGGCTTCCTCTGAGTCATGAGCAACATCCCCAGAGTCAGACCTTGTTATGGTGCCTTCTGCTCTAAACCACGGTTATCCAATCTAAAAATACTGTTTGTCTTTATGGAGACCCTTACATCACTACATCAAGGTGAGGAGGCCAACATGGCGGAAAGGGTCCAATGTTCATGGTTTGCCTTGATACTCACTTGGGTTTGAAAGCAGCCAGATAGCAATGTGCAGCAAAGATAAATAGGGTAGAAATCAGTTACAATAATAAAAAAGCCACAACCAGAAAGAAAAAAGGTTCCCCAAAGAGAAGAGCTAGGCCCCCACCCAAATGACTGAGTTTTACCATCTAATTGAGTTGGACTGTAGATTTCCAATACAATACAGATAAACTACTGGAAGGCAAATGGCCCATGAGCTATGAAGGGAGGAACAGGTATTTGTGTAAAGAAACATCCTTGTCATTCCCACCCTCCATCCCACAGTGGGAGGGAGCTGGCCTTGCATAGTGGCAAGAACCCTGGACTTGGGATTGGAAGTCTGAAGTTTGCACCTGGCCCTAGAGGCCACTGGAAGGCTCCATGACCCTCAGCAAGTTGGAATCACAGAGTTAGATGGAAAGGGGAATTAGAGTCAACTCGTTCAACTCCTTCCTTTTACAGATGAGGAAACTGAGGTCAAGAGGAGTGAAGAGGCTTGCCCAGCATCATACAAGTAGTAGGCAGAGGGCCAGGAGTGGAGTCTGGGTCACCTAGCTCCAAATCAGGCCCCTTGTCACTACCCCACACTGAGTTCTTGGTTTCTGCATCTATGAGATGGAAATTGGCAAGCTCTGTGCTCCCCTTGCTTCCAGGGCAATTGGGAAAAAACCCTTCATTAGTCATAAAGTCTAGGTTCTTGGGTCCTGAACCTGAACTTCTGGGCCTGTGTGTGTGAGCGCACACACACACACACACACACACACACACCCATGTCCCCATTATGCTCTGGGTCAATTACTTAGTTTTTTTTTTGCCCTGGGCATCAGCCACAGAGAAAAGTCTAGAGTCCTCATTTCATCTAAAAGCTGTCCTTTCTGATTAAGCTCTCCTGTGGGCCCTCTGGCCTGTCCCAGGAGCCTCAAGGCACGACTCCCCCAAAGCAGCCCCCCCAATTGGCAGCTGCCAGTCAGGGAGGGAGGATGGGTGAGTAAGGAGAGATTGGCAGTTCAGCAAAGACTGCTTCATGAGTCACCTGTGTCAGGGGCAACGCATTCGCACTTGTACGTGGTGATGAGGTCAGGATTGAAGTCCATGTTGATGGGGTAGTAAGTGAAGGCACTGACCATCTTCTTGATGGCATCATAGATGAAGATGAAGCTGATGAGGGTGGAGAAGCCTTCCTCAGTGAAGCGGGTGATGTACTTGATAATGAAGCTGGCATCCGTCGCCACCAGGATGAGGCATTGCAGGGCAGAGTGCAGGCCTATCCAGAGGCGGAACTCCATGTAGTCAATGCTGTTACTCCTGGGAAGGAGCAGAGATAAGAGGTCTCAGAGCCTGGAGCCAGCACGAAGTTGGCCAAAGGCCTGAATACTAAAAAGACTGTCTCAGTCCCTACCGACTGATCACTGCTTGCCTCATTATGGCACCAGCCAGACTGGGAGAGATTGGTGGAATGGTGAGGGGTTGTAAGGAAGGTACCTAGGCCTTGGTGCTTTGCCTGAGACTTTGAGAATTCTGCGGAGAGGAGAGTAGAGGGAGGGATATATAAGATGACCTAAAAATATGAGCTTCACCATTATTCCATTCTTCATAAGGGCAGCTAGGTGGTGCAGTGGATAGAACACTATACCCAGGTCAGGAAGACCTGAGTTCAAATCCTGACTCATCCATTTACTAACTGGGTGACCCTGGGCAATTCATTTAACCTCTGTTTGCCTCAGTTTCTTTTTCTGTAAAATGGGGATAAAAATAGCCCTTTCCTCCCAAAGTTGTTGTGAAGCTCAAATGCAATAATAATTAAAAAAACACTTAGCACAGTGCCTGGCACATAGTAAATGCAATATAAATGTTAGCTATCATTATAATTATTATAAACAAGTAGAGAGGGAAAAGGCTACCGAATCATAGGATTTTTGCACTGGAATGTTACCAAGTGTTTGATATTCGGGAAGCTCTAGTGACATGGGCTTATACATGTTGTTAACTTGGGGCCTGCTTTGGTTTTGATCTTTTCACAAGGATAGGGCCCATGATCTCATTGTTATAGGGACTCTTGGGTGAGGAAACTCTCTCCGCAGATACAGGTTGGCACCTCAGCAACTGAAATCTAACAGAATTGCCTTGAGGATCGAGAAATCACCTGATTGTCACAGAGTCACTCAGCTTAGATATGTCAGAGGCAGAACCTTAACCTGGATCTTTTGGGCTTCACAGTCAACTTTCTCTCTCTCATCTGTGCATTGTCTACATTTTCATAATATGGTACAGTCTGAGGGGTTGATAGGAAATTTAGTGCCTATTTAGTTAGACTTTTTGCCTCTTCTCAGGTATCCCTAGCCAATGGCCACCCAGCCACTGCTTGTATGCTGTGCTTTCACTGGGGGACCCAGCCCGTGGCACATGGCATGTGGCCCCTTTCTGCCTTTGGCCCCTGGCTTGTGGCCCCTTCCCACCCTCAGGCCCCTGGGGAGACTCCAAGGCCACCAGGACGGCTGTACCATGAAGGCTGTACCTACTTGCTGAAGTCAAACAGGAGTTTTTCAAAGATCAGAATGGGCCCCGTGCTGCTGAGAATGATGAGGGGTTGTCCGGCAAAGAAACAAAACAAGGAGCCGGCCATTGCAGTGCCCAGGAAGCTCTCCATCACACCCTGGGGCGGGCAGACAAGGGGGGTGGGGTCAGTGATATTGAATGAAAACAGGATTTCTGTTGGGTTTTTCTACTTTTTTTACATTTCCCCCAGTTCTAGCTCCCTATGTTCTAATATTTCCTCTTAATCCCTAATGCTTATTCTCTTTCCAGCCTTGTCTGCTGGTGACTCTTGGACCTTTAAATCAGGTTGTGTCTTCCTGGAGCTTCCCTCAGCCCCTGGGAACCTCAGCCCTCAACCCTCCCTGGAGCCACAGGCAACGTTATAAATCAAAGTTTGATTTATTGTTAGGTTCATCTAGACTTACGAGAGGGAAGAAATGTTAATTATGCAAATTAAACTTCAAAGTGAGTGTGTCTAGCTCACAATTTTTTTGGGGGGGTGGGGAAGAGATTGTTCTATTTCCCAGCATGCCTTGGCCTAAGGCTTTCTACACCTGGAACATCCCTCTGTAGGACCCATCTCTTCTCCATTGGGGCGTTCTTCCCAGGGCACCCATTTTGTGGAAGGACCCAGGCTGCCCTTTATTCCCTTCCTGGCCCTCTTCCTGGCTTCTGGAATTCAAACCATGCCCCTACACCAGCTACCTCCCCACTTCCCTTTTTAAATTTTCTTTTGTGTGTGTTTTTTCCCCCATTAAAATGTAAGCTCCCAGAAGGGAGGGGCTATCTTTCTGTGCCTGGCACATAGTAAGCGATAAAGGTTTGTTTCCTTCCTTCCCTATTTACTTTTCTCTCTTTTGATGTACCATGCTTGCCTCATCTAGCCTGGAAATCACACCCCCCCCCCCGCCCTCCTCCCTTGCCCCAAACAGCTCTGGCCTTCGGTTTATCAAGACACCTTCTACGCTGATCACCACACTGGGGAGCTGGCACCGGAGAGTGACAGCAGCTAAGACTCGGGAGCAAAGGCTCCAATAATTTTAGTCCTAGGGGTGTCTGACTGAGCCAAGCTCTTCTCCAGGAAGACCTGAATTACAGTCACAAAACTGTGTCCAAAATCCTGCTCTGTCCTAAGGACTCTAGATGAGCTTAGAACACAGCATTCCAACAGAGGTCTGGGCTGAGAATCAGCTGTGGTCTGTAATATTTGAACATCACTGGGAAAAGTGACCACGTTGTACCTCCGTATTTTTTTTAAAAGCTTATTCTGTGCATATGTAACATCTCTTTACATTATATTACTTAAGTTCACTCATTTGAACAAAGTCCTGTAATTGTGATTAAAAAGGGGAAATTCACAGTTACGATCTGGCTCTCTGCTAAAATATTGTCCGTATGGTTCAGAGCACATGGCTGAGGCTTCCACGGCCGCCTGGTGGCAGCGTCCTCTCCTTGGGCTCAGCTCTGTCCAGCGATGGAGCTGGGCTCCACCCACCTGCAGATACAAGAGGAGGACCACGACATCGTGGCTGCCTTTTGCTCGCGTCGCCTCTCTCAGGCATACCTGGTAATTGTCCGTGGCATCCCCCAGAAGCCCGCCAAAGGTGATGGCGTTGGTGATGCAGCCAAGGTAGATGAAGAGGATGGCGGAGATGGACTGGATGTGGAACCCTTCGTAGAAGTCGCTCGGGAACCAGGGCAGCTTCCTCTTAACATCCAGGCGCAGGCCCCCGAAAAACCTGTTCAGCAGGGAAAGGGAGACATCTCTGTGGCTGAGGATCCAGGCTATAAGGAGACTAGAAGCTCCTTGAGGGAAAGGGGGTATTGTTGGCTTTGTCTTTCACTCTGTGATGCCTGATCTTAATAAAGGACTTCACAAATCGGTTTGTATATGTGACAGCATAATTAAACCTTGTCCATTGAAGACGCTTAATACTTTTTTTTTTTGCAGGGGGGAAGGCAAGGCAATTGGAGTTAAGTGACTTGCCCAAGGTCACAAAGCTAGTAAATGTGTCAGGTGTCTGAGGTTGAATTTGAACTCAGGTCCTCCTGACTCCAGGACCGGTGCTCTACTCACCATGCCACCTAGCTGCCCCAATAAATACTTGTTGAATTGAATTGGTGGATTGGGGTCTAGGTTTCCCTCCATGGAGGGGAACATGCATTTATTAAGTACCTACTATGTACCAGGCACAGTGCTAAGAGCTCTACAAATACTATCTCAGTTGATCCGCACAGCAACCCTTGGGCGCTATTATCACCCACATTATCACCCACTGAGGCTGATAGCAGTTAAGTGACTTGCCCAGGTTACACATCTAATAAGAGTCTGAGGCCAGGCTGGAGCTCAGGTCTTCCTGACTCCAGGACCAGCACCCTCTCTACTGTTGCCACCAGGCGTCTCAATAATTCAGAAAATTGACTTAGAGAACTGAATACTATCCCCCCCCCCTCCCAGGCAGAATCAGAGCCCCGGAGGATGGGCAGAACTAGAGACAAAGGAAGGATGTATGGTGGGTGGGGGGAAAGGCGATCTGATCCAGGGCATTAGGCACTCTGGGTGAGTTTTTGCTGGGACTGCAATTTCGAAGTCAACATCATCCATACTAGAAAAGGCAGTATGTGAGGGGGCTAATCTCTCATTCCAAGGCACATGAAAATCTGAGGGATCCAAGGATTTAGAGTCCAGGACCCATCTTATTCCCACGGTCATGAGGGAAGTTTAGTTGAAGAAGGCTTATCATACTTAAGGAAATAGGAATGTCCAAAATTTGACAAATTCTGGGATGATTTAGTCATGGCCAGTGGTGAAGGTGATAGACTAGAAATCCATTGGGGTCTCCCTGTCCAGCACTGACTTTGGGGTTGTTCTGGAATGATCATCAGCATTACAAAAGGCTTTCTCAATTGACAAAAGAATCCCTTTGGGCTTCTTAAGGGAAGCAACTGGGTTTCTTGACTTCACAGAATTTCTTGGCTAGAAAGGACTTCCAAGACCATTTTGTTTTATTCATATTGTCTGGGAGAAGAATCCTCTTTGCCAAATTCTCTGCCAAATAGTCCTTCAGCTTCTGCCTGGAGACTAGTGATGGGGAGCTCACTATTTTAACAGGCACCCCATTCCCCTTTTGGACAGCTCTAATTGTTACAAAGTTTTTCCTTATATCAAGCCTCAATCTGTAGTTCTGAAATTTTTACTCAAAGCACTACGTTTTGCTCACTGGGGCCAAGCAGGACACGAGCAATTCCTCTTCCATATGAAAAGTCTTCAGTACATTTCAATATGGCAAACATTTGTGTCCTAAGTGTCTAGCAAAGTCCTGAACACTCTGATTCAGTGATTCCCAGTTAGTGCTTTGAAAGCATGAGCACGTTCACAGACCTAGAGAATGATAGTACTTAGTGTTGGGGGGATCTTTAAGCTCATCTAATTTTGTTGCTTCGTTTTATAGAGAAGGAAATTGAGACCCAGAAAGGTTCTAATAGTCCCATAGAGAGCAAATACCACAGGGAAGATTCGAACCCAGATTCTCTCACTACAAATCCAAAGTGTGGCTCCTCGTCCCAACAACTGTCCAGCAAAGCATCAATAGTGTAAGAGTAAGGTGGCCATAGCAAATGAATCCACCCTAGGATGGTTTTGGATGTTGGTAATGGGAACAGAGCTCACAGAGCACAAGGGTGTAATGAGGAAAGAGAATAGGGTAAGAAGAGCAGATACGCTGAAGGCACAGGTCTGGACTGTACCTCCCGGTCCAGACGAGCTCTTCTCCAATTTCGTGCACAGCTGGCATCTCGCCATCCTCACCACCACCGTCTGCCCCGCCGCCTCCTCCAGCCCCAGCCCCAGCTCCGCCTCCCACGGATCCATTCATCTGTCCCAGCTCGTTCAGAGAGAACACAGACTTTCTGCAAAGAGGAGGTGGGTGAGAAAGATGCCAAGGTTCTGTCTGTGCCTGGGTCACCCCACCCGGGATCCCCTCTCTGGCCCCAGAATCCTCTCCTACCTCTTGTCAGCAGAAGGCACTTTCTTTGGGGGCTCAATCCGGATATTTGGGTCCCACTCTCCAGGAGGGAGGACGATTACCTCGTCTAGGAATTCGTCAATGCCAGCAATCAGGTCATCTCGGTTTCGGGCTTTGTAGGCCACATCACTGAAAAGCTAAAGCCAAAAGTGGGAGGGGAAGAGACAAGCATGGCCAGATTTTGAGGCCTCCTGAGGACCAGGGTGGGGTCTGGCTAAAGGTCATAGAAGCACAACCCCTTGAGTTAGGTTCCCACCTTGGACTCTGCTCCTTGTGGGGCAGGGAGTGCTCCATTCTCAATGGCCAAAATCTATTTTCTTCTTAATTGTTATTAGGGAGGCAGCAGTTGTGAAAACAGTACTGGTTTTAGAATAAAAAAGATCACAGTGCCACTTCGGGCTCAGCTATCTGCGTGTCCACGAGCCAATCACTCAATCTTGTTGGGCCTTGGTTTCCCTATCTGTGAGATGAGGAGGTTGGTTTAAGAGGTCTAAAGTCCCTGAAGGCTCTACAAATCCAGTTTCTGGGCAGGACTCTAATACTACTATGTTATTAGCCAATGGCCCTTTGATCAGCATAGGCTCTAAACTATGCTCTGGAAGGAATAGTCATGCTTACCACCCCATGTTACAGATGGAGAAACAGAGGCACAGAAAATAGATGAGCAAAGTGACTCTTTGTATCCATGTTGGAGGCAGGATTTGATTCAACAAACATTATTATATGCCTACTATGTGCAAGGCACTGTACTAGGGATGCTAAGACAAATTGATAAACAGCTCCTCCTACTGGGAGGATCCAATATATAAACAGAGAAGAGAGCATTAAGTTATCAGAGGATGGAGAATGGCTTCTTGTAGGGAGGGACATCTGATCTGAGCCTTGAAGAAAGCCGTAGATTCTAATTAATTAACAAAAAAGCATTAATTAAGTGCCTATCACATACCAGGCACTGTTCTCAGAGTCATTCCAGGCATGTGGGGGCAGAAACGTGGAGTATGGGTGAGTGAATCAGGTTGGACCACAGATGGAGAACAAGGTAAAGCGAGTCTCCTTTCCAGACCTGGGAGTTTAGGACATGATTTAATCTCTCCTCCAACCTTGTCGCTCCCACTTGGGGTCTTCATTCTGCATGCTGGAGTTCCCTCCAACACTGCTCTGCCAGAGAGTCCACCGTCCACAGCAATGGTCAGTCCCTAGAGCTCACCATCGCCCAGAGCAGAGCCCCCACCCAGATTCTGAGCTCCTTCAGAGGCTTCCTTCTCTGGTCAAAGGGCTCAGCCTCTCCCTCATCATAACCTCTACCCCACCCCCGCCCCATTCTCTCAGTTTATTGCTTCCACTCTGGTCTCACTTTGCTCTCTTCACAGTCTTGAATTCAAACATTTATTCATCCAACAAACATGTATTAAGCACCTATTGTATACAAGGCACTGTATCAAAGATGAAACAAACAAACAAGGAATCCCTTTCCTCCTGTTGTGGTAGTAGTACAAACCACAGAACTTCAGAGTTGGAAAGAACATTAGTGGTCATCTAATGCTATCTATACCTGAAGGGAATCCCCAAACATGACGTGCCAGGGGACATCTGGCCAAGAGAGCTGCCCCACTGCCTCCCACCCCTGTTCAAGCAAAACCCTAAAGTTTGCACTGGACAAATGACGATCAATAAGTCCCACGAGAAAGAATAGGGAAAGCCTTCTTCCACCCCAGATTTGCCCTAAAGACACCCAGCAACTTCTAGGCCAGAAGATGATGCTCTGGGAAGGAGGATTCTTTGGGCTTACACAGTTGTGTCTCAGGGCGTCTGGTACAGGTGGGACAGCAGAGGTACCTTCTTCTCACTGGAGTTTTTGTGCACGGGTTCCCCATTTACCCCATATATAGGGTCTGGGGTACATGGAGAAACTGGGTGCAGGGAGGACCTGACAAGGCCCTTTGAAGTATTACAACAGTTTAGAAAAACTTCCTCACTCTCCATGTTCTTTTCCAGGATTTCAAATGCTTCACTGAGAAAAATCTGTCATCTTTCTCTCTTCACATCCCTCATCATCCAACCCTCACATGCCATCACCCCATCAGTTTCTGATCCTATTAGTTACCTCCATCTCCACATCATCTATGATGGGCACCCATCCTTTTCTCTAGACCCTCCTTAGTTCAGGTCCTCATCACCTTGTGCCTGGACCCCACCCAGATCTCATCTCCAACTTCTAGAAGGCTCTCCCTCTTCATCTTTGCCTCCTCGTTTCCCTGGATCTTTCCTTCAAGATTTAACTCAAAACCCCCTGCTGCCTTTCCCATTCTCCTAGCTGCTAGTTCCCTATCCTTTAAGGTTACTTAGGTGGTGCCATAGTGCACAGAGTGCTGGGCCTGGAGTCAGGAAGACGCCTTTCCCTGAGTTCAAATCCAGCCTTAGACACTTACTAGCTGTGTGACCCTGGGAAAGTCACTTAACCCTGTTTGTTTCAGTTTTCTCATCTGTAAAATGGGCTGGAGAAGAACATGGCAAACCAGTCCAATTTCTCTGCCAAGAAAACCCCAAATGGAGAGTTGGACATGACTGAAAAACAATTGAACGTAACAAGGCTACCTGCCATCTCTCTCTATGTCGTATGCATTTAGTTATTTACATGTCGCCTCCTCTATTAGAATGTGAACTCTCTGAGGTCATGGGCTGCTTTTGCCTTTCTTTGTATCTCCAGACTTAACACAAGAACACTTCACAGAGGTTTGTTGATCGACTAATTCAATCTATTCTTCACAAGGCTGCCAAAATCATCTTCCTAAGTCACAGGCCTGATCACATCTCTCCTCTCCTCAAAAAGCTTCGTTGGTTCCCTGTGCCTACAGGATTAAACAGGATTATTAGTTTGGAGTTTGTGCCTTCCCTGTTTCAGACAAGCAGGACCTCTTTCTATGCCCTGCTTTTGCTTGCCTCTTTCCCTTCTCGCCTCTGCCTGTGGATATTCTTCTCTTCTTCCAAGGAGCAGCCTCTTCTACAAAGCCTGCCCTGATCTCCAGGGGAAGCTCCATGGATTGCTCCCTCAGTGTCTTGCTGGGATGTTTCCTCTCCATCCATCAGTTTCTATTCCTATTTTATCTTTTTTAATACATGAGACTATTATTTGAGATTTTGCTTATTTGCAGAGAGGCCCTCTCTTCCTTCCCTTCCATATTTACTTTAAGCAACTTGATGGCAGGCTTGGTTTTTAGTCCTTGGATCCCCAGCACTGAGTGCCAGGCTCTGCATAGCTCTGAGCTCCCGGTAGGCTTGCATCATAGCTCTGAGCTCCCTGTAGGCTTGCATAACTCTGAGCTCCCTATAGGCTTGTGTATCTTTGAGCTCCCGGTAGGTTTGTTGAGAGGGGCTTAGACTTACTTTCACTGAATTAGATGACCAGTGTAGGGCACCAAGGCTGTGAACTTTTTCTCCTCAGCCTTCCCAACCCTTCAAGTCACTGAAATCTCTGAGGAAAGCCTTGGCAGATTATCATTAGAGATACGTAGGTATTTGAAACTTATTCATAGCTTTCAGACCTTTGGCCTCTGAGGCTTCCAGCCTCCCCTCTTCCCCCTGTTTAGTTACTAGTTCTGGCCCCATCCTCCACAGGCCCGGCTCTCTCTGATGCTCCTGCATTCAGCTCTGGCTCAGGGGCCCCTGTCCCCAGCTCTCCTTCCAGCATGGACAGTTATCTGGTGTGACATAGGAGCACTCAATGGGGCCAGGCTACTTACGTCATCGACCATGAGGGTCGCAATGGCCCGGCCAATTTCGGTGTAGGACTTGGCTTTCCCGTGAGGGCCTAGTAGGATGAACAGGAATCTGGGGAGAAGATGCAGAGAGAGGATGATCGCTCACATGACAACACTTTTCCATGGCCAAAACACTTTCTCAACAACAAGCTGGTGAGGTAGATGATACCTGACTTTTTATTCCCATTTTGCAGGTGAGGAAGAAGAAGAAGGAGAGAGTGGAGAAGTCTGGACACGGAGCAATGCCTTTTCTTAAAGTCTTATTATGCTTCAGCTGACTCTTTCTGTCCTTTAAAATCTATGTGTGTTTGGGACTAGAGTCTGAACTTCTGATTACAACGGTATGGGGAACTCCCAGCTGAGTAAACTCTCTCCACTAATGCAGGTTGGCACCTTCTCTGCAACTTAGAGAGGTGCTTGCAGCCCTTCAAGTTAAGTGACCTGCCCAAGACCTCACAGCCACTCTGTGTTCAAGGCAGGACTTGCACGCAGTTCTAAGGTCAGCTCTTTCTCTCCACTACACTATGTATGTATGTATGCCACCTGTGTGTTCAGAGAAAGATTCTTTTCTTATCTTTAGTGTCACCTAAGTGACACTTGACTCCAGTCTCAAATCTGAGCTCTTTTTTCTTCAATTCTTTTCTCTTTCCTGGACTTTCCAATGTCCTGGCTGACAGACCAGCTTCCTTCAGGCTCTTCCAGTTTTCCTTCTTTTTTTAAAATTTATTTTTAGTTTACAACACTCAGTTCCACAAGTTTTTCAGTTCCAAATTTTCTCTCTCTCCCTCTCCTCCCCCACCCCCCCAAGATGGCATGGAATCTGGTATAGGTTCTAACATATACCTTCCTACTGAACTTATTTACATAATAGTCCAGTTGTAAAGAAGAATTATAACCAATGGAATGAGTGATGAGAAAGGAGAAACAAAACCAAAAAAGAAGAAAAAAAAGAAAGAGAGCAAAAAATTTGCCTCAATCTGAATTCGGACTCCGTAATCCTTCCTCTGGATGTGCATAGCTTTTTCTATCATGAGTCTTTTGGAGCTGTCTTTGAACCCTGCATTGCTGAGAGGAGCCAAGTCTATTAAAGTTAGCCCTTATAGATAGTGTGTCTGTAATCGGGTATAATGATCTCCTGGTTCTGCTCTCCTCACTCAGCATCAGTTCATATAAGTCTCTCCAGTTTGTAATGAAGTCTGTCTGCTCCTCATTTCTTACAGCACAATAATATTCCACTACATTCATATACCACAATTTGTTTAGCCATTCCCCAATTGATGGGCATTCCTTTGATTTCCAATTCTTTGCCACCACAAAAAGAGCTGCTATGAATATTTTTGTACATACAGGTCCTTTTCCCACTTGTGTGATCTCTTTGGGATACAGCCTTAGGAGTGGTATTTCTGTGTCAAAGGGCGTGCACATTTTTATAGCCCTTTGGGAATAGTTCCAAATTGCTCTCCAGAATGGCCGGATCAGTTCACAACTCCACCAGCAATGTAACAATGTTCCAATTTTCCCATATCCTCTCCAGCATTTATCATTTTCTTGTTTTGTCATGTTAGCCAATCTGACAGGAGAGATGTGGTACCTAAGAATTGTTCTGATTTGCATTTCTCTAATCAGTAGTGATTTTGAGCATTTTTTCATATGCCTATAGATATCTTTAATTTCTTCCTCTGAAAACTGCCTGTTCATATCCTTTGACCATTTCTCAATTGGGGAATGACTTGTATTCCTATAAATTTGGCTCAGTTCCCTGCATATTTTAGAGATGAGGCCTTTATCAGAGACACTGGTTGTAAAGATTCTTTCGCAATTTTCTGCTTCCCTCCTAATCTTTGTTGCATTGGCTTTGTTTGTACAAAAACTTTTCAATTTAACATAATCAGAATTATCCATTTTGCACTTTGTAATGCTCTCTTTCTCTAGTTGGGTCATGAATTCTTTCCTTTCCCATAAATCTGACAGATAAACTATTCCTTTCTCACCCAAATTGCTTAAAGTATCAGCCTTTATTCCTAAACCATGAACCTATTTTGACTTTATTTTGGCACACAGGGTAAGATGTTGGTCTCTGCCCAGTTTCTGCCATACCATTTTCTAATTTTCCCAGCAGTTTTTGTGAAACAGTGAATTCTTAGCCCAGAAGCTGGATTTTTTTGGGTTTATCAAAGAGTAGATTGCTATAGTGTTTGACTACTGCACCTTGTGTACCTAACCTATTCCACTGATCCACCACTCTGTTTCTTAGCCAGTACCAAGTAGTTCTGATGACTGCTGCTTTATTATACAGTTCAATATGTGCTATGGTTAGGCCACCTTCCCTAGCATTTTTTTTGCTTTTTTTGCCAGGGCAATTGGGGTTAAGTGACTTGCCCAAGGTCACACAGCTAGTACACGTGTCAAGTGTCTGAGGCTGGATTTGAACTCAGGTCCTCCTGACTTCAGGGCTGGTGCTCTACTCACCGTGCCACCTAGCTGCCCCTACCTAGCATTTCTTTTTGTTAATTCTCTTGATATTCTGGACCTTTTATTCTTCCAGATGAATTTGGTTATTATTTTATCCAGCTCTGTAAAATAATTTTTTGGTAGTTTGATTGGTATGGTGCTGAATAAGTAAATTAATTTAGGTAAAATTGTCGTTTTTATTATATTAGCTCAGCCTAACCATGAGGAACTGATGTTTTCCCATTTATTCAGATCTGACTTTATTTGTGTGAAAAGTGTTTTGTAATTGTGTTCATAGAGGTCCTGGGTTCCAGTTTTCCTTCTGCACCTATTCAGAGATCCTGAGAAAACAGTGGTCCCCTGAACTTCCCAAGCCCAAAGGCATCTGAGCCTCCCTTCTCAGTCATAGCTGGTGTTCCTTTATTCATCCTCCTTTGAGAATGGATCGTAAAATCTAGATCTGGGAGGGACCTTGGAGTCTGTTCTGTCCAGCCCTCTCATTTTACTGAGAACAAGGGATATTAGAGAGCTTCCTATGGTGCCCCAGAATTGTCTGTTGACCACTTGACTGACTGGCCACCCCAGCACTCCAACGTGGCTTACACTACCACTCACCTGGTAGGAACAGGCACCTCTGTCACACCTCCCAGCATGGTAGACTGGATGAGACGGACAAAAGCAACAAAAGGTTGGTCCAAGAAGTCGACCTCTCCCACCAACACATTGGAAGCTTCTGAGTCCTTGGGAATCTTCTTCATGAATTTGTTTTTCAGCTGTTTTGGGGGAGATAAGACAAGAAACGCAACAACATCTCATTCACAATCCATGATGCTTGCCTTAGATCTCATCATCACTGCAGGGGTATTGAGCCACTGCCGGGCTCCTAAATCCTGTAATCTAACTCCCTGGCCACAGTCTCCTGTCCTCCCCCTCTCCTTATTCCTTCCCTTCTATTGTCCTTGCTCGGGCCTTCACTGTGACTTCTGGCTGTTCCACTATCTTGACTTTCCTGTCCATGAGTCCTATTCTGGCTCTACCTGTCATCCTATTCATAACTGCTAGGTTCTCTGTTCTTGTTCCCAGGTGGCTGAAGGCTCCCTGTGTGAAACCCTCCCTCATCCCCCTTGGTGTAATCTCCCTCCTCAAATTTCGAGCATTACTTCTCTGGATAATGTTGTAACTCCCAAGTAGCTGGAAAGTAGCATTCACTATGAGCCAGCCACTGGTGAAGTGCTGGGGATACAAATGAAAGAAAACCAGATGGTCCCTGCTCTCTGGGGGCTTCCTTTCTAACAATGGGAGAAGATACACAAAGTAGAGTAGAATACAAGCCCCAGGAAGGGCAGGATCTGTTTTGTTTGTGATCTTTGTAGCTCTAGCACTAAGCAGGATCCTTAATGAATTAACATGAATCTCCCTGAATCTCTACTACTCCATGCTGTTTTCCCTTAGGCAGATGTGGGGGAGGGAGGAGTGGGGATGGGAGGAATGGCCCAGGAGTTTGATATGGAACAACGTGACCTTGGTTCACAGATTGGGTTCTGCTCAACTTGGGCCCTTTGGCCAACTCATGGTTTTACTGAAACAGTTGATGGGCCAGCTGCCTGGTTGGCATCAGAATCCACACGTCAACATGACGAAGGGACCTTCAGGGGAAGCAACTTGGAGGAAATCAGGACCAATGCCAGGGCAGTCTCAGTGCTGACATAGCTCAGTATAAACAGGAGCAGGCATCAACAGGCATCCCTAGACAGTCAGTGTCCCTGAAAGTCTCTTTGTGATGAGTGTAGCCAGTCACCTAAGAAACAACCTCCCTTGGGGCTCAGTACTTCAGGTGTCACCCTTCCTATGGTGACCTAGGACAGCAGCCTCCTGGCTGTTGCTTGCACAAGACCCGCCATCTCCTGACTCTGGGTATTTTCACTGGTCCCTTTCCTAGAATCCTCTCCCTCCCCATCTTTGCCTCCTAGCTTCTTTCAAGTCCCTGCTAAAATCCCACCTTCTGAAAGAAGCCTCTTTCTATGCCCCTAATGCCAGTGCCTGACTGATTGCCTCCAACTTGTCCTGGATCTGGTTTGTACACAAGTGTTTTCATGTTGTCTGCCCCACTAGACTATAAGCTCCTTGAGGGCAGGGACTATCTTTTACCTTTGTTTGTATCCCCAGCATTTAACACAGTGCCAGGCACATAGTAGGCACTTAATAAATGTTTATGGATAGACTGACAATTCCTCAGGGTCTAACCTGGTAAGGGATGGGCAAAAGTCGATGGTAGGGGAAGACTGGAGAAGGAGAAAGGTCACAGCCGTTGGTGCCTGAGAATGAAAAGGGGCACAGGACTGGAGATACAGGATCATGGGTTTGGAGCTGGAAGGGACCACACCCTCATTTGCCAGATGAGGCAGTTGAGGCCCAGAGGGACCAAAAGGCAGCAAGCTGGTACAGGGGATAGAGTGCTGGACCTGGAGTATAGAAGACCTGAGTTCAAATCCAGCCTCAGACTCAATAAGCCAAGTGACCCTGGGCAAGTCACTTACACTTGTCTGCCTGTTTCCTCATCTCTACAATGGGACCTACCTTCAAGGGTTGTTGTAAGGATCAAACGAGGTAACATAAACAACTTTGTAAACCTCACAGTACTACGTTGATGCTAGCTAGTAGAACCAGGATTTGAATACAAGTCTTCCTAACTCAGATCCATTCTCTATGCACCACACTGGATCTCAATGCTTATGCTTTCCTATGAACTTCCCAAGACCTTCCATGGGATTTCAGTGAACAAGGAATGATGAAGATGAGCCTAATTTACATTTCTATATGCTCTTGGTATAAAGAACTTTCTTTACAACACCTTCAAGAAGACAGCATTGGTCAGAATTATTAACCCCATTGACAAAACTGAGGTTTGCAAGGTGATGCATTTTGCCCAAAGGAGCCCAGCTAGCAAGTGTCAAAACTGGGAAAACGAGATGGAAAAACCCAAACTAAACAGCTTGGAGGCTGCACACACTCCCTCCCTCAACCCTGGAGGCTCTGAAGGCGCCAGGTAGAAGGAGCATCACTTCATCACCATATTCCCTTGGAGTGTCCCCACTATCTAGTCTCTGAGGAAGCTGTAGTGGGAAGAACATTGGATTGTGTGTCTGGAGACCTGGGTTCAGATCCAAATTATGCCTCTTACTGGCTGTCTCAGGCAATCATTTCACCTTGGGTTATTGTGGCAAGTAGAGCCGAGAGACCTGGCTGTTGGTATCCTGGCTTGCCCTCTTCATTCTGCCACCTAGGGTTCATCATTTCCCCCTGTGGGCTTCAGTCTGTTTCTTTTTAAAATGAGAGGGGTTGGATCAGATGGACTAAGATCTCCTTCAGCTCGGAATCTTATGAATGTGTCTGCCTTTGTTTTCTCATTTGCAAAATGGGACTATTAATCATTGCCCCACCTTGTTGGCAAAACTATGATGAGAATTTAGTGAAGTGGGGTTGCACAGGACAATGTAGAGCCAACAACACCACTGGGCAACTCAAGGGACTGCTGGGCAGCGGAGAACTGGAAATCTGGGTCTCCACCTGATCAGTGTGACACAAGGGAGTTAGCAGAGAGACAGAGGTATTCAAGGGTTGTGATGGTCTTAGGGAGAAAGTGTTAGTCGGTTGCTTCCTGGAGTGCTTATGAAAGACCGTTCAGAGAGTCTTGACCTATGACTTCATTGGGGGGGTACAGTAGGAGAGTGGGAGAGTCTCCTTACTCTGGTGAAAACTGGCAAACCACCTGTTTTTTTGATAATTGTCTGTTAAATGATTTGCTTAGGGTTCCAGATAGCTAGCCACTGACTTCACTTCTGTCTGCCTCAGTTTCCTTATCTGTAAAAGGAAGGGGTTAGACTAGGTGGCCTCCAAAGCCCTTCCAGGTCTAAGTCAGTGGTTCTGAAGCAGTTTCTCCTAAGAACCCCACTAGAGAACACTTCTTTAGCTCAGCTCATTGTACGTACTTGCAAGTTGATAATTGCATTTCGAAGAATCACGGTATTAAGAGTCAGAAGGTGTCTAGTCCAACCGGTACCGAAAGGAATCCTCACCATAACACATCAGTCAAGCAGCCCTCCAGCCTCTGCTCAGAGACCCCCAAGGAGGGTTCAGCCCTACTGTCTCTGGAGGTGGCTTGCTTCATTTTTGCAGAGCTCTACTTGCTGGATTTTTCCTAATGTTAACTATAAATCTATGTCTCTAAAAGCTGTCACTTAGACATATCCACCAATTCGGGCTTTTCTTTGATTCACACCGGCACCCCACTTCCTCCTCTAATCAATGCTTTGTTGTTGCCAGTTCCTCTTATGGCCACCAGGGGGTGCTGATAAACCTAACTCAAGCATCACCTCGGGCATCCTAGCAGGCTAGCCTTGGTACTCGGCCTCCAAGGACAGACACCATCTTTGCATCTCTAGCTCTGCTCACTCCTCTCCTCTTCTGCTCACGGACTTGAGTGCCTTCCACCGCTTGCAGGCTGGGTTTCCCATGTTCTTTCCATACTTTGTTGTCTCCCCATCTGCAGACACGGCCGTAGCTCCTAGTCAGGGGCTCTGGCGCCTTGGGAATGAAGCCTATCTTCCCGTTCCTTCCACTTCCTCCCAACAGGGCACACAAGGGGGGCTTTCTGGTCATGTGGCTTGAAGGGGCAGCCATTCCTCAGAACACGGAATTTCAAATCTGGCCACTGCTGAAAGGACTCTATGGGCCCCACTCCACTTCATCCTCCCTCTAAAGGGGCATCCTATCAGCATCTCAGAGGGATCTGAACTGATACTTGTTTACTGGACTGGGCTAGAAAGGACTGAGACCTGGCTGGGATTCTGGTAATCAGGGAGCCTACCCTCCTTATTTTATAGAGAAGGAAATTTGATCAAGGTCCCACAGGTAGCAAGGAGCCGAGCTGGGACGTGATCTCAGGTCTCCTTCCAAAGCCATTGCAGCCCCAGTCAGTCACCCCCTTCCCCAACCCTGGAGAGCTCCTTTTCCTATGCTCTATTTGTAATTAAATTCCCAGGCTCAATCTGACTTTCTGAAACCTTCTCTGATTATTCTTCCCCTCCCCTTTTTGTGCTAAATGCTCAAATACTCCAATGGAATTATGATTCACTGTTTCAGATGTTCCCTCTAGTGATGCGCATTTCACCCAATCCCTGTTGGTCTTCAAGACTCTCTCATGTTCTCCCTTAAGGTCACTTAAGGGGGCCCATCCAATGTGCTGGAGGCCTTCTGCACCACCTGGTTTCATAAACATAACTCCGGGTCTCATGAGCGGTCTACAGGTTATTCCTTGTTCTTGCTGTGTGCCCAGGCCCTCTTCTTTGGCAATCATTTCCCTTCTCTCCATCGTTAGGTAATTTAAACATAATAACTTAAACATTCTCACTGTCAGAGAAGCGCTGAATTGTTCAGGGAGGGTCATGTTTTTTCCAGGGTGAGGACCTCATCTTACACAACTTTGCATCCACCACAATGATTAATATAGTGCCTTGCACAAAGTAGGCATTGCAGGAAGATTTGTTGATTCCTGGAGCATAATAAGCACTTAATAAATGTCTGCCGATTGACTGACTGACTGATGGATCAATTTTTGAAAGAGGGAAATGGAAACAAGTAGACAAAGGCAGGTTTGTGGATGGGGGGCGCTCAGGCTCAGACTCATTCAGCTTCTCAGGGCATGTGGCAGGGGTAATGGAGAAAAATGGTATCCTTGCAGGCCCCTTTGTTTGCAGTCTTAAAGTTCTCCATGCCCCCCACCCCACCCCAAATTCAGTCACCGAGTCCTGTGCATTCTGTCTTTACAGCATCTCTCACGTCCAAGCCCTCCTCTCACACTCACATGGCCAGTGCCTCAGCTCGGGCCCCTCCAACTCTCACCTGGACAGTTGCAATCACTTTTCAATGGATTGATGCCCCAGCTTCTAGACTCTCCCCTGTCCACTCCATCCCCCACCCAGCTACCAAGACCATATTCCAAAGGCATCAACTGACCGTGTCACTACCCTGCTGAGGCTCCCATTTGCTTCTCTTCAACACATTAATTCAACAAGCATTTATTAAGCACCTACAGTGTGTTAGGTAATTACAAACTCATTTAACATTTAAAATCCTTTGTAATCTGACTTCAGCCCATCATTCTGATCCATTTCATGTGATTCCCCCTCAAATTGTCTATGTTCCTTTCCTCAGACCTCACCCTTCTTGACCTTTCTGTAGGCGTCAACACTGTGGACCATCCTTTTTTACCTAGAGGCTCTTGCCTCTCTAGGTTTTCATGATACTGACTCCTTCTGGTTTTCTTTCCATCTATCCAACTGTTCTTCAGTCCCCTCTGCTGGTTCTCCATGTTACATTCACCCAACATGGCATAGCCAACAGTGTGTCCTGGGCTCTCTTCCCTCTATACCATTGCCTTTGATCTCATAAGCTCCCATGCATTCAGCTATTGTCATTATTCAGATGGCTGGGGATCTACCTCTTTAGCCCTAGACTTTCTTCTGAGCTCCAGTCCTCCACTGCCAATGGTCTTTTGGATGCCTCAGACTAGATAAGCTCTAGGCATTTCAAACATGACGTGTCCAAAACGGTCCTTGTTTTATTCCCGCCAAACCATTCCCTTTTCTGTATTTGTTGAGGGCACTGGGCATCCAGCCTGTAATCTTGATATATTCTTTGTTTTTTTCTGAGGGGGGAAGGCGGGGCATTTGGGGTTAAGTGACTTGCCCAAGGTCACACAGCTAGTAAGTTTGTCAAATGTTTGAGTCTGGATTTGAACTCGGGTCCTCCTAACTCCAGGGGTGCTCTACTCACTGCACCACCTAGCTGCCCCTTGATATCTTCTTTGACTCCCCATGCTCACTCACTTCCCATAGCCAATCTGTAGCCAAATCTAGTTCATGACCTTCACGACCTCTCGGAGATATATCCCCTTATCACCAGTCACATAGCTATGACCCTGGCGCAGGCCCTCATCCCCTCACGCCTCTATTATTGCAATAGTTGCTGGGGTGGGAGTCTCCCTTCCTCAAGTCTCCATCCTGCACTCAGCTGCCAAGGTGATTTTTCTAAAGTATAGGTGTGACCTCGTCCCCCCGACCTCCCTCTGCTAAATGTGGTCCCTTATTACCTCCAGGATCAAATGTGAGCTCCTCTGACATTCATGCCTTCCATGACCTGGCCCTTCTTCTCTTTCCAGGCATCCTGTGATCCATCTACACAGGCCTCCTTGTAGTTCCTCTAACACAACATGTCACCCCTTGCTTTTGTCCCAGCTGTCCCTCATGCGCAGACTGTTCTTCTACTCACTCCCTAGCTTCCTTCCCAACTCCCACCTTCTACAGGAGGCCTTTGCTGAGAGCCTCAGCAGCTGATGCTCCCCCCTCTCAGATTGCCTTCTACTTGCCCAGTTATTCACCTGCTTTGTCCTCCACAAGAATTTAAGTTTCTTGAAGCCGGGGGCTATTTTTGCCTTTCTTTCTATTTTTTGTATTATACACTTTGAAGATAGTGCCTGGCACACAGCAGGCAGTTAATAAGTGCTTGTTGACCTCTCTCCCTCTCCCTCTCCCTCTCCCTCCCCCACCTCTCTATTATATATATACACACACACACATATAAACATATACATATGCACATATATTTTGTATTGGCTCATCTGTGTATGTATCTCTCCAGCAGGATGTAAGCACTCTGAGCAGGAGCTGTCTCATTGGTCTTTGCAGCCCCAGGCCCAGGACAGGGCTTAATAAATATTTACTGAATTTCCTTGGAAGCTCCACTCTCAGCCCATGAGGCTTCCCCAACCCCCACCACAGGGCAGCCACTTACCCCAGTTCTGAGGCTTTACCACCCACCTGATTTGGGTTTGGGGTGTCCGAAATATCATTCATGCTCCGGCTCTGGGTGTGACCTAAAGGAGAAGAAAAGAAGGAGTTCTTTAGCTGGGGGTGTTCCTCTAATCCTGGGAACCCACTGGCCTTTGGATCTTTGGTCAGAGTGGGGAGGTCCTTCCCATCATCTCTACAATTTACCTGTCCCTTTTGCTCCTTCTAGGAATAGGGATGAGGACTAGAGTGAATACAGTGCATTGGCCATCAAAGTCATCTCCTGCTCGGCCCAGCAACATCAGGAGAAGCAGGCTAGCTATGCCTCTGGACACGTGCTAATGCTGGACTCATTTAGGAGATGTAGTTCATAGAATAGGCATAGAATGTCAGAGGGAGGCATCTTAGAACATAGAACATGGAATAGGAGAGATGGAAGGGGCCTTAGAAGATAGAACACAGAATGTCAGAGGTGGGAGGTACTGGTAAAACATAGAGCATAGAATGTCAGAGCTGGAAGGGTTCTTAGAACATAGAATACAGAATATTAGAGCTGAGAGGGTTCTTAGAACATAGAACACAGAATGTCAGAACTGAGAGGTGCCTTAGAACATAGAACATAGAATACCAGAGGTGGAAGGGGCCTTAGAACATAGAACACAGAACATCAGAGGTGGGAGGGGTCTTAGAACATAGAACACAGAGTGTTAGAGCTGGGAGACGCAGGTAGAACATAGAACAGAATAGAAGAGGTGGAAGGGAAATTAGAATATAGAACACAGAATGTCAGAGTTGGGAGGGAACCACATAGAACAGAGCCAGGAGAGACCTTACAACACAGAATACAGAATGGCCAAGTTGGAAGGAAACTTATAAACTTAGAACATAAGATAATCAGCATTGGAGGAAAACGTTGCTCACAGGGGCAGCTAGGTGGTGTCATAATTCACAGAGCCCTGGGTCTAGAATCTGTAAAACTCATCTTCCTGAGTTCAAATCTGGCTTTAGATACTTTATAGCTGTGTGATCCTGGGGGAGTCACTTAACCCTGTTTGCCTCAGTTTCCTCATCTGTAAAATGAGCTGGAGAAGGAAGTGGCAAACCGCCCCAGGATCTCTGCCAGGAAAACCCCCAATGGGATCGTGGAGAGTTGGACATGACTGAAAATGACTGAACAACAAAAACAACAACAGTGAAGCGGGCTGATTTTTAAAAGTGGCTCATTAACTTTGGGTGATTTAAGTGCCCATCTCTCTACTGTCCCATCCTCTGCTTCAGGGGCAGATTTCCGTAAGCAGGCTCGGAGACCACCCTACTGCAGCGTGAGCTGGGGATGCCTCCCATAACCCTGCCTATCTCTTGCCAGCTCCCAGGCTTAGCCCAAGCCCAGGGACCCCTACCTAAGTCAGTAACACCAAGCGCCTGCTGGTGATGAAGTCAACACTCTCCCCATCTTCCCTGTGGCCTCACCCAGCTCCCTGCCTTATCTTTTGCCATGTTCAAAATATTTTCAGAACCATCTGTGCTTATTTCTGCCTTTTAGGGCCTTTCCTAGAATGAGCCAGAGCTGAGGACCAAATCCCTTCTGTTGCTCTGTCCTCATTTTCAGGGAGAATCAGCACAAAAGAATTAGGTTAGTCTACTTTGCCCCAGCGGGCAGAACCAGGAACAATTTGGGGGGAGGGCAACTGAGGTTGGATGTCAGGAAACATCCTCCATTGAGAACTGTCCCAGAATGAACCGGGCTGCCTTGAGAAGGGGTGGGGTCCCCCTCTTTGGAGGTCTTCATCCAGAGGTATAGCCAACCACTTTTCTTTGGGGCACATTTTAGGGAGGATGGCTGCTGAGGACTCTTCCAAATATAAACTTTCTGAAATGCTATAAATGTGGCCATGTCCCCCTAAGGAGGGGCTAAGGTAATGAAAAACAGATGCTGGGCATTCCAGCCCCAAACCTGCTTTGAGCTCAACCAGGTGATTCAGGCCAGAGACTTGTTTTCTTTCCCCCAGAACTACACGGATTCTTTTTTTCCAAGACTCTGAGAGTTCTTGGCAGCGTGAAGGCTGGTCTCCGTGAACCACATTTTTCTGGCAGAGGGGAGCTGGCATTACTCATGGGGCACTTACGCAAAGGCTGTCTCTCCCCAGGAGTCCGTGAGGTGCATTTGATTATCCTAACCTCAGGGACCATCTACTGGGGATTGATGCCATTACCCTGAGGGAACCCTGGAACTGGGAGATTAGTGTCTGCAACTGTGTCCTGAGAATGGAGGGCTTGCCCATGGCCAGGGCTCAAGAAATGCTTGGTGGATTAATTAACGAATGAATGTTCTTTGGGCATTTATCCATCCCATTCTGCCTTGGATCACAGTGATCTGTGTACTTGTCTCGTCTTCCCTCCCAAACAAAGAACAATAACTGTGTTTCTTGACTGACTGACTGACATTTGGATAGGCTCCAGGGTGTGAGGCAGAGCCTTGGACACGATACATGCTTAGAACCTCCACCCTTTCCCTTTGCCAATCTACCTGCGTAAGCTGCCAAAAGATCCTCTGCCTTCTTCGGTCGCTGTCCATTGCCCCCTGGATTAAATATAAATTTCTAAGACTGGCATTAAAGGCCTTTTAGAACCTGATCCCATTTTACCTTTCCAGACTTATTTAATGTTGCTCCCCATCTTAGATTTTACGTTCCAGCCAAACAGTACTATTTACTTTCTCCACATCTTGCCTCTTGCTTCTGTGTATTTGTGTGAGCTTCCTCTGGTGGCTGGAATATGCTCTCCAAGCATCTGAAGGGCTTTTTCATGCATGTTCTTTGACCCCAGAGGACAGAACATCCCCCAGGTTCTCCCATGGGCCACTTCTTTCTGAACCCATCCAACCCTGCCTAAAGGGACCTGAAGCAGGCTTCTCACACCAGAGCTACACTCACTCGTCAGTCTGGGGCTGATGTCCTGGACAGAGATCCTCAGGTAGCCCACAACCAAAGGGACAAGAGAGGAAAGCCAGAAACTGGCCCCAAGCCTTCCCAGGTGAGGTATGGAGGGCAAATCACTCAGGTGTCTCAGCTCAGCTGTGTGATGCAGTTTTTAGATAAATGTCACAAAATACAAAACAGAGACATGTTTGATGACAGCAGAGGCACTGGCTTGTACACAGGGGGACTCTGAGTGAAAAGGGAAGGATAGAGAGCACTTGGTTTAACCCATGCTTGTCCGGAAAGCCCTGCTACAATCTCTCCAGAAAGTGGGCATCCAGCCTCGCCAGTGTGCACCTCCTGCCCCCCTTGGGGAAGCCCACTCCATGCTCAGACAGCCCCTATTGTCAGGAAGCATTTCTTAATGCCCAGACAAAGGCAGAGTCTTGCGGCTGATCAGCACTCCAGGACCCTCCCTCCCTGACCAAACAGAGCAAATTTGCTCCCTTCAGTGCCTAACCAGCACAAGGCTTGGGTTGGGATGCCCTCTTCAGAGTTGAACAACAGAAGCTTCCTAAGCAGCATTTCCCTAGGTGCTCGTGGGGATGCTGGGCAGCGCCATCACAACATCTCTTAGCCACCAAAGCTGAGGCTAACACAGAGTGGCACACCAAGGTGAGTGAGGCACTTACGCAACCGTCCGTAGTTGGCGTTCTGCCTGGTCCGCAGGTCTTCGGTGGAGTGGTGCAAGTTGGGGCCAGGCACCATAGGGGTCCGGGCCGGGCTCCGGTCTGCAAGAAGGACAGAATGCCTTGGTTAGTAGGGACTCGGGCTAATGGACCTTGCTCTCCTGGAATCAGCTGGACCCAGCCTGGACTGAAGGACACATTTTTATACCATCTAGGAAGAGGAGACTGTCAATGAACATTGATAGTGTGGAAAGATTGTAGGGGAAACTTTTATCCCACTCCAGTGGTGTGTGCATAAAATTCTGGACCTTAGATCAGGAAGGCTCACATCAAATGCATAATTAAAAAGATTTCCTTCCTTCCTTCCTTCCTTCCTTCCTTCCTTCCTTCCTTCCTTCCTTCCTTCCTTCCTTCCCTTCCTCCCTTTTTTCCTCCCTCCTTCCTTCCTTCCTTCCTTCCTTCCTTCCTTCCTTCCTTCCTTCCTTCCTTCCTTCCTTCCTTCCTTTTCCTTCCTTCCTTCCTTCTTCCCTCCTTCCTTCCTTCCTTTCTCTCTCTCTCTCTCTTTCTTTGTTACCTTGCAAATTTTAAGGCTATTTAGCTAGCTGTTATTATTATCATCATAACCCGGAATCACATACAACTGATATGCTAACAGGATCATAGGTTTGGGGCTGGAAGGGCCCTTAAGGGCCATCGTACCCAACCTCCTGGTTTTATAGCTGAGGAGCCTGAGGCATAGGGGCACTAAGTGACTAGGCCCAGATCTCAAAGCTAGTAAGTGTCTGAGGTAGGATTTGAACCCAGATCTTCCCGACTCCAAGCCCAGTGCTCTCTTCACTATGCCATGAGTAGTTTTAAAAATTCCTGCAAGAACCTTGGCTCAGCAGAGTTCTAATCTAATTATTACACATGCTGAAAAGCAATAACACGTTTTTTAAAAAGCATTTTTCAAGTTAAGCTTTTCCCTGATTCAAAGTGACCATGTCCCATTTACTATCACGCGTTTTCCTTTTCCTTTTTTAAATGTTTTTATTTCATTAAATATTTCCCAATTACATGTAAGAAAAATTTCAACTTTTTTTTTAAATTTGAATTCCAAATTCTCTCCCTGTCATCCCTCTTCCATCCCTTGAGAAGTCAAGCAATATATTGATTCTGGGGATGCATTTTCATATTGTGGCTTTCCTTGCAAGAACTCGAAGCAGTGATGGTGGAGAAGGGAGGACATAGATGGCATCACTCAGGTGCGATACCTCACTCCTCCCTGTCTCACTTGAGAAGGTAGAAAAAGCACTCACTGCTTGGGGCTGGTCTCTGGCTTTCCTCGGTTGTCTCTTTGGTCATGGGCTACATGAGGGTCTCTGTCCAGAAGATCAGCCCCAGACTGATGAATGAGTAAAGCCCAGGGGTGACTGAGTAGGAATGAAGTGACTGATGAGTGACTGATGGGGAGTGATGCCATACTCCAGGGAACGGGAGAGTAGGACAGTGCATTGGGAAATGGTACAGCGGTGAAGACGGAGATGCTTACTTTGAACATTCTCTGGTCTCCACTGACCCAGTGGTTCATAGACCTTTCTCCTCCCCTGCTCTAAACCTCATTCTCCCACCATTCGTCAGTCCTTCTTTTCCTACCTTGATCTCACTCTTCCCATAGATTCAGAGGGACCACCCAAAGACTTTGCCCAATAACCCTTCTCTTGTCTCTGGGAGGTGTCCCGGGTGGAAGGAGGGGGTGGCTCCATGTATGCTCTGGACCACACATTAGAGACTGTCCAAAGGAGCCATGAGAGGGGATAAGGCCTTGGCTGTCTGCCCCTAACCTGTGAGGGTCAAACTTACTGGAAGGGGACGAGACAGATTTTCCAATATCTGCCAGGGAGCGGTGGATGGGTTTCTTGGTCTGGTGCCGATGTTTTCTCAAGAGGACGTAGCAGACTCTGTCTCTCAGCTCTGGCTTCAGGAGTCCATCTTCTATTTGCTTCTCGACAACATCATCTGATTGAGAAACAAACACCCCCATGCAGGGCATTACCCAATGGGATGAGGCAAATGGTCTGTGATTCCCTCCCTGTCCCCTGAGAAATCTCGGAGAGAGTATCATTGGGTGGATGGAGGAAGAAGCCACAGTTTAGAAATCAGTCAAGTCCTAACGATCCCCCATTTCCCCCAGTCCTCCAGTGAATCGGTCATGCCTGTGTGGTGATCTAAGGGAAAGAGCACAGAGATTCAAGCTACAAGGTCTGGGTTCAAATCCTGGCTCTGCTACCCGGGACCTTGGGCAAAGCACTTCCAAGTGTTGGCCTTGGGTTCCTCCTCCGTAAAATAAGGATGTTGGACTAGATGCCTAACCCTGCTCTTGATTTAAGTCTTGCTTTCGATGTTTATTAGTTGCATGGCCACAGACAAAAGGCTTCTCTGAGGCTCTATAGTCAGTCAACAAGCATTTATTAAATGCCTACTATGTGCTAAACACTGAGGACATGAAGAAAGGTGAAAGACAGTCGCTAAAGTTTAATGAGGGAGACAATATGCAGACTACAATGCACAAAACGGTAGAGATGAGATCACACCAAAGGGCAGACTCTTTAGCATTAATTGCAATGGAGAAAGTCTGGAGAAGACTGGGCATTAGCTGAGCTTTGAAGGAGGCCAGGGAGCCAGGAGGCACAGATGAGGGGGAGGAAATTCCAGGCATTCATGACAGCACAAGAAAACACCTAGAGTTGGAAAATGAGTATCTGGTTAGAGGAAGAGCAAGGAAGCCCGCACTGGACTGCAGAGGATGTAGGAGGTATAAAATGTAAGAGAATAAGATGTAAGGAAGGAGCCAGGTTATGGTAGGAAGGAAGGAAAGAAACAAAGTAAGGGAACAAGCATTTATTAAGCACCAACTATGTGCCAAGTCCTGTGCTGAGCACTTTACAAATATCTCACTTGATTCTCACACCAACTCTAGGAGGGAGGTGCTATTGTTATCCCCCTTTACAGTTAAGGAAACTAAGCCAGACAGAGATTAAGTGACTTGCCCAACTTTTCAATGCCTAGTTGAAGTCTTTAACTGTCCATCAGAAATTCCAAATGTGTTGTAGGTTCCTTAAACTCACCACGTCCAAACAGAACTCATCGCCATTTCCCCAAACCCTCCCCTCTTCCTGACTTGTCTATTCTTGTGGAAGACACTATTATCCTTCCAGGCCTCAGGGTCTCATCCACAACTTCCCACTTTCTTTGATCCCCCATATCTAACCAGCTGCCGTCCCTCACACACCACTCCTTCTCTCCTCTGACATTGCCACCAGCCTGGTTTGGGACCTCATCACCTGGACTGTGGCCATAACCCACCTGCTGATCCCCCTCTGTCAAGAATTCCCCATTCCAGCCCATCCTCCACTTGGTTGTCAAATGGATCTTTCTATTGCCCAGCTCTGGCCATGCCACCCCCATACCCAACGAATTCTGGTAGCTCTTTAGTCTCCGGGATGAAATGTGAAATCCTCATCTGGCTTCATCAAAGCCCTCCACTTAGGCAACAGGGTGGCATGGTGGATAGAGTGCCGAGCCTGGAGTCAGTGAGACCTGGGTTTAGATCTTACCTCAGATACTAGTTGTGTGAATCTAGGCAAGTCACAGAACCTCTCTCATCCCCAGTTTTCCCATTTGTAAAATGGAGATAATAGCACCTCCTTCCCATTGGAGGATCCTATGGGATAATGCAGGCAAAGTGCTCCACAAACCTTAAAGTACTGAAGAAACGTCAGGCCTTGTGATTATTATTTTGTAATCTCTTCTGTGCTGTGGGGATGTTGGCTGTTATCATTGTGCACTAGCCTGGTGTGGAGAACAGAGCATTAGCCTTGGAGTCAGAGGGCCTGGGTTTGAACTCTGGCTTTGTGTGATCTTGGCTAAATCTTGGAACTTTTCTGAACATCAGCCCCTTCTCTGTAAAATGGGGTGGATATGGAGGCTTGGACGAGTTGCTCTCTTTGGCACCTTCCAGTTCAAAATTCTATGATTCTGGTGATTTCGGTGGACCAGCAATGAAGTAAGCACTAGTCATGTGGTCACACAGATAAAGGGGTGGATTTTGTTGATTGAGTTCCCAATCTCAACTAGAGGCAGCTAGGTGGCCCATTGGATAGAACACTGGACTTGAAGTAGGAAGACCTGAGTTCAAATCCAGCCTCAGATACGCAATAGCTGTGTGACCCTGGGCAAGTCACTTAACCTATGTTTGCCTCAATTTCCTCAATTGTAAAATGAGAATAATTACCCTGCAAAGTCGTTGTGAAGATCAAATGAACTAATATTTGTAAAAAATGCTTAGCACAGTGCCTGACACATAGTAGGTGCTATATATATACATGTATATATATATGTGTGTGTATATATATATACATATATATACATATATATATATATACATACATACATACATATATATACTTTTTTCTTTCCCCCTGCACCTTGTGGTCTTAGAGAACTTCCTGGGACATTGAGAGAGCGCAGGGTCACTCACACACCCAGGATGTTCCAAAAGTGAGACTCGAACCCAGATTGTCTAGACTTCAGGCTAACTTTTTTATCCCTTATGCTACACTGCCTACAATGGTAACTAGTACTGTGATTAATACGGTGAAAACAGATGAGATGGCAAGTCTCTTAGGACAAGCAAAGAAGGCTGGTTTTCTAAAGGTTACAATAGAAGAAATAAATAAGTGCTGACTATGTGCAAAGCTAAGTGCTATGAGCACTTCATGTTTCTGAAAAGGCCAGAGATCTCCCGAATTTACATCAGTGTTATGGGCTTAGCCTCATCACATCTACAGGGGTGGTTTCAAATCTAGGGGATTCCTTTTTTTTTTGTGAGACTTTGATAATTGGGAATCTATCCACAGGCAGAGTGGGCCCAACATGCGGTGGGAAGAACCCTGGACTTAGAGTCCACCACTCCTCTGGATGCTAGCTCCACCAGAATCAGCTGCAGGAACCTGAGACATTGAGCGATAAGAAGGGAAGACTTGGATGGGTGAACATCGTTTCTATCTTTAAATAGTCCAGAGGAGGTCACTAGGAAGAAGGATTAGCTAACCTTATCCTGTTTGACTGTAGAGGGCAAAAAGAGAAGCAGGAGGCAAACTCTGGCTGAATATCAGGAACACACTTACATACACTTGCTGTTTAATAGAATCTGCTAATGAGTTTTCATCATCATTGCCGAATTTCAGAGCCATAATTAGGGTGGGGCAGCTGGAGCTTTGCCTCTGGCACTGAAAATGGGAGGGTGCAAAATTTTGAAATAATGATTTTAATAGATGGTGTAATTTTCAAATTTGTTACATTTACATTTTGACAGCATGTTCGCTCCTTCAGGAGTGTAGAATCTTGTTGGCTAAATTAATTCAGTTAGGAAGCCACCATATGTTGTACTCTTTCTAATTCACCTTCCAGGCCATATGCCAGATGAACTCCTCCCTCACCTGGCCAAACCTGCTTTTCTGGGGCTAGCAGCCTCAACAGCAGTCTTGAGATATCTCAGGGTCTTCCCTGAGATTGTGTCAGGGCTGGAGGTCTCCTCACATCTGCAGGGGAGTCTATGTCCCAGGAAATCCTTCCCCGCAGGGGTCACAGCTGAGCTGAGGGTATATTTATTTAGAGCCATATATGATTTGATGCTCATTGCCCATCAGATTCAGATTCTTTCACCAGAGGCACATGCAGACCCAGTGAGGCAGGAAGGTTTCTCACAAGGGGAAGTGACCAGTCCTACAGTCACCCGAGCAATCAACAATTTGATCGATCCTCTCATACCTATGATCTGCGGTAAGGAGCAGCCATCTAAATCTAGGAGCACGGTTCCAGTCTGGAGGCAGGTTCGGAGTTCAAACAAGCTATGCAGAGACAATGTCGACACATGTGGCTTACTCCAGCGCTCACCTCCTTCTTCAACCTTCTCTTCAAACTTTACCCACCTAGGAAGGAAAAAGGAGGAAAGTCAGTTTGGGCTGGACTGGGATTTGGGGCAAGTGATGGGAAAGCAATGGACGTTGTCTGGGTGGGCTCCATGTTCTGGGATCAAAGGCAAGGGAGCACACAGGGGCTTCTCACACCTCTTCTGTCTCTAAAAGATCTCTGCAAAGGTCCTGAAGCCAAAAAAAAATATCACAAACTTGGTACCCAAGGCTGGTGTCCAGTTCTGCTCTCAAAGAACTTACATTCTAATAGGGGGAAGACAATACATCAAAGGGAGCTGGAAAGTGGGGGTGTTATCTATCTCTGCACCAGAGTTGGTGTCCACCCATCTCTACTGTCTGTGACTTGAAGGATGCTGGGAAAGACTTGAAAACATCTTCGCCAAAGATGTTTTCCCCATAGAGTCTGAAATTTACAAATTAATGGTCCTTTGGGCTAAGGATTTAAAGCCCCCTCCCCAATTAAAAATGGGAGGAAAAAGGCATTAAGCCAGGGGTCCCTTAATATTCTTTTCTGGTGGTAGTAGGGAACTACTTTGGATTTTCTTGGAGCCTTGAAATCACTGGTACTTGAGGGAGACAAAATTACAACTAAGGGTAGGCAATGTAGGCAGTTGCTTAGGGTGCAACAAAAGGAAGGAGCAACTAGGGATACTTTGTAACGTGACTTTTAATTGAGGCACATATTATTAGTAACTAAATTACTTATATAACTTACAGTCAAGTAAAGCCATCTATATAATGAGAAAGGTGAAAACCTTCTGGTGGAAAAGGTCCCACCTTAGATGTCTACTAGCTGTGTGACTCTGGGCGAGGTATTTTCCCTCTCTGGGACCTAATCTTTGTCTGCAAAGTGAGGCACTTAGACCTGCTGTCCTTGAAGGTCCCTGGACACAGAAGGCCAGCAAGAGCAGGCTTTGTTTTCACTTAGAGGACTTGTAAACACACTTATCCCTTATTTGGTGAAGAATTCACCCTGGTGCCATAGCCATGAAAGGTGCCCCATTTCCTTCTCTCCCATTTTTCTTGTGGTCTGATTTTTAGAATTCAGGTCATTCATCCATTTTGCATTTATGCAGGGTAAGGGGCTGGTCTAAACCCATCCTCCATCTAGCTGCTTTCCATTTTTCCCAGAAATTCTTATCAGATAAGGAGCTCCTCTAGATAATTTATGTTTTCAAGTTTATCAAACTCTGGGTTATTGAGTTTAATACTTCCCGATTATTATCTCATCTCTTCTCTATTGATCATCTTTTCTAATTTTTAACCAGATTAAACAGTTTTCACGATCCAAGCTTTATAACAGAGGCTTTATTCTGGAAGGGCTATTCTGGAAGGGCTATTCTGTGGGAGCTAGTTATTTTGGATGTAACAGATACCCAGAAGGTCAAGGGCCACATTTAAAGCAACTTTCATTTATTTTTTCCACATAAATTGAAAATGCTGAAGTCACATGCCTTTGAAAACAAGAACATGAAACCTAACACTTTACTCAGTACTGCCAATTAAGTGGGAATAGACCAAGAGTCAGTCAGTCAATAAATATCCATTAACCACCTGCTATGTGTCAGGCACTGTGCTAAGTACTGAAGATACAAATATGGGAAGAAAAAAAATAGAGAGAGATAGGAAAAGAGACAAAGAGAGAAATCGATAGATGGTATAGAGAGCCATACATGAGAGAAGGGAATGAGACAGAGAAAAAACAGAAAAAAGGAGCTCAATGGGATTTGGAATGAAGAATTTGTATTTAACCGTCCTATTTATTTGGTTGCCTTGTTTATGGTGACCAAAGATCACTTACAGACCATAGGAATGGAGATTAGAGCTGAGACCAGTGATCTTAGCTTTTTTTCCTATTTAAAAATTATATATAAAAACTCCAAACTTAACAAACACAAAAGGGGGGGGCATTCTCATATGCATAGTAAAACAGAAAAAAAGAGAGTTGTATCTGAAATTTGGCTTCATTTATGTGCAATTTACTTTTTTTAATCTATATTTACAAATTCACTATGTCTCTTTTAGAGGTGTGCTATTTATCTGTGATTTTGATCTTTTGTTTCCTTCTTAGACCTTTAGAACAAGGAAGACCAGCTTCCTCAACAGCTAGGTCCCAATTAATGTGAATAATGATTTCCTGAAATGGCCACATTGCATTTCTGTAGGGTGAGGAGTTAAAAGGTAGCTCTGAGGAGCCCTATTTCTGTTCTTTAAATAACAAATTTAACAAGCAGCAGAAATATACGCCTGGCACAGAGCTCACATTTAATCATGATTATAAATTATTTGATTTCAAATTTGAGCTTTTGCTAGTCTTTCCATACTAGCCAACATTCAAATGGCAACATGGGCTTAGCTGTAATTGCTATGAAGACACTTTACTTTCTTGCTGTTGGTCATAGATCCCTCACATATCTTTACATTGTAATATTATTTTATTTCTTTTGAAGAAGATGATATTTTAGAGGAAAGTGGTGGCAAACTCAGATGGAAATAGAGTCCTCTGGTCACATATTGTTTTAGAAACCACAACTTAACATTATCTATGTTTTGTTGTATTGCTTATTTTGTTAAACATTTTCCAAATGCATTTAAATCTGTCTTGGAGCCAGTTTGATCCCTCTGATTTAAACCACAGCATATCTAAGTTTATGAAGCTCTAGCTTCAGTTGGGTCTACAGAGAGCCTTTCCAAGAAAGAGATTGAAGCCCATTCCCACCTATTGGAATTAATCAATTGTTTGTTAAAATTCTGCTATATGAAAACTGCTGTGTCAGGTCCTACTGACTCTAGGGTTAGTGCTCCCATTGTGGAGCTTATGGTACAGCAGAGGGATGAGTCAAACTCAGATCACTCTAGTGTACAATAATACACAATAGATGCAGATAGTCATAGAACAAATATCTATGTGAGGAATGGAGGAAGATCAGGGAAGTCATCATGGAGAAAGTGGCATTTGAGTTCTCTTTAAAAGATAGTGAAGAGGGTGAGGAAAACAGAGTGTAAATAACAGTGTGGGTAAAGGAAGGAAGGCACAGATTGTAGTGGGAGCCAGAGAATAGTGCATTTTGCCTGATGGCCAGAGGGAGTACTAAGAGATAAAATTGGGAAGGAAGGGAAATGCTGAGTGCAGAAACCAGACAGCAGTGAATGGGAAAGGAAATGTGTAGTCCTGAAGGGGAGGTGGCCAGGATGGGTGGCTAGGAGTCTAAGAGCTAAAGAGAAGCGAGACCTAGGATGCTAGCCTGAGGAGATAGCAGTGTTGAGAGAAGGGGTTATCTCTCCACTCCCACCCCACCTCACCTCAAAAGAACAGAGGATCCCTGAGTATGTTGTGAAGCTGCCAGCTGATAGAGAGAAATTGAAGATGAAAGAGGAAAAGATTGATGACCAAGCTTTGGGTTGAGATGGGTGGACTCTCTTTCCTTTTCCGGTTGGAGCCAGAGGCAGTTACGACAGTTACATCGTCAGTTGCAGTTGCAGCTTCAGTTACAGACACAGACACAGCTGAGGCAGGAGCTGCCAGTAGCAGAGCTGACCTACGGGAGGAAGCTGAACAAAGACTTCAGTCCAGTGGGTAATCTTATTACCATAAAGGGGGAAACATGATTTTGCTTTACGCAATCATGTTTCTCTGTAGCCTCCTGGTTACTCTTTCAAGGCGTACCTATTGGGCCTGGAAGATTATGACCAACATATCAAAATGGGGCTTCTGGTTCATGGGTTGGTTACTGTGGAGCCTAAATAAATGTTTTGATTCTTCTGCCTTCTACTTTGAGAGTTTCTTCTATCCGGCGATTCCGAACCTTTCAGACATGTTTATGATCCTCTTTGAGATTATAAACTCGGCCCTCCTGATACAGTGGAGAAGAGATAAAGGACATGAGTAACAGAATTATCCTCATTGAGGAGAAGGACTATCTCCTCCTTGGAGGTTGGAGCAAAGGAGGAGAGAATAGGGAGGAAATAGAGGATTGAATTTTGAAGTGTGGAGTAGGGGAGATGAAGAGCTTTACAAAAGGTGACTTTTCTTAGGATTGTGACCAACTGGGCATGTTGGTAGGAAAGTGTCTAAAGATTCATTGGAGGGCAAGTGTGTAGGCTACTGCTGGAAAGAAGGTCCTAGAGAAGATGCTAGAGAATTAGGATTTCATCTATCCTCTGAGCCTAGAAAGTGCTGCAATACCCTACTGTCATCACACCAGAGTTTCCTCTGCTTTTGAGTTCTCTTCAGCAGAACAAAGAGTAAAAGCCCCTGTTTGGCACCAATATTTCTCTCATGGTTCCCCTTGATGCTGTGGATGGAAGTTCAACACAACCATCTTTACCCTTCCCCCAAATCCTGATCTCTGAAAAGACACTGTCAAACCTACTGGGATAGTCAATGCAAACCCATGGATACTAGATGTAAGAGAAGTAGCTGGGGATTCCCATCACCTGACAACCTAATCATCTTCCCTCACCCTCTACCCAGTAAAGGCAGCTAGCCTCTAAGAAGCAACAGCAGGCTCCCTATCCCTGCTTGGATGATGCCTAAGAAGCAGGATTTGAAACCACGCCTATATGAACTTTATGCAAAATTTCCCTAGAACACAAGAGAAGCAATTTGGTGTGAGTGCACTGAACTTGACATCACGAAGGTGTGGGTTCAAATTCTGCCTGTGAGCCCAATCACCCATAAAACCATAAGCAAGAAACAAAAATTCTGAACCTCAGCTTGCTCGTCTATGAAATGGTGATAATGATATCTATATTATTCAAAAATATTAATTAAATGCCTACTAGACGCTGGGCATTGTACTAGGCTCTGGGACAAAAGTGACAAAAAACAATACAGTCTCTGCTCTGAAGCAGCTGGTAACCACCCAAGTGCCACTGGCTTATAGTTCCTCAAACATGATGCTCAGTCTCCCAACTTTGTGCTTTTTTACTTTCTCTCCCATGCTGGGAAGGCTCTTGTTCCTCCCCTCCATGTCCTAGCTTCCTTAACAACTCAGCTCAAGTCACACTTTCTATAGGTCTATATCTTCCCTCCTTCACTGTTTTAGAAATATAAATACATGTATCTATGTCTATCTATTAATGTCTATGTCTATCTACCTACCTATCTGTCTATCTACCCATCCATCCATTCATCCATCCATCTATCTATCCATTCATTCATCTATCCATCTGTCTATCTATCTATCTATCTATCTATCTATCTATCTATCTATCTATCTATCTATTATCTATAGTTTATATATAGTTATTTACATGTTTCCCTCCTTAGCTTGTGAACTCCTTGAAGACAGAGATAGTGTTATTGCTTTTTATTTTTTACCCCTAGTGCTTAGCACAGTGTCTGGCATATAGTTGGCACTTAAATGCTTATTAATGATGATGACGATGATGGTGATGCAGTAATCACAATAAGCTAGCATTATATAGCACTTTCTAAGGTTTGCAGAGCACTTTACAAATATCATCTCATTTTATCCTCACAACAACCTTGGAAGGCAAATGTTATTATTATTCTCATTTTACCTATGAGGAAACTGAGGCAGAAACAACCTAAATGTTTAAGGTCATGCAGCTGGTGTCTGAGGTCGGATTTGAATTCTGCTGGTGCTCTCTAACTCACAGGGACTCTTCTTAAGGATGAAATGAGATGATGTTACAAAGTGCTTTGCCAATTTTGGATCATTACATGAATGTAAGTTACTATTATTCATCATAGGGGACTATCCAGACTTTGCTTGAAGACCACTAGTGAGGAGGTTGGGGTGGGGGGAGTAGATGGCTCCTGACCTTAAAGAGCATCTTTTGTAATGTATGAATCCCTCTTGTAACATCCCCAGCTGGTCACCTAGCCTTCACTTGAGCACTTCAGAGAGGGTTATCGAAACTCTACATTGGACAGCTCATTTTTTTGGATAGCATCAATCACTTGGAAAGGGGACAGCTAGGTGGCACAGTGGACAGAGTGCCAGGCTTGGAGTCAGGAAGATCTGACCTCAGACACTTACTAGCTGTGTGACCCTGGGCAAATCACTTAACCCTGTTGCCTTGTCTGTATAACGAGCTGGAAATGGAAATGGCAAACTATTCCAGTATCTTTGCCGAGAAAACCCCAACTGGGGTCACAAAGAGTCAGATGTGACAGAAACAACTGAACAACCACCACCACCATGATCTAATGAATGAAGCACTAGCTGTGTATTCAGGAAGACTCTCTTCATCTTTTTCTTCCCAATTCTACCCAGCCTCAGTCCAGCACAAGTCCTACTGCCACCATGAAGCCTGCTCTGACAATTTTGACCCAACATTATTCTCTGTCTATTGTGACCTCTTACAATCTGTAACACGCAATTTAACTCAATTTACTATGATTTTGGGAAATAGTGTGGCTTCATGGATAGAGAACTGCCACTTGAAAGATACTGTCAAGGCTCTTTTTTCATCATGGTTTTCCAGTAGACCAATAATTCTTAGATTGTCTCTCCTGGATCTATTTTCCAGATCAGTTATCTTTCCAATCAAATATTTCACATTTTCTTCTATTTTTTCATTCTTTAGATTTTGTTTGACTGATTCTTGATGCCTCATAGAGTCATTAGCTTCTATTTGCTCAATTCTAATTTTTAATGAATTGTTATCTTCATTTTGCTTCTGAGTCTCCTTTTCCATTTGGTTAATTTTACTTTTCAGGGCATCACTTTCTCTAATTAGATTCTGAATCTCCTTAGCCATTTCACCAATTTTGCTTTTTAAAGATTTGTTCTCATCAGTGAATTTTTTTTTCCATTTGCTCTTTTATCTCTCTAATTTGGTTTTTAAAATCCTCCTTGAGCTCTTCCAGGAATGCTTTTTGGGCTTGAGACCAGTTCACATTCCCTTTTGAGGTTTCAGATGTGGGTATAGCATCCATGCTATCGTCTTCTGAATTGGTATTTTGCTCTTCTCTGACTCCCTAAAAAAAATCAATGGTCCTCAGTTTCTTCGAGTGTGTCTTCATGTTGGTTAACTTTTTCCTGGCTTTAAAGTGGATTTCTGCTTCTGGGGCTCAGGGGGTTCTGTCCCAGGCTTCTTGTTCTGGGAACTGTGTGCGTAGTTACTGGCTTTGTGTACTATGGCCTCTGGTTTAATGAGGTATGGGGGAGGGGTGGTCTCAGCCATTGTCTGCTCTGGTGTCTGCCACTTCCCCTGGCTGTGCAAAGGTGCCTCTGGGTTCCTGGTGTTGACCTTGCTGGCTGCTCTCACCGGGGGCTCAGGAATTCCCATTGTTTGGCAACTGAAGCCCCACTTCTGGCTCCTCTATTTCAGGGTTTCTCCCATAGACATATTATCTGGGAGAAAGGAAGAGATGAGAGCCATTTTCCTCATCATCATGTCTCCTAGAAGTTCAAGAAGGTGAGTTTCAAACCTTCAGACTGTGGGCTGCAAGCCTCAGGGGTAGTTGTTCTTATGGCTGCAGATGCTGTGCTGCTGCCTCCCGTAGCTCCAACAGATTCCCTTCCTGGGATGGGAGGCCTGGGGATCACCATCAGTTTCATGCACCCAGCCTGGATCACTGGCTGAGTTCTGCAGCTGCTTCAGCTTTCATGTGGTCTGGTCCAGTTCCACATGCTGGGCCTACAGATCTGTGTTGTTGACCCTGTGGAGTCTCCTGGCTTGGAAATTTGCCCCACTCAGTCTACTAGTGGCTTCTAACTCTCAAATCTGCTCAGATTCACTTTTTTTGGAGGTATCTGTCAGAATTTGTGAGAGAGCTTCTAGTAAGATGCTGTTTTCATGCAGCCATCTTGGCTCTCCCTCAAGAACTGACGCTTGAGTGAGTAAGATCTGGGCTTACACGCTGTCCCTGACACATCCTCGATCTGACCCTCTCTCATCTTCTTCAAGAGATTGCTCCCACCACATTGTTCCCATGGTCTCTTTAAGTATCAAGCTCTCCTTTTCTATTGGTTCCTTCCTGGATGCTTACAAACATACCCACATTTCCCTCAATCCTAAAAAAAACCTCTCCCTAGCTTCTACCACATCCACTAGCTATTGTCCTTTATATCTTCTCTCTCTCTCTCTCTCTCTCTCTCTCTCTCTCTCTCTCTCCTCAAAAAAGCCACCTGCCATCAGGGCATCCACTTCTCTGACTCCCACTTTAGTTCTCTGCAGTCTGGCATCCCACCTCATCTTTCTACTGCTCTCTCCACAGTTACTAACAATTTCTTAATTTCCTTTTTTCAGTTCCCATCCTTTTTGATCTCTTTGTATCCTTGGACACTTACAAGCTTCCTCGTCTTCTTGATTCTCTTTCCTGGGTTTTCTTCTACCTCACTGGCTGTTTCTTCTCAGTTTGTGCTTTTCTAGATATTTATCCACATTTTGCTCATTAACTGTGGATGTCTGCCAAGGCTCTGTTCTGGGCTCAATTCTCTTCTCTGTCTATACTATCCCATTTAGCAATTTCATCAGCTCTTATGGGTTAAGCTTTCATCTCTATGCAGATCATTCCCAGACCTATATAGCCAGCCCTAACCTCTCTCCTGAATTCTAGTCCTATATCAATCACCAACTGCCTATGGGAATCCCAAACTAGATGTCTAGTAAGCCTCTCAAATTCAATATGTCCTCAAATTTGATCTGTTTTTATCTTTCCAGGTTCTTAATACAGCACTTCCCTCCACTAACTCTAAGGTCTGGTCTTCCTGGACCTCAGCTTATGTGGCATCTCCTGCAGGAGACTTCCTGGTCCCCCAGCTGCCTTCCTCACTGAGGCTGCCTTCCATCCAATATGAATCTAGTTTGCATCTAGCAATTTATGTATGTGTCGTCTTCTCTATTAGAATGTAAACTTATTGAGTGCTCAGCACTTAACATAGTCTCTGGCACATATTAAGTGCTTAATACATGCTTACTGATTGATTGATACTGGCTGCATGGCTCTGAGAAAGTCACTTAACTTCTCAGTGTCTTAATAATAATTTACATGCTGCCTACCAAGTGCCCAGTACAATGCTAAGCCCTTTACAAATACTATCTTATCTAATTCTCACAACAGCTCTGCCAGGTAGGTGGTATAATTATCCACATTTTACAGATGGGCAACTGGCCTGGGGTCACATAGCCATTAAGTGTCTGAGGTTGGATTTGAAGTCAGGTCTTTCTGACTCCAACTCTAGCAGTCTAGCCACCTAGTCTAGCAGCCTAGCTGCCCCTGGAAGCACTCTCAGACTAAGTTGCAGAGAAGGTGCCCATGTCCATTGGCAGAGGCAATTTTTTCGCCTAGGAGCTCCCTATGAAATGAAATCCCAGATTTGTATTATTCTCTATTTTTTTAAATTATTATTTTTTTAAATTTTTTTTTTATTTTTAGTTTTCCACACATGGTTCTACATAATTTTGAGTTCCAGATTTTCTCCCTTCCCTCCCTTCTCCCTCCCCAAGACGGCATGGAATCTCATATAACTACCATGTATAACTTCGTATTGAATTAATTTATACACTAGTCAAGTTGTGGAGAAGAATTATGACCAAAGGAATGAATCATGAGAAAGAAGAGACAGAACCAAAAAAAACACAAAACTGCAAAAACAAAAACAAAAGAGAAGGAAAAAGGCGAGCATGTAGTGTGCCTCAATCTGCATTCAAACTTCACAGTTCTTTTCTCTGGATGAAGATAGCATTCTCCATCATGAGTCCCTTGGAGTTGTCCTTGCACCTTGTGTTGTTGAGAAGAGCGAAGTCTGTCAGGGTTGGTCCTCACAGAATCCATATATCTGTGGTTGTGTACAATGTTCTCCTGGCTCTGCTCCATTCACTCAGCATTATGTCGTGTAGGTTTTTCCATGTTATTATGAAGTCTGTATCATCCCCATTTCTTATGGCACAATAGTATTCCATTACCTTCATATACCACAGCTTATTCAGCCATTCCCCAATTGATGGGCATCCCTTTGATTTCCAATTCTTGGTTACCACAAAGAGAGCTGCTATAAATATCTTTGTACATATGGGTCCCTTTCCCTCTTGTGTGATTTCTTTGGGATACAACCCTAGACGGTATTGCTGGGTCAAAGGGTATGAACATTCCTATGGCTCTTTGGGCATAGTTCCAAATTACTCTCCAAAATGGCTGGATCATCTCACAACTCCACCAGCAATGTAACAATGTTCCAATTTTCCCACATCCTCTCCAGCATTTATCATCCTCTTGCTTTGTTATTTTAGCCAATCTTACAGGAGAGATGTGGTATCTAAGAGTTGTTTTTATTTGCATTTCTCTAATCAGTAGTGATTTTGAGCATTTTTTCATATGCCTATAGATAGCTTTAATTTCTTCCTCTGAAAACTGCCTGTTCATATCCTTTGACCATTTCTCAATTGGGGAATGGCTTGTATTCCTATATATTTGGCTCAGTTCCCTGTATATTTTAGAAATGAGGCCTTTATCAGAGATACGAGTCGCAAAGATTTTCTCCCAATTTTCTGCTTCTTTCCTAATTTTTGTTGCATTGGCTTTTTTTGTACAAAAACATTTCAATTTAACATAATCAAAATTATCCATTTTGCATTTTGTAATGCTCTCTGTCTCTTGTTGGGTCATGAATTCTTTTCTTTTCCATAAATCTGATAAGTAAACTATTCCTTGCTTTCCCAAATTACTTATAGTATCAGCTTTTACTCCTAGATCATAAACCCATTTTGACTTTATTCTGGTATATGGTGTAAGATATTGGTCTATGCCCAGTTTCTGCCCTACCATTTTCCAATTTTCCCAGCAGTTTTTGTGAAATAGTGAATTCTTAGCCCAGAAGCTGGCCTCTTTGGGTTTATCAAAGAGTAGATTGCTATAGTTGTTGACTTCTTCATCTTGTGTACCTATCCTATTCCACTAATCCACACCCCTGTTTCTTAGCCAGTACCAGGTAGTTTTGATGACTGCTGCTCTGTAGTACAGTTTAATATCTGGTATGGCTAGGCCACCTTCTCTAGCATTTCTTTTCATTAATACCCTAGATATTCTAGACCTCTTGTTTTTCCAGATGAATTTTCTTATTATTTTGTCCAGCTCAGTAAAATAACTTTTTGGTAGTTCGATTTGTATGGCACTGAATAGATAGATTAATTTAGGTAAAATTGTCATTTTTATTATATTAGCTCGGCCTAACCATGAGCAACTGATATTTTTCCATTTATTTAGATCTGCCTTTATTTGCGTGAAAAGTGTGTCATAGTTATGTTCACATAGGCCCTGGGTTTGTCTTGGCAAATAGAGTCCCAAATATTTTATAGTGTCTACAGTAACTTTGAATGGAATTTCTCTTTCTATCTCTTGCTGTCTTGTCAGTAATGTATAGGAATGCTGAGGATTTATGTAGGTTTATTTTATATCCTGCAACTTTGCTAAAGTTGTTTATTATTTCAAGTAGTTTTTTTACTTGGTTCACTAGGATTCTCTAAATAAATCATCATATCATCTGCAAAAAGTGATAATTTAGTTTCTTCTTTTCCTATTCTAATTCCTTCAATTTCTTTTTCTTCTCATTACTACAGCTAACATTTCTAGTACCAAATTGAATAATAGGGGTGATAATGGACATCCTTGTTTCACCCCCGATCTTATTGGGAATGCATCTAGCTTATCCCCATTACAAATAATGCTTGTTGATGGTTTTAGGTAGATGCTATTTATAATTTTAAGGAAGGTTCCATTTATTCCTATGCTTTCTAGTGTTTTTAATAGTTATGGGTGTTGTATTTTGTCAAAGGCTTTTTCTACATCTATTGAGATGATCATATGGTTTCTGCTAGTTTTGTTGTTGATATGGTCAATTATGCTAATAGTTTTCCTAATATTGAACCAGCCTTGTATTCCTGGAATAAATCCTACCTGGTATGTTGGCAACCAAAAATGGGCTCCTTAGCACTTAGTCAACAAGTGCCCTTGACTAGTTTGGCTTTTTCCCCTGAACTGAATGCTGTTTGTATGTTGGACTGGAGTAAGCTTGTCAGCCCCTTCACCTTGCTTCCCTCGCTTAAGCTGATGGAAAGAACCTGTGCTTTCCCGGTCAACCCCTTCACCTTGCTTAAGCTGATGGAAAGAACCTGTGCTTTCCTGGTCAACCCCTTCACCTTGCTTAAGCAGATTGAAAGAACCTGTGCTTTCCCTGGCGTACCTTACACCCCCCCCCCCCCCACCTGCAGAAGCCGGATGGTTAAAAGCAGCTCCCGTTGGAGCCAGAGGCTGCTATAGCCACAGCCACAGCTACAGCTGAAGCAGGAGCTGCCAGTGGCAGAGCTGACCTATGGGAGGAAGCTGAACAAGGACTTCAGGCCAGTGGATAATCTTTTTACCATAGAGGGGGAAGCATGATTTTGCTTTATGCAATCATGCTTCTCTGTAGCCTCCTGGTTACTCTTTCAAGGCGTACTTATTGGGCCTGGAAGCTTTTGATCAATATATCAAAATGGGGTTGCTGGTTCATGGGTTGGTTACTGTGGAGCCTAAATATATGTTTTGATTCTTCTGCCTTCTACTTTGAGAGTTTCCTATATCCGGCGGTTCTGAACCTTTCAGACATGTATATGATCCTCTTTGAGATTATAAACTCTGCCCTCCTAATGCACCTGGTCATAGTGTATTATTCTTGTGATGAGTTGCTGCAATCTTTTCGCTAATATTTTATTTAAAATTTTTGCATCAATATTCATTAGAGAAATTGGTCTATAATTTTCTTTCTCTGTTTTGACTCTACCTGGTTTGGGTATTAGCACCATTTTTGTGTCATAAAAAGAATTTGGTAGGACTCCTTTTTCACCTATTTTCCCAAATAGTCTACAAAGTATTGGAATTAGTTGTTCTTTAAATGTTTGATAGAATTCACATGTAAAACCATCTGGCCCTGGAGATTTTTTCCTAGGGAGTTCATTGATGGCATGCTCAATTTCTTTTTCTGAGATGGTGTTATTTAGAAATTTTACTTCCTTTTCTGTTAACCTGGGCAGTTTATTTTTGTAGATATTCATCCATATCTCTAAGGTTGTCAAATTTATGGGAATACAGTTGGGCAAAATAATTCCTAATTATTGTTTTGATTTCCTCTTCATTAGAGGTGAACTCACCCTTTTCATTTTTGATACTGGTAATTTAATTTTCTTCTTTCTTTTTTTTTAATCAAATTGGCCAAAAGTTTATCAATTTTATTGGTTTTTTCATAAAACCAGCTCTTTGTTTTATTTATTAATTCAATAGTTTTCTTGGTTTCAATTTTATTAATCTCTCCTTTGATTTTCAGTAGTTCTAATTTGGTATTTAATTGGGGATTTTCAATTTGCTTTTTTTCTAGCTTTTTCAGCTGTATGCCCAGATCATTGATCTCCTTTTTCCCTATTTTATTCATGTAAGCATTTAGGGATATAAAACTTCCCCTAAGAACTGCTTTTGCTGCATCCCATAAGTTTTGGTATGTTGTTTCATTATTGTCATTCTCTTGAATGAAGTTATTAATTGTTTCTCTGATTTGTTCTTTGGCCCACTCATTCTTTAGAATTAGATTATTTAGCTTCCAATTAGTTTTTAGCTTATTTTTCCATGGTTCTTTATTAAAAATGATTCTTATTGCATCATGATCTGAAAAGGATGCTTCGACTACTTCTGCCTTTCTGCACTGGATTGTGAGGTTTTTATGCCCTAGTACATGGTCAGTTTTTGAGTATGTGCCATGTACCACTGAGAAGAAAATATATTCCTTTTTATCCCCATTCAGTTTTCTCCAGAGGTCTATCATATCTGCTTTTTCTAAAATTCTGTTTACCTCCTTAACTTTTTTCTTATTTATTTTGAGGTTAGATTTATCAAGCTCAGAAAGGGGGAGGTTGAGGTCTCCCAATATTATAGTTTTGCTGTCTATTTCTTCCTGCAACTCCCTTAACCTCTCCTCTAAGAATTTGTATGCCTTACCACTTGGTGCATATATGTTAAGCAATGATATTGCTTCATTGTTTATGGTGCCTTTTAGCAGGATATAATGTCCTTCCTTATCTCTTTTAATTAAATCTATCTTTACTTTTGCTTTGTCTGAGATTAGGATTGCTACACCTGCTTTTTTTTACTTTAGCTGAGGCACAATATATTTTACTCCAACCTTTTACCTTTACCCTACGTGTATCCCCCTGTTTCAAATGCGTTTCTTGTAAACAGCATATTGTAGGATTATGGTTTATAATCCATTCTGCTATCCGCTTCTGTTTTATGAGAGTGTCCATCCCCTTCACGTTCAGAATTATGATTCCTATCTGTGTCTTTTTCTCCATCCTAGTTCCCCCTGTTTATGCTTTTATTTCTCCCTTTCTCCTTCTCCTCCTCAACAAAATTTTGCTTTTGACCGCCACCTTCCTCAGTTTACCCTCCCTCTTTATTCCCCTCCCTTATCTTACCATTTCCCACTTGCTACTTCTCCCCTCCCTTCTGACCACCCCCTTCCCTTTTTCCCCCCTTCCCCTCCTACTTCCCGTAGGACAAGTTAGATTTCTAAACTTATCAGGGTATGTTATTCCCTTCTTGAACTAGATCAGATGACAATAAAGCTCAAATACTGCTCTTCTCCCTCCCTTCTTTCCCTCTACTATAATATGTTTTTTGTGCCACTTCATTTGGTGTAATTTACCCTTTTCTACTACCTCCTTACCTCTTCTCTCATAGCCCTCCCTTTATATCTCTTACTTATATTTTTTATCTTTACATCAGTTAATTTATACAGGCATTCACAACCTATGTATATCCCTTTCAATTGTCATAATAGCTGTACCATTCTCAAGACTGACATATAAATGTATATATATATAAAACATACATAAGATGATATAATCCCACATAAAGATGCAAACAACCTGCCCTTATTGGTTAATAAGGTTTGTGGGGTTTTTCCCCCGGTTACCTTTTTATGTCTCTCTTGAGTTTTGTATTTGGAGATCAAATTTTCCATTGAGTTCTGGCTTTTTCATCAGGAAGGTCTGGAATTCCCTTATTTCATTGAATGTCCATCTCCTTGTCTGAAATTATGCTTAGTTTTGCTGGGTAGTTGATCCTTGGTTGTAGTCCCAGCTCCTTTGCCTTTGGAATATCATATTCCAACTTCTCCTGTCTTTTAATGTGGAAGCTGAGAGATTCTGCGTGATCCTGACTGTAGTTCCACAATATGTGAATTTCTTCTTTTTGGCTGCTTGCAGTGTTTTCTCCTTGAGTTTATAGTTCTGAAATTTGGCTATAATATTTCTTGGTGTTTTCAGTTTGGGATCTCTTTCAGGGGGTGATCGGTGAATTCTTTCAATGACTATTTTGCCCTCAGGTTCTAGGACCTCTGGGCAGTTGTCTTTGATAATTTCTTCGAAGATACTGTCAAGGCTCCTTTTTTCATTGTGGATTACCGGTAGACCAATAACTCTTAAATTGTCTCTCCTGGATCTATTTTCCAGGTCGGTTGTTTTCCCAATCAGGTATTTCACATTTTTTTTCTATTTTTTCATTCTTAACGTTTTGCTTTACTACTTCTTGGTGCCTCATAGATTCATTAGCTTCCACTTGCTCGACTCTAATTTTTAATGAGTTAGTGTTTTCATTTTGCTTTTGAGTCTCCTTTTCCAATTGGTTGATTTTACCTCTCAGGGTGTCATTTTCTCTCTTTAGATTCTGTATCTCCATAGCCATTTCACCAATCTTATTCTTTAGGCACTTGATTTCATCTTCTTTTAGCTCCCTAATTTGGTTTTTAAAATCCTCCTTTAGCTCTTCCAGCAATGCTTTTTGGGCTGGAGACCAGTTCACATTACCTTTTGAGGTATCAGACACGTCTATAGTGTCATTACCATCCTCTTCTGTATTGGTATTTTGATCCTGCCTGTCTCCATAAAAAGAATCTATTGTCCTCGGTTTTTTTGTGTTCTTCTTCATGTTTGTTGTTTTGCCTTTTCCTGGCTTTACAACAAATTTCTGCCTATGGGTCTCAGGGCTCTTTGTTCCAGCTTTCTTATTCTGGGGATTGTGAGTCTAGAATTATAGCCTTCAGTTTCCTGAGATGTGGGGGAGGGGTCTGGCTCCCTGACTTCTCACTCCCTATGGGTGCTCTCCAGCACTTGCTTTTCAGCAATGGTCTCAGCTGTTTGTTGTTTGAGCTGATCTCTGGCTCTTCCCCTGGGGGAAGATTACGTCTGGGCTCCTGGTGTTGACCCCTGCCAACTCTGCCCCTTTGGGACTAATGAACTTCTACTATTTGTCCACTGAAGCCCCACTTCTTTCTCCTCTGTCCAGCTTTCCTTTTTATTTTTTCCCCGAGGAATTCTCTGGGTGAGGGGGGGAGGGATTAGAGCCGTTTACCTGGCCATTATGTCTCCTGGAAGTTCAAGAAGCCAAGTTTCTGGGCTGTAAGCGTCAGGAGTTGGTGTTTCCCAGGCGATGGCGTTGCGCTGCCTCTCGTCACTTCCACAGACTGCCATCCTGTGTTGGGAGGCTTGGGGATCTCCGCCGGTTTCGGGCACCCAGCTTTCTCCCAGCCTGTCCATTCTCTATTTTTTTTTAAACATCTGTTTGTTTTTCTGGATTGGTAATTGATAATTCCAGGTTGAATGAATCCTTAAACTCCTTAAAGCTCATGCAGACCAGCTGGGAGCATTGGGTCCAAAAGTCATAGACGAGCAGTGTGGCCGGCCAAGGACTGGCTGCAATCTTCTATTGACCTTTGGACTTGTGGCCCTCTAGGCTCCTGGGGACCTGGGTCTCATTCATCTTTGTGTAATCATGGCTACTTGCTTTTATATTGTGCTTCAGAGTTTGTGAAGCATTTTCCTCCCCCCCAGCCTCATGGAGTGTAATTAGGATTTTTAGACAGGGATTGGAGCTGTGATTTCCTTGGCATAGGGAACTCCCAGGTGAGGAAACCCCCTCCACCAATGCAGGTCACCACCTTCTCTGTAACTGAGAGTTCCTTAGATTACTGAAAAGGGAAGTGATATGCCCAGGGTCTTAGAGCCAGCATGTGTCAGAGGTGAGATTTGAACCCAGGAATTCCTGGTTTTGAGGCAGACTCTCTATCCAATAAGCCATACTGGCCCACTGCAATTAGCACCATCCTCTTTATAGACAGGAGACTGAGATTCCAGGAGATGAGTTACCCACCTAATTGATGGGCTTCAAGATCAGGGTCTTGTCTGCTGGGCCACACCCCCCTCTCTAGCATCCAGTCTAGGGCACACAATAGATGCTTATTAAGTTCAATTTTAATTTACCAAATTTTCATTTGGTTTAATTTCACTTAACAAACATTTATTATGCCCCTACTACTACTAACAGTTGATAGTATTTGTTAGTGCTTTCAGGTTTGTGAAGCACTTTCAAATGCTATCTCATTTCAGACTCACAACAGTTCTGTAAGGTAGGTATCATTATCATCCCCATTTTATAGATTGAAGCAAATAGAGGTTAAGTGACTTGCCCAGGGTCACATAGCTAGTGTCTGAGGCAAGATTTGAACTTAGGTCTCCCTGACTCTGGGACCAGTGCTCTAACCACCACACAAGGATCAAAGAAGCAGAGTCTCTGTCCATATGGATCATAAACATAACAAATGTGGCTTTGATGAGGACATTTGGAGATACCAACATGGTGGTGCAAAACATCCTCTCCACTAGTATTGGTCCAGTACCCTACCAGGTCAGTAGATGGAATCCAGGAGCTCAAGTTTCTGTTTCACAATAGCTCAGAGCATATGGCCCCATTATTCTCTGCGCTGATATCAATTCAATTCAGGAAACATTTAATTCAGTGTTGGGTGATCTGAGGGAACACAAGGTTTGGATGAAACAGACCCTTCCCCCATGGAGCTCAAGAGTGAAACCAGGGGCTAAGATGTGAATTCAGATCACTGTAATATACACAAAGACTTGACAGGAGCCATCAAAGGACATCTTACTTTAATGACAACACAATCCTTGCCTGCCCCATCTCCCTTCATAAAGGAATAGTGAGCTCATCTATAGGATATATGCTTAGAGGAATGTGTCCAGTAGGAGGGTGGTCTTACGTGGACCCACTATCACATACACCTAGAACCTTTAGTGACCAAGAGTTGTGCGCAGTGGCAGTGAACTAACCGGCTGTAAAGGGCTCTACAGCATTCCCATTCCAGGCACAGTGACTGTGTGGTTAACAGATTCACCTAGGCCAGAAGAACTGGGACTAGCCCATCAGGTTGTCTCTTGGCTCTCACACACAGAATTCCCAGCCAAGACTTTCTCAGCAGGCAGACAGATGCATATTCTGTAGCTTCGCTTTGGGGTCATCAAACACCAGTCCAAGGAAGATATCGTGTCTGCCTTGATCTTCACTGCTTGCAAACTACGTGACCTGGCATTGAAGGCCCTCTAAGATTTGACCCCCATCCCAGATTATTTCTCCTACCCCTCTCTTGCTATTCCTTTCTACTGACCCTTTTCCTTTAGCCAAAATAGTCTATTCACTGTTATTCAAGTAAACCCTCCTCTTTCCCTCCTCCAAGTCCTTATTCACATTGGCTGGGATGCCCTTGTACCTTTTCTCACTTAAAGAATCCTAGGCCAAAGATACAAGTCAGCGGATGAAGAAAATCTTAAAGATCCCCAATTCTCAGATTTTACAGGTAAAGAAACTGAGGCCCAGACAGAGTAAGTCATTCATCCAGCATCTGTCATATAGGTAGTGTGGGATTTGAACCCAGGGTCTTCTGACTTGAAATCCAGCCCTATTCCACCATGCCATTACATAGGCCATCTCCAAATACCAGTCATTTTCCAAAGTTCAGCTCAAATGCTGCATCTTCCATCAAGTTTTTCTGATCACTCCAGTGCATGGAGTTTTCTCTACTTCTCTCCCCTGAGATCCTTTCCATGACATGGATTATCTAAATCATTTAATCATATGCTGCCTCTTGGCAGCATTTTTGATGTATCTTAAGAGGCAAGGCAGAGTCAGAGAAAATGTTAAAATCCACATCAAATTAAAATAAAGGACAAAGATGAGAACAAACTGCAAACAACAACAACAGGAACTCAACCTGACCTTTTAAAAAAGTTATTGATGCTGCAAAGTGGAAATGGATAAAGGAGAAGACATCAACATAGTCTACCACCATTTCCTACTTAAGTTTATCCCATGTAAAGCACTGATCACCATAGGAGCACAAAGGCCTCCTTGTCAGCAAATATTTGAACTCTGCCAAGTAGAGAGACTTAATCATAAGGGAAAACACCAGGTTAGACTATAAACTCATTTGAAAAACGTTTCAGAAAATGGTGGAAGATTGTGAGTAGTATCTCATTTAAAAAAAAAGCATGGTAGATGGGAGAATGAGTCAGCTTGAAACTAATAATCCCAGAACATTTAGAGAGGAAACTTGGAAGAGAGACAACAACCCAAGATGGAATATTTCTGTGCCAGTATTTGTATAGTGATCTTTGAGTGGCATTCACTATTTTGACTCCACTTTCTGTTGGGCTATGTAATCAAGTGCAAAAGACACTTGGAGCAGCTGGAGTTGACCAAGTATACATAGAAGAAATCCATGCTGTGGTGCCTGTGATAATTTTGAAAACACCGAGGGACTTGGTCTCAAAATATCTCAAAGACAGGAAGACTAGAAGCAATCACAGATGGTATTACCACCAACAAAAAGTAATTGAGAGGACTCCAACAACTCCTGACTCATGTATCTATTTTCTCAGCTCTCAAATATCTTTATAAACATTTAAGGAGGAAAGAGTAAGCATTTATTAAGCACCTATTATGTGCCAGGCACTGAGTTAAGCATTTTTACAAATATTACCTCATTTGATACTTACAACTGTGGGAGGTAGCTGCTGTTATTATTCTCATTTTACAGTTGAGGAAACTGAGGCAAACAGAGGTTAAGTGACTTGCTCAGAGTCACACAGGCAATAAGTATTTGAGGCTGGATTTGAACTCAGATTTTGACTTCAGATTCAGTGCTCTATCCACTCTACCACCTGGCTACTTAACAATAAACACACATATCAAGATTTTTCTTAATGAAACTAAAGAAAGGAATGGGTGGGTTTGGGATTGGATTCTTCTGTAGCAGATGGCATCTTCAGAGTCACACAGTTGACTGATAGATTGCATTTTATTGTTCATTGACTTAAAAAAATTTTGACTCAGTAGATCAAAATGAAATCTTAAAGACTGTGCTTCCATGTTGTTGTTCAGTCATTTCATTCACGTCCTACTCTTCATGACCCCATTTAGGGTTTTCTTGGCAAAGATACTGGAGTGCTTTGCCATTTCTTTCTCCAGCTCATTTTATAGATGAGGAACTAAGTTAAGTGAATCGCCCAGGATCACACAGATAATAAGTGTGAATAATAAGGCTAATAAGAATAAGGCTGGGTTTAAACTCACAAAGGTGAGTCTTTCTGACTCCAGGCTCAGTGTTTTATCCACTATGCCACCTAGCTGTGTCTCCCCCCCCCCCCAGTTCTTTCCATAAGAAGTCATATCATATATATGTATACACACACACACACACGCATATATATATATTATATATATACATCTTAAGATTGCTTGATAGATGCAACCATAAAGAACCTTGTTCACTAATAAATGGATTACTGGTACCAAGAGAGACACAGAAAAAGGAAATGTCTGTTTGCTGAAGAGTCCAAACTGATTCTACCTCTGAAATCTCTCTGAGACCTTTTCTCTTCTCTATTCTCACTGCCAACACCCTGGAACGCACTCTCTCTGGCCCCCATGTCAACTGCTGCTCTAAATTCCCACAAGCCCTATCTGCCTCTTTTCTCACTCCACTACATTCCATCCTTCATACTAGCACTAGCCAGCTTAATCTTCCTTATTCAATCCAATAACAAGTGCTTATTAATCACCTCAGTGCCAAGCACTGTGCTGAGTGTTGGGAGATTAAAAACAATACCCACCCTCAAGAAGCTTACCTTCTGCTGAGAAGCCACAGGTAAGGAAATACAAAATCAATACAAAACAAATTGATTGGGAGATAAGGAAAGGCATTGGTTACTTGGCCAAACAAAAAAGGCCTCATGTAGCAGGTAGAACTTGAGTAGACCTGGAGGCAGCTAGGGATTCCAGAAGAAAGACATGAGGAGAGTGAGCTTTCCAGGGATGTTCATGAAAGCTGGAGAGGAATGTCATCTATGGGCATTGAGCAGGACAATTATTTGCACTAATTGGGACCTACTACTGTTTGGTTGGCTAGATCACTGGTGTCAAACTCAAATAGAAACAGGGTCACTAAACTGTAAGGATCCCTGTGGACTTTATGTTGACTTGGAAAACCACATGTTAACATTAACAATGTTTTATTGTATTATTATTTTGTTGAATATTTTTCAATGGAATTTAGGGTTAGGGTTAGTAGAGCACGGGGTGCCTAGAAGAGAGCAGCAGAAAGAGGGGCTGTAAATGCCAGGCTGTGGACTTTGTGTTTTGTCCTAGAGGCCCCAGGGAATCCCTGAAGGACAGTGACTTGGGCAGACCTCTGCTTTAGGACTATCAGTTTTGGAATGTAAGAGATGGGGGAAAGAAGTGTCACTTTTGCACAAGTGTGTAGGGTGCATTGGAGAGGGGAGTGACTAGAAACGGGGTGTCCAGTTAGGAGAGGAGGCCATTGCAATGGTCAAGGAAGGAGGTGATGGGGGCCCAGACTAAGGGGATGGCTGTGTGAGGGCAGTGAAGGGGCTGAATGAGAGAGATGTTGTGGACATGGATCAACAAGACTTGGAAACAATTAGCTCTGGGGGGTGAGTTAGGCAGAGGGAAAGTCATGGATGACTCAAGTTTTGAAGCGGGGACCTTGAAGGATGGTGGTGCCTTTTAGAAATGCAAGGAGGGATGAGTTTAGGTGGGGATCCTCCTGAAATTCATGGAATCATATATGGATACCTGGAAGGATCATTGGAAGCTGTCTGATCCATCCCCCTCATTTTACAGATGAAGAAACTGAGGCCCAAAAGAGCTTGCCTAGGGTCAAACACTAGCATTTGAGGTGGGATTCGAACCCTGACTTTAGGTCCAAGGCTCTATCCACTCTTAACTCCAAGATTCTCCCAACTCTGTGAATGTGTCATATCTTCAACTAGAGTTCAAGCTCATGAAGGCAGGAAAAGTATCTTATTTAAATTCCATCCACGGTGTTGGGAGTGTGGGAATCCTCATAGATGGATAGCTATCTGGCTACAAAGGGGGTACCCACTTCCTCTGTGGCTAGTCCTTCAGGTGAGGTCATTAATCCCTCAGTAGACACTTCTACCACCCACATGTGTACAAGAGACAGAGTTAATAAAAATATATCTTATTAACTGCCTGACCTCACGGCATTGATCGAGTTAGAAATGGCATCTGTGTACACAGCTCCCTTTGTGTGAGCAGAGAAGAGCCTCAGCTGAGCTCAAAAAGCCATTTAAATCCGTCCTGGGCAAGAGTGACTCCTTCTCCCGAGGAGCGAAGCTCCCCCCAGACTAATAACCCCTTGCAAAATGTGGCCCAGGGAAAAATTCCTCACGGATTTTGGATTTTCACTTTGTTTGTTAATCTCATAATTCAATAAAGCAAACACTCCTTGTGGCCATTTTAATACTTTTATTAAATGTTTTTCTTCCCTCCCTGAGGTTTGGGAATAGTAGGGCACATTAACTCTTTGGCTGTCCAACACGGACAGGATGGGGGACCCAGCGGGAATGTCCCCTTCCTGAATGGGTGGGCTTCCCCCAGCCTGCTTTCCTTATTCCCCAAACTCTTTTTTTGCTCCAGCTCCAAACGTTCATTGGTTCTTAGATGTGGTTACCTTCACAGAGAGCTGACTTCCCTGAAAAGATCCTGTGGCCCTTTTTTCAATCAACTTAAATTCACAGAATCTCAGAGCAGGCCCTCCCTCACCATCTCTCACCTGGACTAGCATAATATCCTCCTATTTGGTCTCCCTGACTCAAGTCTCTGTTCACTCCAATCCATCCTTTACTCAAATGCCAAAGTTATTTCCCCAAGGCACAGGTTTGACCATGTCAATCTTCTACTCAATCAACTACCTGTTACCTCTAAGATCAAATATGAACCCATATGATTGGCATTTGACGCTCTTCACAACCTAGCCTCAACCCACCTACCTTTCCAGTCTTTGTACATGTACATTACTTCCCTCCATGAAGTCTGTGATCAGCCATGTTGACCTAATGTGTCATTCTACACACACAATACTCCATCTCCCATCTCCACACTTTTGCACTGGCTGTCTCCCACGCCTGGAATGCTTGCTCTCCTTCTTCACCTCAGCCTCTCGGAGTCTCTGGTTTCCTTAAGACTCGGTTCAATCACTATCTCCTACTCCTTGTATTCATTTTGCCTATATCCTGTATATACTTATACAGGGTGTTCCTAAAGTCTGGACACATAGGCAAAAATGCATATTTTCAAGAAATGCAATGAATGAAATTTTTCATAACATTTTATTAAATTGGAATTTTAACAAATAACATCTTCAATATGATTTCCATCATTTGTGATGCCAAGGTTGATGCACTTTACAAGATTCACGTGAACTTGATGCAATAATTCAGTAACTCCACATTGCCATCAATTGTAGCACATTCACTCTTGGAATATGAATATGAAACCATATGATGTTATTTGAAGTTGAAGATGTTATTTGTTAATATTCCAATTAAATAAAATGTTGTTGAAAATTTCAATCATTTCATTTCTTGAAAATATGCATTTTTGCCTATGTGTCCAGACTTTAGGAGCACCCTGTATACGAACACGCTGCCTGTTCCAGGTTAGAAATTCCTTGAGGACAAGGAGCATCTTCCTCATGTCCACCAGAATGCCTACCATTTAATAAATGCTTATTGATTGATTGATCTTTAGAGGAGTCCCCCAACAACTTTCCCAACAAATGGTGGCCCAGATTTTGCTTGAAGACCTCCGGTGAGGAAGAAATGATCACCTTTTGAAGCACCCCATTCCACTTTTGGACACTTCTAGTGGTTAGAAGGTTATTCTTGACCTTGAACCCAGACTGCTATTTTTGGACAATTTTTATAGTTTTACTATAGTGTGCAGGGTCCTCATTTATCTACCTCCCTCCTTCAGCTTGCAGTTTAGACACCTTGGGATGACTATTTCAAATTCAAGGTACAGTTTGAGTTTATCCTCCCAAAACTATACCTTATGAGCTCCCATCAGTGTTTACCTTGATTCCAGTCAGCCAGATGACATAATAAATGTAAAGTAAAGGCATTTACTGAAACAGCATAGGAAGAACAATATCACCAAAACATCTCCCCCATAAATCTGGGGCACACCTGGGATACAAATACACAGATCATCAATGAGAAGAATGGGCATACATTGGGAAGATATGTGGCCAAGGCAACTCACAAGTTTAAAGGACATGGTCCCTATCCCTCACCCCCTTCATGGCTTCTGGTGATGCCCTTGTAATGCTCCTTGTGGGATGTAGTGTTTGTTGGCAAGTCACTTTGATGGACCCCCAGGCCAGCTTCTAAGTAGAATAGGAGGCTTTGGTGTTTGACCATAGTCACCACTGTCCCTGGCTCTCAGCTCTGCCAAGATCTTGGCTTAGGATATTTCTATAGACATTCAGAGAGAATTAGAGCCTATATCCTAGAACCAACAGAAAAAGGGCTCTGCCATCTTTAGGGGAGGCCCTGATGGGGATTCCTTTCTTGGTTGGGTAGGGGGAACATTCCAGCCCCAGGAAGTAGTGTGAGCAAAGATTCAGAGGTGGGAAAATAGCAGGGTATAGTCAGGGGGCAAAGAGTAGTCCAGTCTTCAAGTGGCAATATCCTTGAGTTAGCTGGAAGGAAGAATGGTGGGGGAGAGAAGTAGGAACTAAGATGTATGGAGATTGCTCTTCCTTCTGCATCCTTCCATTTATCCTTACCCAGACCCTCCAACTGATCCAGTCTCTTTTTTCCTTCACCTATGCCTAGGCTTCAGAATTGACCCTTTCCCTTCAACTCCCTCAAGGCTCCTTCCTCATTCCAAGCCACAACCAGATTTATATTCCTTAGCATAGATCTGGTCAGTCTTCTTCTCTTCTCAAAGCCCTCCAGAGACTCCTTCTTGTTATCAGACAGAGTGAAAGTTCATACTCCTTGCCGGACATTCAGGGCTCTCCAGATTTCTCTTTCACACCACCCTACGTCTCCTGCCAAACGTGTCCCTTAAGCATGTCTTGGATCTTCCTGTCTCTATGTCCCTTCTCAGGCTGCTTTATATGCCTAGAAGGACTCCTTCCTCCCATTTATCTGCTGAAATCCAGCCTATCCTTTGAGGTTGAATTTCTTCCATGAAGCTTTCCTTTCCAACTCCACCCAAGTCAATGTTGTCCTGCCCTCCTTCAAACCCCATGTAAGACTTTGTACTTTCCCTGGGTGTTGGACTTCTTTGCCTTATTTGACACTGCAGATCTCCTTCTCCTGCTCAATACTCTCTTATCTCTAGGTGTCTAGGACACCCCTGTCTCCTGGTTCTCTCCCTACATGTCTGACTGCTTCTTCTCAGTCTCCTTTGCTAGATCTCCATCTAGGTTATGCTCACTAACTATGGGTATTCCCAAGACTCTGCCTTATGCCTTCTTCTCTTCTTCCTCCTTCCTATTTTGCTTGGTGATCTCACCAGCTTCCAGGGATTCAATTAACTTCTCTATGCAGATGATTTCCAGATCCAAATATCAAGTTCTAGTGTTTCTCAACTTAAGAATTTATTAAGTGTTCACTGTGTACCAAACACTGTGTTAAATGTTCCAGATTTGACTCACCAACTAACTCCTGAATATCTTGAATGAGATATCTGTAAGCATCTCAAACTCACTATGTACAAAGCAGAACTCATCAATGTTGCAACCAACTTGTCCTCTCCTTTTAAATTCCCTATTAGTATTCCCACACCATCCTCCTCTTCCTCCTCCCCCAGGCCCACCACCTCGATGTAATCCTCTCCCATCCTTACTTTGATTAAGCCCATGTATCAGATCTCTTGCCAGATCATTTCTTGGTTCACAGCATCTCTACTATAATTCCCCTTCTCTTCACTCACAATGGCCCCACACTAGTTCAGGTCCTTATCTCCTCTCACCTCAGCTATTGAAAGAGGCATGTAATTGGTCTTCCTGCCTCAAGTCTCTCCATGCTCTAATCCTTCTTCCATTCAGCTGCCAAAGCAGTCTTCCTTCCCATTCAATAAACTCCAGTGACTCCCTATTATCCCAAAGGTCTCCAAGTCCCCAGTTTGACTTTTAAAGCCCTGCACAACCTGACCCCCTCCTATCTTTCCAGTGTTCTTACACCTCAATCCCCCTTTTCCAACCCCTCCCCAGTACCCTGGACAGCTACCCTGGTCTGCTCCCTGTTCCATGCTCAGGACAGTGGATTTCCTATCTCCCTGGCTTTGTGTGTCCCCCATGCCTGGAATGCTCTTCATACTCCCCTCTGCTTCTTTTCCTGGCTCCCTGCAGGTCTCAGATCAAATGCTACCTTCTGGAGGAGGCTCTTTCCAGCTTCTAAATTTCTAACCTCTCCTCCCACCGTATAACCTTGTATTTAATCTGTGTATACATAGCTGCTCTCTTGCCTGATATAAGCTTTCTGAGGGCAGAAGTAGGTTCATTTTGTCTTTGTGAACCCAGCATCATGCTTGGCACACAGCAGGTGTGAACGGAATAAGCATTGATTAGGCACCTAATGTGTGCTAGACACTGCTAAACTCTTTACAAATATTATCTTACTTGATTCTCTCAACAACCCTGTGAAGTTGGTGGTATTACTATCCCTATTTTGCAGTTGAGGAAACCTGAGGCAGACAGAGCTAGTAGGTGCCTGAGGTAAAATTCGAACTCAGGTCTTTCTGACTCCAGGCCCAGCACTCTGTTCTCTCCAGCTGCCCCTAGGAAACACCTTAATAAATGTTGGTTGATTGACTGAGCACTCCTGCTCCTGGAGATCTCTTCCACATCTGAGCTCCCAAAGTACATGTCCTCTGCTCACACATGCTGCCTCCCGGTGTTTCTAAATCTTGCATTATTTAAGTCTTGTATTGTTACTTAATTGTTTCTTTGAAATCTGCTTCCTGGGAACTTTCACCCACTGTTCCTACTTCGGTTCTCTGGGGGCCAAATTAAGTCCTCTTTCACATGAAAACCTTTGGACTATATGAAACAGCCACTGTGTGTGTCCCCAGCTTCCTTGTCCTTGGTCTAAACATCTCAGTTCTTTCCACGTGGCCTCCTCGTGGTACAGTCTCCAGCCACCTCATCATGCCGGTAAACATTCCGCTTGTCAGTGTTTTTTCCTAAATCAGGGCACCCAGAAATGAACACAGAACTCCAAGGCAGCCCCAGCCATCCTCTTCTCTTCCTCATTTTGGACACTACACTTCTAGAGATGAAGGCCAGCATTCCATTAGGTTTTGTGGCCACAATACAAGTCTCACCGTTGACTCACAGTGGGCTTGTAGTCCACTAACACCCTGGGATCTTTTTTATCTGAATAGCTGTTGTACTATTGCTGTACTCAGGAGAATGGGTAGGATGATAGATTTGGAGCTGGATGGGATGTCAGAGATGATCTAATCCAGCCCATTCATTTCATGGATGAGGAAGCTGGAAATGGGAAGTAGATTTCCCAAGATCAGATAGGTAGTAAGTGTCAGATGCAGAATCTGAACCCAGGTCCTCTGACTCTTCACTGAACAACACTGCCTCCTTGTATAGTGTGTGTGTGGTTGCCTTCAGTAACAGGACTTTGCATTTATTCATGTTTAATTTCATCTCTTTATAGACTTGGCCCAGACTCTCACTTCTCTGTCTCTGCCTCTGTATTTCTCTCTTCTCTGACACTCACACATGTATACTTGGCCTCAGAGCTGGGGAAACATGTTACATACGAAATGACATGATCCTTCAAGGGCTCCTAGAAGACCCTCTCCTACTGTACATCTATGTAACTCGGGCTCTTTTCACTTGTGTCTGACCTAAGTATGCCCTTTGGTGGCCTTCATACTACTTTCCAAATTCTAAAAAAACCAAACCAAGCCCCAAAGGCTGAAATTTCCCCTGCTAGGCACCCAAGGGGTCATCTTATCTTTCCCTTCCCTTTCATGTATTTCTAGAGGAAAGCCATTAGCTTCACTGCCCCCACCTCTTCACCTCCCCCTCATTTCTCTAACCCTTACTTGGGACCCTGCCAATGGAGAGAAATAGCTCTCCCCATGGTTACCAGATGAAGCAGCTGTGGCGCTGTGGATTAATTGAGAAGTTTAGCGTCTAGAAGACCTGAGTTCAAATCTTACATTAGGCACTTTCTAGGATGTGACCCTGGGAAAGTCACTTAACCTCTGTTGCCTCAGTTTCTTCATCTGTAGTGTCACCTAGTCTCAGGGTTGCTGTGAGGATTTCATGACATCATATTTGTAAGGTGCTTAGAAACCCTTAAAGTTCTGTATAAACACTAGTGGTTATTCTCCCCTTCTCTCTGCTCACACGGCTACTGTCCTAGATCAGTTCTTCATTGTCTCTTACCTGGAGTGTTTGGGTAGACTCCTCCCAGACTTCCCTAACTCCACACTCTCTCCCTTCCTATCTGTCCTCCACACAGCTGCCAACATAGTCACTCAAAGGCACAGGACATACCATTACTCCCCTGCTCAAGAATCTTCTATAGCTTTCTATTGCCCCTAACATAGAAAGCAAACCCTATAGCTTGAAATTTCCAGCCCTACAGAGGACTAGCTGGCCTTTCCTGCATTATTTCATGCCATTCTCTTTAGTTACATTGGCATTCTATTTCCTGACCTCGGAATTCCATCTCCTGTCTCTGTGCCTTGTACAGACTCCTTATTTCCATTACCTCCCAAGGCCTAGAATGCATTCCCTCCTCCTTTCTCTTCAGACATTCTCCGAGGTTCTGCTCATGAGCCATCTACAGCAGAGAAGGTCCCTCTGAGGCAGAGGCGGCTTTTCATTTCTGTCTTCGTATATGACCTGCTCCTAGTCCTTTGCCTTGAACATGTTGGTGGCATGTCCAGATCATCTATATCAATAACATTAACATCTACAATCTATCTACATGCATATGCACAGATATATCTATGTTTGTAGATCTCTACGTATCTCTATTTGGATTTGTCAAATTCAAAGTTGCCCTCTAGAGCCAAGAAGAACAAATCTAGTCCTTTCTAGATGAGACAGCCCTTCAAATACTAGAAGACAGGTATCATATACCCTCTAATTTTTCTCTAGAATGAACATCCTCAGTTCGTTCATTTAGTCCCCATAGGACACCATTTTGAGGCTCTGGAAAGAGGTAGACTGTTCACACAGGCAGTAAGTAACAGAGACAGGATCTGAACTCAGGTCCCTCTGAAACCAAATTCTCTTTCCATTAATGAGCTCACAGAAGGGTGAGAGTGGTAGTAACTATGACATAAGACAATGCAAGAGATGCTTTAGGGAAGAACAAAACATTATAGGAGTTCCAAAGGGTCAAAGATTCCCTTCATTTGGGGGTATGAGGGACAAATCCATAAAGAAGGAAGGTCCTGAAGGATGGAAAAGGCAAGGGATGATGCAAGGAGGGCATTCTAAGGAGCGACAACTCAATCAAAAATGTACAGCAGCAATTGGTCTAGCATGAGTCTTCACCTGGGATCTGGGATCTTAGCTTTTAGAAAGTATTTTGATAACTATATTTGAACAGAATTAGTGTCCTTTGTAATCCTTTAAAATTTTATTTTATGCATTTAAAAATATGATTCTGAGAAGAGAGATTGACTAGAATGCCAAAAGGTTCTACGATATAAGGCAGGTTTAGAGCCCCTGGTTCTAGACTAAACAGAAATCTTAAATTGGAAGGGACCTTAGAACATGATATCATAGATTTAGGGCTAGAAGGTAGAAGGCTTGGAGGTATTGAGCAATTAAGTGACTTGTCCAGAGCCTCATAGACAGTAAGTGTCTGATGCAGGATTGGAAATGAAGTCATCCTGACCCCAAATCCAACATTCCATTTGTCATTCCATTAGCTGCCTAAAGTGAGGAATGTATGTGCTGTCAATATAGGAGCTAGGGGATGCTAGAATGGGAAGAGACCTTGGAATCTAGAACATGAACCCTAGAAGTTATCCAGGACTCCTGGTCCCCTGGCCTTTAATTTCTAGGTGAAAGCAGTGAGGTACAGAGAGATTAAGACAACTGCCACAGTCTACCTGATTCAGCTGGTGGCAAAACTTGTTTGGCCAGAATGGGGAGCGGAAGGTACATCCACGGGGGTAGTAGGAGAAAGATCAATTGGGGCCTGATCAGAGAAGACCATGAATGCCAGACAAGGGAGAGGCACTGAAGGATTTGGAAGGTACAAGTGAAAGACAATTAGGTTCTCTCTGGTGATGAGAAGGGATGGGAAAGATGAGCCACACTGGAAGGTGAAATTGGTAGGATTTTGTGACTCATACTGGGTGGGGGCAGGGGAAGGGAAGATAACTCCAGATTTCCAACCTGGGCACCTCTGAAAATGTTGAATAATTAACCAAAATGGGAAAATCAGGAGCAAACTTTTCTGTTTTGTTTGTTCGTTTTTTTTAAGCTCCTGCATCAAGGAAAGCCCAGGTTTGGTCCTCATCCCTGTCCCTACTCTTACAGCCGTCGAGCAGCTGAGAGGAAGGCCAGGGCAGATCTGAAAGCCATTGCCTAGAGAGGAGAGCTGAAGCCATGAGAGGAGAACTATAACCAAGTAGCAGCGTGGAGGCAGAGGGAAGATGAGGGTCTAGGACAAAGGCAGAGAGTGAGAGGATACAGGCAGAGTTGGGAAATTTAGAAGCGTGACTACATCCATATGTCTCAGACTAGAAAAACATGACTACCCTCCGGGGCCAAATTCAGCAGTGGGGGATAGATGCTAACAGATAGCTATGAGATCCATCATCTAACATTGGGAAGAGCATTAGAGAGACAGCAAACCGAGTGCCCTCTCAGGGTGGAGGGGGTAGGTTATTTCGGATGAGGAGGAGTCACTTAAATTCTCTTTCCCTTATGTTCCCCATCGGCAGAAATGCTGCTTTACCTATTCCACAAGGTTGTTTGATTTATCATGAGCATTTATTAAGTGCCTACTGTATGCCAGGCGTTATGCCAGGCACTAGAGATATGAAAATAAATCAGCCTCTGCCCTCAAGGAGCTTCCATTCTAATAGGCGAGATAATGTGTACAGAAGTGTTATATTCACTCTCACCCAGGTGACATGGGCTGTTTTCTCTGAGGGATTGCCCTAAGACCTGTGCTATGTACATGTAAAGGACAGTGGCTGCTGCTAGGCTGAGGAGGAGGGAGCAAATAAGTACTTTTACATAGCACCTACTATGTGCCAGGTGCTGTCTGATTTGATCCTCATTTTGCAGTTGGGGATGGTGAGACAGGCAGAAGTTAGGTGACTTGGCCAGGATTACACAGCTAGTAAGTGTCTGAGGCTGGATTTGAACTCAGGACTTCATGGGGCCCAGCATTCTATCCACTGCATCTGCAGATGCCTGACTGAGAGAACACGGAGCTGTCATGCTCCATAAAGGAGAAAGAGGCCTGATCTCTTATGTTGGAGACACACTTTGTGAAAGATGTTTTGAGAGAGGGCCAAGAAATCTGGAGCCCCAGACATTGAGGGGAGCTGGCTCCCCATTATGAGCATGCCCCTCAGTGAGATCCTTCTTTCTCCTGGTTCGAGCTGAACTCTTCTTTCACCCCCAGTAAAAGAGCCTATTTGCTTTGGCACATCATCTGACACTCTCAACTGATGTGGGTTCTCTTTGCTGTTTCATTTGAATGAATGGATTTGCTCACTCTTTGCTATTTATTTTGGTCTTTTTTGCTGGTCCCAGTATTTGACGGGAAAGGGCTAAGCTGGTGAGAGTAAGCTGAGCTCTCACCTCCCGCTTAGGAGCTATCAGACAGGTGGCCTTCCTTCTGAACCCAGATGTGTACCATCACTTACTATGATAGTTGAGGGGTGGTAGACAGATAAGCCCAGTCCCATATTCCTCGTTCACTCAGCCTTGGTGCTCCTAGATCCTACTTCCCCCTGCCCTGGCCAGGACCCTGGCACAGCTGTCTGCCTGCTTTGTGTAAGAGTGGGCCAGACCCCCTCCTCCAATCACATCTAGCCATGCCGCTCTCACATTTATATCTTTAGCTAGCCCCACAGACAGAGACTCGACCTAGGCAGATACCAAGTAGATGATAGGTTCCCTGGGGGAGTTGGGCAGTTGGGGGAGCCAAGAAGGGCCTCACACAGGAGATGGTGCTTGAGTTGAATCACGAAGGAAACTGGAGTTCCTATGAGGAAGAAGAGCACTCCAGGCATGGGGGACAGCCAGGATGAAGACACTGGGATGAGATGCAACAGTGAGAAGATCAGCAGAGCTGGACCAGAAGGTGCGAGGAGGGTGGTGGTTAATAAGGCTGGGGCAGTAGTTTGGGGTCAGGTTGTGAAGGGTTTACAGAACAGGCAGAGGTGTGTCTACATGGCCTCAGGGGTAATGGGGAGCCACCAGAGTTTTTGAATAGAGAAGTTCTGATGCAGTCACTTTGGCAGCTGGTGGAATAAACGGAAAGATGCCTGAGGCTGAGCATCCATTGAGGTTATTGCAATAAGCCAGGAGAGTAAATGAGGCCCTGACCTAGGGTGGGGGTTGTAGGAGGGGAGACATAGGGACATATTCAGGAGATGGTGGAGACAGAAGCAAGATTGGGCAATGGGCTGAGTGAGGATAAGGGGCTGTGAAGAGCTAGACTTGGATGGAAACCCTTGGAAAGATACTCCAGGTCTATGCAAACATGAGGGCAGATAGATGGTGCTGCCAAGGATAGAGCACCGGGTCTGAAGTCAGGAAGACCAGAGTTCAAATTCTGACTCAGACATTTCTTAGCTGTGTGACCCTGGCCAAATCACTTCCCCATTTGCCTCATTTCCTCATCTGTAAAATGAACTGGAGAAGGAAGTGACCAGTATCTCTGCCAAGAAAACCCCAATGGGATGACAAAGAGTCAGACATGACTGAAACAATGGAACAAGAAAATGCAAACGTGAAGACCTTATAATTTATATGAATGAATGAAAGAGAGAACATATTCATTTTAGAACCTCAGCCTTATTTCTCCCAGGGTACCCCTGTGGATCAGTCATCCAATCAATCAGCAAGAGCTGATTCAAAACCTACTATGTGTCAGTCACTGTTCCAGGTGTACATTTCAATGCCTCCATTAAAGACTTCAGGTCTGGTATGTAAGCACAATAGGTGTCCATGATCTTGCCTCCTTTTTTTCTACAGAGATATATAACCTTGAGCTTCCATAAATCCCCAGATTTAGGGTCACAATTCTGGGTAAGAGAATTTGGACTGACTCCCTTTGTAAATTCATTTAAGTGCATTTAGGTGGAAGGTTGACTTAAAATGCAGAGCTAAGGCTGGGCATCTGTGTGCCCTGGGCAAGGCTGGAAGACTATGGTCCCCGTGGGTTATTTTCCACTGGAAACTTTAATGGCAACATATGCAACTTGCCTCATCACCAGATAAATCCCTGTGTCCCACAGAGTGGGACTGTCTCCCCTCTCCCCTCTGGGGTAGAGTGGGCCAAGAAGGGAGGGGGAAGATAGGGAAAAATATAAAGGTAGAGACTGAGATGAATAGTCAGGAAATAGGAAGGTAACCTCTGCTTGGCACAGACAGTGTGCTGAAGGGGAGCAGAGTCTCCTGAGCAAGGCTCCTCCAAGGGGATGAGCTGGAGGTAAGCCCAAGGGCATCCAGAGAAGGGTATCCAGGACACTGGACTCCAGCCACATGGGGCCTGGCAGAAGGACCAAGGGATGTTTAACCCAGACACAAAAAGGCTTGGTTGGGGCTGAGCAGAATGGCTGCCTTTAAGACCTAGGAATTGATTGGTTCCGTTTGACCCAAGAGGGTGGTTCCAGAAGCAATGGGTTTAAATTACACTGGGAAGGATTTGGGCTTTATGGCAGGACAAAAATTCTCAACCATGAGTGACGTAGTAGAGGAATAGGCTTTCCCTCATAGGAGGTTTTCAAGCACAGGTCAGTCAACCAGCAAGCATTTATTAAGAGCTTACTGAGTACCAGGCACTGTGCCAGATCCCATGGACAGTAAGACAAAAGTGACAGCTCCTGTCCTCAAGGTGCTTGCATTCAATTGGGAAGAAAACAGGTAGGCATCTTCCAAAGTGCCTCTGAAGAACACACAAGGTTGTTGTTGTGGAGACGGTCCTTCATGTCCAAGATGGTGTGTGAGCTATGTCTCAAAGAAGAGGAGGCAAAGAGGGAGGGACTCTTGGCATGGGTGCAGACAGCCTGGGCTAACCCATGGACACAAGAAATGGATTGTTGTGGATGAGAAACCACCAGGAGGCCAGTTGGGTTGGAACAGAGATATACGTGATGGGAGTGATCCGAAGGCCAGGAGAAGGCGGGAGCCAGACTGGGAAGCACTTTAACATGAGATGGGGAGCTTTACCCTAGAGGTAACAGGGGACGCTGGAGCTTTGTGAGTAGGGCAGATAGGTACTCTAGTAAGACCATTTTTGGAAGCCACATGGAGGATGGACTGGACTGGGGGAGAGACCTCAGGCAGGGGCACCAACTAGGAAGCTATACTAGACCAGGGAGAGATGATGAAGGACAGAACCTGGGGTGGGGCTATGTGCATGGAGGAAGGGGAGAGACAGGAGAGATGCTAGCAGTGGGAGTAGAAATGACAAAGCTTGACAACAAACTGGATATTTGGAGTAAGAGTGAAGAGTCAGAGATCATTTTGAGGTTTTGAATCAGGTGACAGAGGATGGTAGTGAATAAAGAAAAAAGGGAGGTTGGAAAGAAATGTAGGCTACTTGTCATCCTGCTACAGAAGGGTGGACTGGGCCACCACTGGATTCTCTCCCTACCCAGAGTTTCAGTGATTCTGGGTAGGAAGCTATTTCTCAGTTTCGACTCCAAGATTAAATCACCAATATGAACTGGAACAATTCTTTTTGGAAAGCCATATGATGTCACACAGGAAGAGTGAGGGTTATTTTATTGCTGGGACTAAGCCTGAGGATTTTATTGATGAGGAAAAAACTGAAAAATTCTTCCTTAGAGGCATCATTTGCAACAACAACCAAATGGAAACAAGCTCTGTGTCTGATGACTGGAGGGATGGCTGACATCGGAGCATATCACAGGGTCATAGAGGCCTATGAGCACAGAGGAGCCTCAGAGGCTGTCAAATTCAGCTCCCTCATCTTACAGCCTGGGGAACTGAGGCTCAGCAAGATGGCCGCTTGTCCAGTCATACAGAGAGCAAGCATCTGACGTGGGACTCAAATCAAGGTCTTCCTGACTCCAGGTCCAGGGGTCTGCTCAGGCTGCCCTCGTTTATGAGCATAATGGACTGAGAGCCATCTATTATTGCACTTTGAGAAATAACCATAATACTTTCCATGGTTTCATTGGGGTGAGCACTCTCCCATCTGAGCAGATCACTGCCCCTTTATGTCTCAGGGAGAGAGAGACAGGGAGAGATAGACAGAGATAGAGCAGATGACTTCTCCTTTATGTTTCAGGGAGAGAAAGACAGAGAGACAGGGAGAGATAGAGAGATAGAGATGGAGGGGGAGGGAGGGAGAGAGCGAGACAGACAGACAGACAGAGACAGACAGAGACAGAGAGACAGAGAAACAGAAACAGAGAGACACAGAGATGGAAACACAGAAAAAGAGACAGAGAGATGGGGAGATAGAGAGACAGAGATAGAGAGAGAAACAGAGAGACAGAAACAGAGACAGACAGACAGAGAGATCTCAGAGTTGGATCCCTATGGGACAAGATTCTCTATGCGAAAGGCTGCTTGTTGCTGCTTGGCATTGCACATATACATGTTCTAATCACCATAGGCTGAAGTCCCTTTCCTCCAGTGTCGGCTTCGCATGCTCAGCATAAGTTGTGCTATAAGGTAATAGGAAGATGACTGATAGCCTTGGCGCTTGGATGGGGATGGCCATCAACAAGACTGTCCAGTAGGCAAAGTGTGCCTTTAGAAGGCTCTCACCTTCTTTTTCTGGATCTCCCTTCTCTTTCCAAGCAGCCAATGGCCCCAGGCTGCCCCCAGGCCCCCCGGGCCTCTTTTTCTTCTTGACACCTCTGCACCATTGCCCTCCCTGCCCTCAAAATGTCCTCCTTGGGTTCCATGGAGTGATCTTGTTTTAACTCGGACATTTCCTGATCTCCTACTATGTTAGAGCACTGTGTTTAGCCCTGAGAGTGAGACAAAGTTTAGATAAAATACAGTCTCTGACCTCATGGAGCAGATTCATAGGAGAGTGGTGGCCCAATACATACTTTTATCCAAGGACCACCTTTGAGAAATGCAAAGAAAGTGCATCTGAGTTTCCAGGGGGCAATAGGTATCACCGTGGTGTGGGAGGGGTCCAGGAGGAAGAAGAGAAAATCTAAGAAGCTTCATAATAAGGCAGTAGAAAAGTACAGGTTGTTTCTGTGGGGAAGACAGTCCAGCTTGGCCAGAGCCCAGAGTACATGGGGGGAGTAGTTTAAGGCTGGAAATGTCTGGTGATGCTAGACTTTAGAAGGCCTTGGACACCAGGAAGAGGAGTAGGGCACCATATTCTCCTCCTACCCCTCAGGCTGCTCCCTCTGGCTTCACTTCTTTTCTTTCCATGCCCTACATATATTTGTCTCTTTTCTTGGCCCAGTCTCTATCTAACTCAGGGATCCCTTCCAGTCTCATGATTTCAACTATTACTCTGATACAAATGGCTTCCAGTGGCTCCATCTTTAGCCCAGAAGACCAGATCATTAGACATTTCCTGGCACCTGGCACATAGTAGGTGCTTAATAAATGTCTACTGATTGATTATTGACTGACTGATTGTCCCCTCTTAGCTGTCCTTATACTGTAGAAAGGGCACTGACTCCACCCTTCATCATCTCCTGCAAAAACTGCACCACCCCTGCCCAACACCACACCCTGACTCTGGACATTCTCATTATTTGTCCTCCATGCCTGGGGTTGTCTCCATTATCTTCTCTACCTCCTGGCTTCTTTAGCTTCATTCAGTTGAAATATCCCCTCCTGTAAGAGGCCTTTCTTGCCCCCTGCTGAATGTTAGCGCAAACTTTCATCCATTGGTTCTCTCCAAACTATCCTGTCTAGAGCCAGCTTGTCCATGATTGTTTGCATGTTGTCTCCCTCATTAGACTGGACCCTTCTTGAGGCAGGGCCTGTTTTTGTCTTTCTTTGTATTTCTAGTGCTTATCATAGTGCCTGGCACACAGTAGGTGCCTCATAAATGTTTATTGACTTGACTACCTACCTTCTTCACTAACCACAAATGGACTCACAATACAAATGAGTAATTAAGTAAACGAATAAATGAAATACTTTATTTCACTCTAATTGGCTCAGTCTTGTTCCTCTTGGTGGCTACACACAGATCATTGCCTCTTCTCTAGCCCCCAGATCTTACTCACTCTTTTCTGTCTACTGACTTTCTACTTCCCCAAGAGCCAAACCTCAAAGGCATAAGGCTGTGTGGTACAGTGGATAGAGGCTTTGGACTCAGAGAATCTGTGTTCAAATTCCACTTCAGATGTTTACTATGCATGTGACCATGGCTGAACCAATGTGACTTGTCCTCAGTTCTCCAATCTGTAAATACAGGCGGTTTAGAATAGATGGTTTCTGAGGTCTCCTATGGCCCTTGTAATCTTATGACCTGCTTATGACCCTACCTATGCCACACCTTACATCCTTTTGAGTCTATCCTGTCTCTCTTACTTCAGTTGGCACTTTTCCTAATGACTCCAGATCCCTTCTGGTGTCTCTCCTGGACCTAGAGACCTAGAGACCTAGCTTACCTAGAGGCCATCCCTGGAAGGTGAGGGGCAGGGCCTCTTCACTCCCCCACTGGCCCACCCTGACCCTCTCCCCTTCCAGGGGCCACCAGGATCTCACCTTCCCAGCAGAGCAGCCTAAGGAGCTCAGGCCTCCCTATTGGCCCTGCTGATGCACCCCAAGAACCACTGGGCCTTTCCCTGCTGCCTGCAGGTGAATGCTCCTATCTATGCGACTTCTCTCATTTAGAAAGTGAACCCTTCCCCAGGGGGAACAGTCTTGTTTTCCATTTGTATTCTCTGCATTTGGTACTTCATTTGGCCCACAGAGAGAGCTTCATCAATGCCTTTCCACTCTAATTTCACTCATCTCTCTACTCTCGGTCCCATCCTTTCCTAATTCCGCTGGGAGAACATACCATCCATTTGTCCTTCCATCCATCCACAAGTATTTACTTGTGGACCCACTATGTGCAAGTCACTGGGGTTAAAGTACAATGAATAAAATAACCTTGCTTCCAAGAAACAAACTCAAGTAGGGGACAAGAAGTCCATAGCTAAGTCTACACAGAATAAATACTAATACACACAGGGAGATAATAGATGGTAACTTGGGAGGGAGGACACTGGCAGGTGGGGAGACCAGGCAAGGCTTCTTGCAGAATTGGGACTCGAGTGTCTTGAAGAAGGAAGGTGATTCTGTGGGACAGAGGTCAGGAAGGAGAGCATTCTGGTCATGGGATGCAGCCAGTGCAAAAACCAGGAGAAGGAACATCTTGGGATGAACAAAGAGAAGGCCAATTTGGCTGGATCACAGAATGAAGGGGAGTAGCATCTAATTAGGATGGAGAAAAGATTGGGGCTAGGTGGAGAAAGGCTTTACAATGGAGCTCACGTGGCATCCTGGAGGCCCAAGCCTTCCCAAGAGGAGCCATGAAGGTTTATTAAGTAGGGAAATGACAGTCAGATCTACATGTGAGGACAATCATTACTATTTGCATGGAGAATGGATTGGAGTCAGGAGGGGCGAGAGGCAGGAAGACCAATGAGGAGATGAGGGTAATGGTCTAGCTAGAGGGGAATAGGGCTGGGGAGCTTCCTGACATGGCCCAGGTCACGCCTTGTAGGTGATCCTCTGTTCTGTCTGTAGGGAAGGCCAGCCCTGCCTTTGGACCCTGGGACCCCATTACCAGAAATCTCTCAAGAAGGTATATTATATATAGTATAAAGTGCCCTAGGTCTGGTACATGAGAATTTGGGTTCCAATCTGGGTTCTGAGACTTATTAGCTACATAACCATGAACAGGGACTAGTTTGTGACTTCATTAATAAAGGCCCTCCTTGAAGAAGAAACTCCTTCTACTGATGTCTGTCATACCTCTCTGCAGCTCAGTCTTAGAGTCATCTGGGGTACTCAGAGAGTAGGAGACTTGTCTAAGGTCACAGTGTCAGAGGGGTGACTAGACCAAGTCTCCCTGGCTTTGCGATGAGATCTCTATACATTCTTATTATTAGAACAAAACATGAATAATTCTTGTGCTTTTCTCCTCACAGGGTTGTTGTGGGGGAAGCACCTTAAACCATCCTTGAAATTGGGCTGGTTTTTCTCATTTCTTTCCCCCACTCATCTCACCCTCTCCTTACCTGGCTGATTCTTTCCACTCCATCTCCTCACCATCATGTTGCAGGGTGTCCATCTCAGTGAAGAGGGTAGGGGTGGGAACGCCATCTTCCTCCCCCAGGATGTAACGGAGCCGCTCGGCAGCATGGGACCCTGGAAAGAGAGAAGAAAGGCAGGTCTGTGAATCTGCTATGGTCTCCTGGAGGCAGAAAGTGTCCTCGGTGTGGGGAGTCTGAGGCCATTTGATGCTGCCCAGAGCAAGAAAAAGAGGCCTGGGGAGGGGAATGAGGCCAGGGGGAGAAGTTTCTCTAAGGCCTCGACCCACCTGGGCTGACAGCTGGCATCAGGAAGAGGAGACATTTCTGGCTGAGGGCCACTGACACCAGCTCCTGGCCCCAGTGCCCAGGGCTGTGAGGACTGTGAGGCTGATGCCTAGCCACTGAAGTGGCCAGCTGGGACACCAGAGCCTAAGGCTTATGTGTAGGGTAGCACATCTGAGACGTGATGGAGAGGATGCATCTAGAAAGAAGGCTTCTGGCCTCCCCACAAATCCACCACATTAACATATGTCCATGTGTTCATTCCCCTTTCCTTCCCTGTTTCTGTTGAGAACACCCTCATCCTCCCATAATCTCACTTTTGCCTGTTCTCTGTCACTCACTGCTCCTTGTCCCCATTTTCAGACTCGGATTCTTCATCTCTCAAGTCATCCCCTCCACTCACTGACATCACCCTGGCCATCATCACCTCTTGCTTGGACAATTGCAGAAACTAATAGTTGGTCTTCCTGCCCCCAGAATCTCTGCTCTCCATTCTGTTCTTGAAGAACTGCCCAAATAATCTTCCCCAGGCAAATGTCTGACCAAGCCACTCCCCCTGCCTCTAGGAGAAAAGAACTCCTTATCCTGGCATTTAAGGCTCCTGACAGGTTCTGGCCTGCCTTGAAGTCATTCCATTTCCCTCCCCTTCATTCCCTTGATGTTCTAGCCAAGGGAGACTAGTGGCTATCCCCTAGACATGCCACCTCCTGCCCTTCAGTGCCCTTTAGTGCCTGCCCAGCACCCAGAGGGTGTCCCATGCCAGGAGGGGCTCCCTCCTCATCTCCACCTCTTGGAATCTTCACTCAAAGGTCATCTCAGGCAGGACCACATCTGGGAAGCTTCCTTGGCCAGCTCAGTTGTGGTAGGACCTCATCTGGGAAGTCTTCCGTGGCCAGCCTAGTTATGACGGGACCATGTCTGGGAAGCTTCCTTGGCTAACCCTTTTATGGCAGGACCGTGTCTGAGAAGTCTTCCTTGGCCATCCCAGTTGTCCCTTCTTTAATTTTCCCAGAGTACTTTGATGTGTCCATTGTCTTTGTCACTCACTACTTTGAATTTCCATAAGATCACAGGATCATACCTTTAGAAAAAAGACGTCTCTCAAGGTGCATTGTTTCACTACACAGCCAAAGGGTTCTATGAAATGGCTAAGGATCCCCATCCTATAGATCAGTAATACTCTCATTGAAGCATTCAAAAAAAAGTAATCTAAAGAAATATTACTTTCAGTAGAAAAACTGTAACCATCACAATTTGTTGCATTAAATAGGTTGTACTTTGGACCAAATAACATTATCTAATATTTGCTAGTTGTACTTGATATGAAGCTTGATGTTAAATATATTTCTGTATTAAAATTTTACAAGGACATGGAAAAAAAGAAAAGAAAGTCCCCCTCATTTCATGGATGAGGAACCTGAGTCCCAGCACTTAGCACGTGGTCTGGGACATAGTAAGTGATGTTTATTGATTGACTGTCTAAGGACACACAAGTAGCATTCAGACCATGACCCTTTGACTCCAAGTCTAAGGCTCTTTCCCCTCCATACAGCATGCATCTCCCCGGTAGGATATAAGTTCCTAAAAGGCAGGGGCTGTTCTGATTTTATCTTTGCATTTGCAGCGTCTAGCATAGTGACTTGCACATAGTAGGTGCTTAATAAAAGTCTTTTGACCTGAACTTTGACTCGTTTCCTACCTTCTTTAAAATGGCCATGGTGGAACCACCCAGCTGCTTGGGAATGGGGTTTCCATTGGATTCGTCCAGAATGTCAGAGATGAAGGGACCTCAAAAGGACCTCATATAATCTAACCTGTGGTTACCTGAACTGGGAACCCTTCTGCTACATCCCAGACAAGAGCTCAATCTAACCTTGACACGAAGACCTCCAGGAAAGGGAAAGTCACCACCTCTCAGGCAGCCGATTCCATTTGGTACAGCTCTCATGAAATGTTTCCTTACCCTGATCTCAAACTTTCCTCCTGTCACTGTGGCCCCTTACCCCTAGTCCTGCCCTCTGGGGTAAAGCAGAGCCAGTCTGATCTTACATATAACAAATATTAGAAGACAGCAATGATGTCCCCTTCAGCTCTATCCTCTTGGCATGGTCTCTAACCACGGTGCTCCTCTGGGGTAGAACCCAGAACTGAACACAGCACTCTGGATGGAATCTGAGCAGGTCAGGGGAAGAACAGACTAGTTCTGGTCCCGAGGACAAGACCCTTGCATTCCACCTGGACTAAAGGACTTGGCTGGTGGGGAGGAGGGGAATGGGGATTTCAGTTGGCTTAGTAACGTACAGGCAGCACAAGCCAGGGGGAGACTTCAAGCCTCCCTACCAATGCCCTCTGTGACCTTGGCCACATTGTCAATTCTGCTCATGTACCCTGTCCCCTACCCACTGGGCTAGTGAGCAAGGAAGAGTCTAAGGACTCTTGTGAAGAATTGGAGATGCCTAGAATGAGAAGGAGCCTACAGATACCGAGTTTAAGAGTTGTCAGAGTAAGTGGGCAGAGGTAGCCAAGGGAGGCAAGTCATTGTCCTGGCTCTGGGGCAAAAGGGACATGCTGAAGGTCTCTGGTGAGAAGGGGTGGGATGGCCTGAGGTCCCTTCCTGGGCTATTACCTTCTCCCTGGAATATCGGAGCACTGTAGTCTCCGGGGGCCTTCAATGCAGCACCCGTCCCCAGCGCCAAGGTCACGGTCAAACAGCTGCTGCCACCGCTGCGGATGCGTTGCTGTGTTGTGGGCCAAGGTCTCTTTCCACCATTCAGGTTACAACCAATTAACATTCGTTTCCCAGCCAAGCTCCAGGAAGAAGGGGAGGGAGGATGGCAAGGTGGGAAAGGGAGGAAGGGGGGGAGCATCTGTGTGTGGAGGGAGAGGGAGGAGAGAGACCCTTCCATCCACCCAGAAGGAGACAGGTTCAGTTGGAGAAGAAGCTGGGCATAACAGGTACTACATACCCCCAGAGACATGATCTGAGGTCTCAGTGGTGGTGGCGGCAGCAGCAGCGGTGGCTGCAGCTGTGGCAGCAGCAGCTCGGGACCTCTGGATGAATTTGCAGAGTCTCTTCATCCTCTTGGCGGGCACCCCTCTGGTGCACAGAACCCTCACCAACTTCCCCCCATGGCCAGGGTAGGAGAGCCCAGCAGGCTCTCGCCCCTCTGAACCGGGCAAGGGCTGGGCTGGCTCTAAGACTCTGGGCGTTGACGTTCTTTCTGCAGAGCCCTTGGCAGCAGGTGGGCTGGCGGGAGGGCAGCAGACAGGCTGGGGCTGGGTTATCCGGCTTCATACACAAGGCAGGGGTGGAATGTTACTTTAGAGCAGAGCAGGCTAATCTCCATTAATGACACCCAGGGAGGTGCTCGATTGGCTTCTCCCATCCCCAAGACTTTCCTTCACCCACAAATTTGGTAAACTTCTCCTTCTCACTCCAACCCCCAAGGCAAATTGCAAACAAAACCAACCAGCCAGCCAGCAAGCGTGTTCCAAGGGCCCGTTATGTGTCTGACATCCCTCTGCGGAGCCTGGAGCCAGTGACACCCACAAGCATCCAAAGCCTGTCATTTTAGGGCCCCACTCTAATCCTGTTCAAGTTAAGTCAAGTCAACAAGCATTTATTAAGCGCCTACTGTGTGCCAGGCATTATATGCAGAAAAGCAAAAACAAGCGCTCAAGTTGCTAACAACGTTCTAGTGGAAGAGACAGCTATACACAAACAAGCTATATTCAAGTATTAACCTGTACACACTTAATAAATCCAGTAAATTGATTGACTCAGACTCATAGTACCCACTATTGTAGTCACACATGTAAGTTGCTTGCTTCATCAGAAATAGAATCCAAGTTTTTCAACCCTGGTCACTGGATCAAGGCACCTTATGAAGGAGGATTAAGACAGGCATGGGCCTGGCCCCTCTCTAGGAAGATCACCTCCCTTCTTGTCCTTGTAGGGACTGGCCAGGATAGTGTGAGTTGGCCTGTTCTGGATGTAAATTGGTGTGAAACCAGGGGGTGGATGAGAGAGTTCTCTGAGTGACAGCATTGCTGTGAGAGCATGTGTGGGACCAACCAGAAAGAGAGATTGTCAGAGTGGTGAATGTGGAGCCTCAGGGGAACCCAAATCTCAGAGAGGATCATGGAGCATTAGAGCAGGAAGGAAGTTCATCCCCTTCATTTTACAGAGAGGGAAACTGAGACCCCAGGAGGGTAAATGGCCCAATGGCCCACAGATACTAAGTGGCAGAAGGAAGGTTTGGCCTTGGGTGCTCTGGAGTGGCTTGAGAGAAGTGAAGTGAGACTAGAGACCATGGCCAAGGTGAGCTATGCCCTGGGAGCTAGTGATGCACACTGCCTGTGCCAGTCTGGAGTGAGTGGTGCTGTAGGCCCATACAATCAGCTGAGCTCCAACACAACATGTTTAGACCAAGCATCCAAGCTCACTTCTCATGGCTGATTTAGAAGATGGCCCCAGATGCTAAGCAATATGGCGGCTGCATAGGAAGTTTCATAGCATCAGCAGGACCCCCTTAGAGTCTGCAGAACTGATCCAACTGTCTGACATCACAGACGTCAAGGGGAGGCAGCCCATTAATGTAGCATTTCACAGAACCCCAAATCCCAGAGTGGGCAGGGACTTTGGAAGTCATCCCAAGCAAGAATCCCTCCCCCAACCTCATAATAATCATCAATGACCCTTCACAAGACATGTTGTGTGCCTTGTCTCATTTGACCCTCTCAAGACTCCTGGGAGAGCAGTACTAGCTTACAGATGGGGAAAATGAGCAAGTGGTCATCCAGACTCTGCTTTACAGCCTTTAAGAAGGGGAACCCAGCCCTCATCTGGAGGCAGCCCCTACCAGTCTTGGAAAGCTCTCATGGTTTGGAAGTTTTTCCTGATTTCAGCCTAAATCTATCCCTTTCTAACATCTTTCCAGTACTCTTAGGTTTACCCTCAGGGGCCAAACAAATATGATCCTTCTTCCATGTGGCAGCCCTTCGAATAGGGGAAGGTGTCCCCACTGAACCTTTTCTTCTCCAGATGAAATAACCACCTCTCTGTCACCTGATCCTCAGGTGACAATGACCTGGTCTCTGTTCCTCTTTATTCCCCTGCCCATTTCTGTGCCTACTCAAATATGTCAAGAGAATGAAATAATACATGCAAGGTGCTATGCAAACCTCAAAAGCGCTACATTATTTCAAGTTATCATTCTTTGCTTTTGTTTAAGTCCATGACTGTACTCCCCTGAACAATCCTCATCTTGTTTGATCCCAGAGGAGGCTAAGCAGGATTAGGTCTGGTTTGTACTTGGATGGGAGACCACCTGGGAATACTAGCTGCCATAGCTCTTGAGGAGCTGCCCAAAGAGACTCATGCGGACACATCAACCAATTTAGTTTAAAACAAACAAAAAATTCAACACATCATTTGAAGAAGATCAAAGTCAGAGTCTGGAAGAAGAATGTACATAAAAACATAGAGCCACAGAGCTGGAAGGGATGCTAGAGGTCATGGAATCTACCCTTCTCGGTTTACCAATGAGGAAACAGAGGCCAGAGAAGTTTAGGTACTTCCACGGGTCACTCTGGCAGTAACTGGCAGATCTGGTGAAACCCATCTCTGTTCTCACTTTCCTGTCTTCTTACATTTTACTTCATACACCAGGGATAAGCATCTCTGGTATGAGGGCTGCTCCTCCACCTTTGGGGTCTACCTGGCAGCCAACTGTCACCTGTGGCTCCAAGAAGCTGTACCATGGGCAGTTGCCACTTTCTGGTGAAACTGTTTTGGCAGACAGTCTAAACCAGGCTGAGGATAACCTACAGTCTATTGGTGACTTGGCAGATGTCTATTCCAAATACGTGAAAACTTCCCCTGGCAGAATGGGTGGATGGCCCAAAGAACACTTTGTTCCAATGGCCATGAAGGTGACTGAAGCAGGTGCTGTGGAGAGTGTAGAGATTGGTCAAGACATCAAAGGCACCAAAGTCATCCACTGAATCCCAAGCCATTACTAGTTATCCTGACCTTTGTCCTGATACTGGACTTAAATGACTCTGGAGGAGAGAGTGAGGCTGACAACTTTGTGTAACCTGCCTCACTTAAATCCAAATCATGCTCAAGTCAAGGCATCACCCTGTGTTGTCATTCGTCCTCTTCAAAACCAAGGACAAACAACCCCTTACTCCCTGATAGGTATTCTTCAATCTAGTGACCCCCACCTTCTGGCTGTTCCACAAACAAGACACTTCACCTCTTGGCTCTGGGCACTGTCTCTGGCTTGTCCACTATGCCTGGAATGCTCGCCTTCCATTGCTCTAACCATTGACCTCCCTGGCTTCCTTTAAGTCCCAACTAAAATACCACCCCCTACAGGAAACCTTCTCCAACTCTTCTTAATTCCAGTGCTTTCTCTCTGTTCATCCCGTATAGAGTTTGTCTATGTTTGTTATCTTTGTATTAGATTGTGAACACTTTCAGGGAAGGACTGTCTTTTCCCTCCCTAGCACAGCCCCTGGCACATAATAGGTGCTTAATAAATATTTATCGACACTGTTCTTGCAAGTACATGCTATAATATTTATACCAGGAATGCTAAAACTTATAAGTAGCCGAGGATAGTGAGGATGGTCAAGGAAAAGAAAGGATTACTTTTTCAAGTGTAAGGTGTATTGGGGAAAGAGGGAGCATGAAGGAAAGGCCAGGGCTGCCCTTAGGGGTGAATAGACAATGGCAACTGACAGCAGTCTTCAGGACTGAGTTCCTGTTTTTACATTGCCAAGGAGGATGCTCTTGACCCAGCAAGGACCAAACAAATCTGGCTAAATGGAAGTTAATTTCCAAAATAAGTTAGGAGATGATAAGAGTGCACCTCACTATACTTGAGTTCAGTTCTCCAGTCCCTGATGAACTAGTTTCGGGTCCTGAAAGAGCCATGGGTAGGATTTCTGAGCCAACGGCAGTGACCGTGGAAAGATTTGGGGAACCCGAGAGGTGCCGCAAGACTGGAGAGGGGTAGAAATGTCCAGATCTTTGAAAAAAGGGAGCACACTAGAGCCTGAACATAATTTGCCAGTGAGCTTGACTGTGTCCTGGTGCATTCTAGATCATATAATTAAAGGGATCGTCAGTAACCACCTAGAGAGCAAAAGCCGTGATTCCAGAGAATCATTCCAGCTTCATTGAGAACAGGTTGAGCAAAACTCTCCTCAATTCCTTTTTGACAGAAGAAAGCTGTAGGCAGTTTAACTAGACTTTAGCAGAGCATTTAACTAATACCTCATGCTCTTCTTGTGGAGAGGATGGAGGAACACAGACTGGACAGCAATGTACTTGATAGATAGATAAGAAATAATGGGTTTAGAAATGGTCAAATGGATGGACTCAAAGGATGATTGTTAATGGTTCTATCCCAGCTTGGAAGGTGAATCCCAGGAGAATACCCCAGGCATCCAAGCTGGACACTGTGCTATGCATGTTTTAATCAATGACTTGGCTGATGGTAGAGATGGCATGCTCACAACAGCTGACAAAAGCACAAGCCTGGGAGGAAACCCTAATGCACAGGACAACAGTTAAGATCCAAAAGGATCTTGATAGCTTAGACTATTGGGCTGAATTGAATGGGAAGAAATTGAATAGAAATCAATGTGAAATCCCATGGTCCTCTGCCCTCATCAGACCTCACTGAATATCATGGCTTGAGAAGGGCAATGATAAGCGTCCAGAGGAGGCAGCCAGGATTGTGAAGGCCCTAGAGTTCATGAGCAGAAGTTAGATGGCAACTTGGTGGATATGTTTTAGAAAGGGTTCTTTTTATAGGTATGGGGTGGGTTCTGAGGTTCCTTCCCAGACTTAAGTGAGTTGATTCTATGATTTCTGAGCTGGAAGGATGGGCATTGGTAGGCTGGGAAGTTCAAAACTTGAGCAGATGATAGATCCAGAGTAGATCAGAGAGTGGCTGACCAACCCAGTAGTACTGAACAGTAGCTTGGAAGGCTGATGTCTCCTTCAGAGGAACCTGACATAAATATTCTTGTCCCTCTTCAACACAAAATCAGACTCAGCACCTGGGGGAAGAATTTGGCTATGATGTGTTTAGAGTATAGATTTCTTTTGTTCTTGAGTTTTGTAGAAGTCATATGGCTTGGTGCTTAGGTCTGAGGACTAGGTTTTGGATCCCAGATCTGCTACTTATGACACATACAGCCTTGGACAAGTAATTTCCGTGTGTGTGTGTGTGTGTGTGTGTGTGTGTGTGTGGAGAGGAGAGGGTGGAATGAGCCGACCTTTGTGATCTCATCCTGCTCTAACATTCTGTGTTCTAATAGTCTCCATTCTCAGGTTCTTCCCAGTTCTGACATTCCATGTTCATCAGGCTGTTTCCAGCTCTGGCATTCTGAAGTCTCTATTGTAAGGTCCCTGCTGTCTCTGACATTTTAGGTTATGTGGCCCTGTCCAGCTTCCCATCTAATGTATTCATGCTTCTTATGTTCTTACAAAATATTGTTTGACCTAATGCTTTTGCCATCTAGGAGTTCAGAACACTTAATAACAGATTCACCATACAAGTACACATAATAATGCATAATTGCAGATTCACTGAATGTGTTAGAGAGTGGGTATAGATGAAAAAAAATTACCCACTATGTTCAGCCATGAGATGAGGAGGCATTCTGATTTTAGCTGGTCTGGATGAATCTCTATAATTAGAAAAGGCTGGTGCATGGCCAGTTGAGGTGGCTGGGAGTGGCTTACCTAGCAGGCATGCCTCCTACCTCATCATTAGGAAAACACCTGTTGCTTCTATCCCCATTTCAAATGGTTCATCTCCTGTCACTTCTACCTAGGGTGCTGTGGAAGAGAGAGAATATTATCACTGAAGTCCAATCATCAGGAGACCTGGGTTTGAATCCCATTTCTGACACTTCTTAGTTTTATGTTTCTCAGACTAGTTACTTCTAATGGCAGCTAGGTGGCAGAGTGGATTTGGAATCAAAAAGACCTCAGTTCAAATCCTGCCTTGGATTCCTACTAGCTGTGTAATCCTTTTAACCTCTCTCAGCCTCAGTTTCTTCATCTATAAAATGGGGATAATAATAGATTCTACCCCACAGGGTTGTCTTGAGAAGCAAATGAGATAATATATGTAAAGTACTTCGTAAACCTCAAAGAGCTACATAAATGCTATTTATTATTACTCTCTGAAGCTCAGTTTCTTTGTAAAATGGGGATACTAATTCTTTCACTCCTTATCTTTCATAAATATTGTGGGTAAAATGTTTGGCTCACCTTTGTCCATTTGTCAAAGAGTTATGTCGATCAGAGTAAGGAAGATTGATGATGCTGGTGTTTCCAGCCCAAGAACCTCTCCCACTCCATGCCTCCCAGGCTAGTAACTATGCTGGCAAACAACCAGTCTCTAAGGGCCATGCAGAAAAGGGCTCTTGCTTATCACAACCCGGACTCCCTGCTCTAGGATTGTTTTTTAATGAACTGCTAGTTTGACATGCTCTTGGTATGTCAGAAGTTAATCCACATTATGAGAAATGCCTTGGTTAATAGATGCTCACTGTTCTGAGACTCACAATGAGAAAACAGCTCTATGGTGTCTAGAGAGGCAGTAACTAGGCACTTGTTTTGCCCAAGAAGACATTCTAAGGACAACCATTCAAGGGTTATTTTTTTCTAGTTGCTTGGCACTAAAGGGCACGAAAGATCCAAGATTATAGCAGGAAAAAGAAAAGAGCATTGGGCTTTTTTGGAGGGAGGGGACTGGGGTCAGGTGGGGAAGGAAAGACCTGAGCAGAATCTAAAAATGTGAAATTTTTATTGAAAATGGAATTTTATTGAAATAGCTAACTGGTCACTGTCTGACTGATCCATCTGTTTCTACTAGATCACACAACTTCCAACGCCAAGTGAGAGTATTCCCCTTGGTCTTGTCCAATATTCTTTTCTCTTTCTGCTAATGATCTCTTGGCCATCTCAATAGCTTCCATGGTTCAGTGGTCACCCCTTTGTGGATGACTCCCAGATTTACATTTCCAATCCTGATCTGTCTCCTGAGTTCCCCTTCAACATCACCCTCTGCCTGTTGGAGTTTCCACCTGGATACTCTGAAGGCACCTCAAAGTTAACATGTCCCCCCAAATCTGCCACACTCCTCCAAGCTTGCCCATTCCTGTAAAGGGTGCCGCTCAGCTTTATAATCCTGGGACTGCTCACAACTCTTCCCTCTTCTCATTCCCCATATCTAGTCAATAGCCAAGTCGGAGTCACTTCCACTCCATGTCTCTCATAATGTGTCTTTTCTCTCCTCATGTAGCCACTGCCTGAGTTCAGACCCTTATGAGGGCTCCCCTGGGCTACTGCAATAGCCTCTTCATCATTCTCTTAGCTTTTAGCCTCTCCTTTCTCCAGTTCTTCCTTCACAAAGCTGCCAAAATACTCTTAAATTGGGGGTCTCACCGTATCACCCCCTGCTCAAAATCTATAGTGGCTCCTTTTTACTTCTAGGATAAAATGCAAAAATCCAGAGTCTGGCATTTTAAGACCCCCAGCAGAATTTACATTCCTGGCTCCCTGCAGTCAGGAGCCAGTTCATTTTGAAGTTTGTGTCTCCAAGCCACAGCATGGTGCCTTGAACATGGCAGATGTTTCACGAATGCTTGTTAAAACTGAGTATAGTCACCACTGATGAGAACACCTGGGCAATTTGGTAACCTTTTAATTAGTCCTTAACTTACCAGCCACAGTATAACCTAGAGCTCTGGGTTCAAGCCCTGCTTCCCACGCTTATTAGCTTCATGATCCTGAGCTATTGCTCAGCCTCTCAGTGCCCTCGTCAACCTCTAAGTCTCCTAAGCAGCACAGCAGAGGCCGATGGGCATTGGCACAGGGAGTTTCCATACTGGGACCTCCTTGTACCCATGAACTCATGGAAATCCATTCAAAAACAGAAATCTAGCACTGGATAATTATAGAACATGGTCCTTACAACATTTGCTTTGGTATTGTAATACCTATTTTATAGAGGACGAAACAGGTCAGAGAAGCAAAGTAATTTCCTCATGGTAGCCACACAGTGAACAAATTAGGATAAAAATCTGAACCCAGGGCTGCTTCACCTATATATGCAGTTATTATTCAAGTTCCTTCTCCCCACCCTGAAAGGCCTAAGGAATCTGTTTACTCAAATGTTTGAAATCTGAGATTCTCTTAGCTGCTGAGCAATGAGGAGAGAAGCTCACCAACCCTTTTCTCCCTGCCAAAAAGAGAAAAAGCAGACACAAGAAACACCGACCACACCGGTTCAATAGAGGCTGCCCCCTAAACCGGGTAGTTCATCAGTCTTCAGTCAGAGGGCCTGGGTTCTGATCATCCCCCTGATGATCTACCTGCCTAAAACGACATTTACAAAACTTTTAGAGACATAATTTTTGGGTAGTCATTTTATGAGTAATGCTGGCATCTTAATAAAAAATGTCAATGGCATTCTTGAATGCCAAAGACCATCATGATTGTGGCCTCAAGACTTATTTGGTCTTGGAAAAGTGTATTTTCCAGAGGATACCAATCAACTCTGATTGGTTAACAAGTAATTAGAGAGAACTAATATTACCGTGAGGGGCTGGACCTATTCTAATGAACTTTGATTATGTCATTTACTACTTTTTAAAAAAAATATATTTTGAATTCAGGGAACAAAACAAGCATTTCCATAACACAGTACAATAAAAAAGATGATTGCACATGAAACTGTAAATCTGCCATATATAATTTGCTATTTCCTCCAATATACAACCAAGTATATTTATTTACTTCTACATTACCCCCAGCCTTGGGCATCTAATTCCATAAATTTATCCCCTCCGAAACCTAAGTAGAAGTAAATTCCTTGTAAGCTTGGGTGGGGTCAGACCAAGATTAAGGAGAGTTAATTCAATCTCATTACTATCATTATCTGGGATAGGCTAAAAGGAGAGGCTAAAACCTAGGAGAAGATATTTATCATTATCAAGAGACTGAACTTTGAAATGAGGACTATAGAAAAAGGGGAAACTCTGGATCTCCCCGAATCATTGGTTCTTAATAATCATTTCTCTCAGTCACTTTGGGCAAGTCATTTAACCTCACCTGTAGAATGAAGGGTGAGGTCCTTCCTGAGTCTTAGATTCTGTGATTGTTTTTACTCCAATTTTTTGAACACCCTGTGGGCAGGGCGGTGTTGGATGAGAGTAGGATTGGAGGGGACAGTGTGATCTGGATTTAGACCAGCAGAGTACCTGTTACTCTAGACTGAAGCCTGCATGGAAAATATTCTGGCCTCCTCCCACCACTTTCAGGACTTCCAGGGTGTCTTGTTCCTTGTTAGCCCATTTAATTGCTCAGTAATTGCAAATAGGAACTCTTAAGATGCAAAATCACACAGTTACAGACTGGAAGGGAAGAGAAAGGTAATAAGCATTTATTAAGTGCCTACTGTGTGCCAGGCACTGTGCTAATCACTGGAGAGTATTCTAGAGGCCTCTGATCCATTCCTGAATAGAAATTTTTACTCCAGCATCTCCAACCCAGTTTAAAGACTTCCAGGGACCAGAGGGACCCAGCACTACATGAGGCAGAGCCCATCCCACATCTGGAGACCACTCATTGTTAGGAAGCTTTTCTTTATCCTAGCACTAAATCAACATTTCCCACAACTCTGCTCCTGGCTCTGCCCTCTGTGGCAAAGCAGAACAAGTTTAATCCCTTTTCCAAAGGCAGACTTGAATTCAAATATCACTTTTGACTATTACTAGTTGTATAATCCTGGGCAAACCACTTAATCGCTCTCAGTCTCAGTTTCTCTATCTGTAAAATGGAGAAAGTAATGAAAAAATAATAGTGCCTGCTTTACAAGGTTGTTGTAAGGATCAGATAAGATAACCTAGGTCGAGTGCTTTGTAAACCTTAAAGTACTCTATAAATGCTTGTGATTTTTCAGTTTTTCACAGTTAGCTCCATTGGACTTTATACTTGTTCCCTAACATTTTAATTCTGTAATTGGAGAGAGAGTTAAGAATGCAGAGAGCCCCATTTTAGGCCTCCAAAGACACCATTAGGAATAATTCATTAGTGATCATAGACTTATAGCTGGGAGACACCTTAGAGATCTTTGGAAGCCAACCCTCCTGTCCCTGCTCATGCAGATAAAGAAACAGGCTCTCAGAAATGAAGTGACTTGCTGTGAGTCACACAGGAAGGAAGGAAGGAAGGAAGGACAAGAGCTGGCAGTTATTGCCTACTACTGCCAAGGTCCTGGGCTGGCACAGCTGAGAGAGCAGAACCATGCTCTGGAGGCACCAATGGCCAGTGATGCCATCTTGGCTGACCTTGCCACACAGGCTGGGTCAGCTCTGTCCAGGCCTTTAATGCATGCTGCACCTGGAGATAGCTTTAGGAATATCAGTTGGACAGCTCAGTGTAGTTTGGACAGGAGCTAGGAGAGACTTACGGCAGGAGGACCAAGCAGCAGGCTATTGCATGAGGAGGGGTCAGACAGGTGGGAGAAGGGCCAGAGAGAGTAACATCTCTAAAAACCTAAAGAGAAGAAGGTATCAAGGAGAAAAGGGTGATCAGTGTCCCAGGCTGCAGAGGCGGACTGGAAAAAGGGACATTGGATCGGTCAGTTAAGAGGTCACTGGTCATTTTGGAAAGAGTGGTTACAGTCAAATGATGAGGAAGACCGACTGAAGAGAGGGAAGAACTTAGGGTGAGGAAAGGAAGTGGGGGCACCTATGGTAGGCAGCCTTATCAAAGGGTTTAGGTACAAAAGGGAGGAGAGACAGGACAAGAGCTAGCAGGGCTGGATGGATCAAGTGAAGGTTTTTAAGGATGGAGGAGACACACATGCATTTGTAGACAGCAGGAGAAGGGGAGAGATTGGCATTTCATGGAAGAGAGGGGACGGCAGGGGGCAACCTGCCGGAGAAGATTGTGCATGCAGTGGCATTAGCCTTGGCAAGAAGAGCCACTTCATCTTGTGTGGCCAGAGTGAAGGAGGAAACAGTAGCAGAAGGCATCTGAGTGCTGGGAGATGAGGAGGAAGAGAGAAGAGGGAGTTCTCATCTGATGGCCCCAGTTATTTCAGTAAAATAAGCCAGGTTCTCAGCTAAGAGGAGCTATAATTAGATTGAGGAAGGATGAAAAGGTTCTGAAGAACCTCTTTTGTGGGTGAGATAGTGAGTTGACTAGGGAGGTCTGAAAGGATTATCTCACCTTGGTGAGGGCCCAGTTGAGACTAGCTGTCATAAGTTTGTAGTAGCCCCAGTCAGTGTAGTTTTGAGAATTTTCTCCAGCTCTGTTAAGTCTCATTCCTCATGTTCAGGACCCTTAACCTAAGAATGCAGTCTCTATTTCTAGGAAGCTCTTGAGACTCAGTCAAGGCCTCTATGCATGACCTGAGCAATGGAATTTGCTTTGGGATATTTACTCCTCTGATTTTTCTAGATACTAAAGAGGGGCTAGAATTCAAGCTACCCCTCCCAGACATCTGTCACCTGCAAATTTAATGACATGTGATTTATGTTTTTATCTGAAGCACTAATAAAAATTTTAAGCAGCACAGAGCCAAGCACAGATCACAACCATCTCTGCTGGAGATCTCCAATTGTGTTGACATCAAACCATTGGCAGCTACTTTTTGAGCCTAGTCAACCAATCGCTTCTGAAGCTCTCATCATATTTTTGTCAATTCTACATCTCTCCATCTTCTCCACAAGACTTTGTCAAAGCTTTGGCTAAAATCTAGGCAAACCATCCCCATGGCATTCTCCTGGTCCCTTTGTTTTGTAACTCCACCCAAAAAAGAAATGAGCTGAGTCTGGTGTGACCCATTCTTGATGAAACCAGGCTGGCTCTCTGTAATCATTTCTTCCCTCTCTAGATGTTCATCAACTATTTCTTTAATGAGACACTCTAGAATTTCCCCAAGAGTTTAAGGTAGACAGGATCTGGGACTATTAGCTATTCTGGGAATTCTTAGAGTGGAAACCAACTCATCTCTCACCCTCCCACTCAACCTCCAGGAACAGGAAACTCAGAACTTCAGTAAGAATGGGAAGGAGCTGTCCAGATACATCCAGGAACTAGCACTTGCCTTCGGACCAGGCACTAGCCATTCAGCCTGGTGAGCACCATTACTGTTCCTGCCTACAGGACACTGACTTGCTCTATTGTCCTACAGATTGCACAGTAAACACAGTCCAGAGACTTGTGGGGACCACCAGGGGATGGCTATCTCCTTAGGTCATAACAGTGCCACTTTGCAGGGTATTATTATAGAGAATGATAATATTAATACCAACTTGGAATCATAGGACCTAGAGAGTTGGAATGAATCTTAGAGGCCCTCAAACCAACCTCTTCATTTTACAGGAGGAGAAATCAAGGCACCGGATGTGACATATCTAAGGCCATGCGTTAGCAGAGGTGAGGTTCACATCTAGGCTCTCTGATGCTGAATATGCTGTCCCAGCCTCAGTGCCTCACGAACTTCAAGAATTCTCATTTGTATAGCTGCTTAACTGTTTAAAAATGTTTTTTTAAATTAGTTTCAAAAAAAGGGCCATAGCTAAAGAGACAATTCAGGGAAAAGGAAAACTGACAGTTTGTTTAGAAAGATGTTGGGTTTCCACAAGGAAAATCCATTTAGATTAGACAAGACTGAGCTGATAGAAGGAAGGGCCAATCACACACACGTGAATGGCAAAGTTCAAATTCCTTTTACTTTTGTTTAAAACAATCTCATAAAGAGTACAGTACTCAAGCCTGATGCAAACTGCCGAACATTTTAACTGTGATCCCAGGCATTCCCCTCCCCCACTTATTTATCTGAGAACCAACATCTAGACTAGAAAACCAGTAGCCTGTGAAAGAACAAATTCCTACCTGAAGTCTGCATTCTCTCTCCCATGTGTTCCCAGTGCACACCAACTTTCTCAGGACTGGCCTGACAGGAGGGGAAAAAAATCCTACGGAACCCACCAGGCTAGTGGGTGTCTTCCTTGGGTCCTAATGTTCCTCCAAAGCTCCTTCTCTCCCCCAGCCTGATGAGCAGGTTCCAGGGGCTCCACAGTCCACACAAGGTCCCTCTCTTCAGCTCAGGTGCTTGAGAATTCTCCAGTACATAGAGACCAGCCCCTACTCAGCAGGAAAGTACTGCTGGGAGTGTAGGGTAGGGCCCAGGGGAGTGGGGAGGCTCCAAGGGGATTGTTCGTGTGTGTGTGTGTGTGTGTGTGTGTGTGTGTGTGTGTGTGTGTGTGTGTGTGTGAGAGAGAGAGAGAGAGAGAGAGAGAGAGAGAGAGAGAGAGAGAGAGAGAGACATAATCCTCTCAAGGTCCACATGCCCCATGTGACTCTCAGATAGCAGACCCCTTCAGCCTGAGGTGCTTTGCTTTTCTCGGGAGTGGCGCTCTGCCCTGGAATTCCCACCAATCCCATCATGTCGCATTACGTGTATTTACGAAAACAAGGTCAACTTTATGGACCTAGTCTCCTGAACTGGGCTTGAGACCAGCCCCAATTACTCACATCAACCCCGTGCCTGCCCAGAAGGACTTTCGCAAACCCGAACCATCAGGGACCAGTGTGTACAGAATTACTGACTTTGTGCCTGCTGGCGCAGGCCTTGTGGGCACAGGGGCAAGGGTTATAGCTTAGTGACAACAACAAGAAAATATTCATGGTCAGGCCTACCCTAGAGTAGAGGGCTCAGAATGTCTATGGAGGATGCTACTGTCACTGACTTGCATCCCAACCATCACTGCCATGGTATCCTCCATGCTCAGCATTCCTCACTACACAAGAATTCCCCCAGGATGCTCACAATGCAAGAGGACACAAAACATGACACAGAGAGCAAGACTCTCAGATGACCACAGCCCCCAGAGCTTCCTTGTTTGGCTATGAATAAGAATCTCAGTGTTGAGGTATGACCACTCATGACCATTCTTGTGTGTGGCTGAGGGAGATTGGTGACAGAGGTCATGGGAATGGTCTGGCCTATCCCCTTCTGCTGGGATCCAAAGACACTGCCATGTTTAAATTTATCTTGGTGTTCTTGTTCGTAGGACACAAACGGGCATCTCGGGGGACAGAAATATCACTGGATCCATTATTATGAGAGTTTGGGATGCATCATGGATGGAATCAGATTCCTGAAATCATCAGAATTCCATATTGCAAAAGCCTTATGTAAGAAAGCTCCAAGATGGCAGAGACTCCAGAGTTAGGGTCAGAGGAAACACCAGAGGTCATCTGATACTCCCCTTCCCATCCCTGACAATCTTCTCTAGCAAGTGGTCATCCAACCTCTACTCAAGGACCTCCACTGACATACACACTTTGCTGGCCCATTCAACTTCTGGACAGCTCTAACTGCAAGAGAGCCAGCATGGCATACATAGGGCATGGCATGCTGGGCTTCAAGTTAGGATGACCTGGGTTCAAATCCTGCCACAGACATTTGCTAGCTCAGTGACCTTAGTTAAGTCACTCTGTTTCTCTGGGCATCAGTTTCCTCAACTCTGAAAGGAGGGGGTTGGGCTTGGTGGCCAAGAAAGCCCCTTCTAGCTCTAAATCTGGGATCCTGTGGGTTCAGATGCTGCCTCTGACACTATCTATGTGAACCTTAATTCTGCTGTCATTTCTTTGTTGACTTGTCTTGTCTACATCTTGCTTGTGCATAGCTCCTTAAATTCTTTTTTAAAAAATTATTTTATTTTATTTTTAATTAATGGAATAAAACAAGCATTTCTATAACATAGTTTAATAAAACAAGATAATGGCACATCCATTACGTACAACTCGCTATTTCTTTTAAATATATAATAAAGTTATCATGTAAATTTATTTTTTTCCTTTTTTTCCTTTTTTTTTCCTTCTCTCCCTGCCCCTCCTGCCCCCTCCCCCTGATGGCTATTACATGTAAAATTATTCTATACATACTTCTATTTATCAGTTCTTTCTCTGGATGGAGATAGTGTCTTTCTTCACAAGACCTTTATAGTTAATTTGGGTATTTATAATAGTGAAAATGACTTACTCACTCAAAGTTCTTTTTAAAACAATATTGCTGTTACTGTATACAATGTTTTCTTGGTTCTGCTCATTTTACTTTTCATCATTTTGTGCAAGTCTTTCTATGTTTTTCTAAGATCCCTGAGCAAATCATTTCTCATAGTACAGTAATATTCCATCACAATCATATACCACAGCTTATTCAATCATTCACTAATTGATGGGCATCCCCATAATTTCTAGCCATCACAAAGAGAGCTGCTATACACATTTCAGAACATATAGGTTCTTTTCCTTTTTCTCTAATCATCTTTGGAAATAAACCTAATAGTGGTATTCCTAGGTCAAAGGGTATAGGCAGTTTAATAACTTTGGGGGCATAATTCCAGACTGCTCTCCAAAATGGCTGAATCAGTTCATAATTCCACCAACAATAAATTATTGTCCCAATTTTTCCTCATTCCCTCCAACATTTGTCATTCTCCCCTTCAATCATTTTAGCCAGTCTGGTAGGTTGAGCATAATCCTGAATGAAAAATGAAAAATGAACAAAAAATGGATATTTGATGAAATGAAAGACTTTCAGGTATTTTTAACAAAAAGATCAGAACTCGATGGAAAATTCGATATAAAAGATCTAGAAGAAATGTAAGGAAAACATTAAAGATTAATTCTAAGGTGCTCATTAAGGTCAAATTGTTTACTTATTATATATATATATATATGAAAATGTTACCAATATTCTTAAACCTATCATCATTAGGGTACTTTAAAAGAAAGGTTGAGGCTGAGCTGTGTATAATGAAGTGATTTCAAAAACCAAAATTGAGTAAGAAACGATAAAAAGGAGCAATTATCTCATCAAATGGGATGTGAAAGGAAGAACTAATACAGAGGAAGCAGGTGGGGGTGGGGTGCTGGTAATATTGGAACCTTACTCTCATCTGGGTTGAAAAGGAAACAGTGTGAATATCCAGAGGGCTGTGAAAGTCTTCTAAACTTGTAGAGAGGTGAGAAAACTGGGGGACAGGGTGAGGGAGGGACTTTTTAGAAGGATGAATAGATTAAGATTAGGAGGTTGGGGGGGGAAAGATAAGGGAAAGACTCTTAGAGGGGTGGGTAAAATAAGGAATAGAGGGTTAAGGGGAGAAGATAGGGCAAAAAGAGAGGCTGAGAAGGAAAATAGTGAGTAAAATTATGATAGAGGGAAAATTCACAAATGGTAATTTTAACTTTGAATGTGAGTTGGATTAGCTGTTTGCATTCTATCTTCCCCATTAGGCTTTGAGCTTCTTGAGAGTAGGGACTGTTTTTTTTTAATTGGGGGGGATTTTTTTTTTGCCATTTTTTGTATCCCTAGCACTTAATGCCTGGCAAATAGTAGGTACTTAATATATGCTTGTTGACTGTTAACAGACTGAGTGATTTCTTAAGTCCCCAGGACTCTAAAAATGAGAAGGTTGCACTAGATGGCCTCTGAGGTTCCTTCCAGCTCTACTTCTATGAATCTAGAAGTCTTTCCTCCCTTATATTAAACTGAAATCTGTCTCTTTGCAAGTGCTACTTTAGCAGTATGAATTCCACCTCTGGGCTCAGAGCAAGTTTCTTTTCTGCTCTCCATGAGAGACTTTCATATATTTGTGGACATAAATAATGTTTCCCCTAAATCTGGAGTTCTTAATTTGGGTCCATAGACTCCCCACATAGGTTTCAGAATGTTTGTGAACTTGGATGGGAAAAAACCTATATTTTTATTTTCACTCTTTTTAAATTTTCTTCTCAATCTGTGTATTTCACTTGATGCCTTTAAAAACACTATTCTGAGAAGACAGGGTTTAATTGCCAAAGGAGCTCCAGACAGAAATAAGGTTAGGAACTCCTGCCCTGTCTTTTCTTTTCCAGTCTGGACATCCCCAGTTCCTTCAATGGAACTGTGACTGGACTCCCAATACCTGGCTCCACTGGAGTCTCTTCATTTGCCCATGGATTTCCTACAAGGTGGTGCTCAGAAGCGTTCCGACCACGTACATAGCTGGACTCTAAAGAGAAAGAGCTCCAAGACTGCCTTAACAAAGGTCCCTCCTGCATGTTCTATTCCTGTCATTTAAGGAATAAAAATCATAATCCCAAGCCATTTGGCCAGTACCAGTCCCTGAATCTGCAAGTGACCCAGACATCATCCATATCTCTGGGCATCTTTAGTCTGGAGAAGACTCAGGGGAGCCTGATCTTTGAAGTCCTTGAAGGACCATCATAAAGATGGTTTAGACTTGTTTTTTAGACAAAGATGGTTTAGACTTATTTTGTTTAACTCCAGAAGACATGTATAGGAACAATGGATGAAAAATCCAAGAGGCAGAAAGATATAGACTTGGTGTGAGGGGAACTCCCTAAGAATTTGAACTGTCCAAAAAGTGAAATGGGCTGACTTAGCTGGTAGTGGGCTCCCTGTCACTTGGAGGTCTTCAAGGAGAGACTGGATGGTCAGAAATGTTGTAGAGGGGACTCTTCTTCAGGTCTGAGATAGCCTCTGAGGTCCTTTCAAACTCTGAGATGCTGTGACATTCTGTGTATTCTCTAGATATTGTGTTGATCTAAATACAGGTCCTTGCAGCTTCCACTCCTATGCCTTTGAATCTGTGTGGGATCTTCCCTTGTCAGTGTAAATTGCAGCATCTTGTATACAGATTACACACCCTTGGTAACTAACCTCATCAGCTCTCATGCATTCTATGTCTCATCTGCTGATGATTCCCAAGGGATTAACAGATCCAGAGCCAAGCTCCCTGCCAAGCCTCCACCTCATGTCACCAACTCCCAGTTGAACATTTCATACCAGACATGCCAGAGCATTTGGCATTTTGGCATATCCAAAACAGAACTCCATAGCTTTCCCCCCAATCTCTTCCCTCTTCTGAATGTTCCCATTGCTGTTGAGGGCACTCCTATCTGTCCCCTTGCCCAGGCTCACAGCTTGATTGTCATCTCTGACTCCTCACTCGCACCCACTCCCCACATCCCATCAGTTGCCAAGTTTTCCTGATTCTACTTCGCAGTGCTCTCTCCTCTCTCAAGTCTCTGCTCTCCTTCTCTCACCTCACCTGGCCACTGCCTTATCTCAGGCCATCATCACCCCTCACCTGGTCTATTGCAATCCCCTCTTGCTTGGTGTGCCTGCCTTTGGTTCCTTCCCTTTCCAATCCATCCTCCAGGTAGTTTCCATATTAATACCTTTTGAGCAAGGTCCTGACCATGTTACCTCTAGGATCAAACACAAACTCCTCTGAGCACCTAAACCTCTCCACAATAGTGCTCTAGTCTTCCTTTCCGGATGTATTAGATATTACCCTCCTTGAGAGAAGGGATTATTTCATTGTATCTGTATCCTCAGCACCCAACACAGTACCTAGTATAGAGTAGGTGCTTAATAAATGCTCATGGATAGACTGATTGGCCAAACTGTCCTGCTTGCTGTTTTTCATACATGGCATAGTATGTCCTCCAACTCTGCCTTGACATATGGCTGGAAGGCTCTTCCTCTTCACCTCAGCCTCCTACCTCCTAACAAATTACCTAATATTTACCATGCATATGTTATGAATGTTGCTTTCCAAATAAAAGGTAATATCCTTGAGGGCAGGCACTGAGTCCATGTACCTTTTGTCCTTGGTACCCAGCACAGTGCTTCACACTTAGTAGCTACTTAATAAATGCTTGTTGATTAATTTAGAAGCCCTATGATGTTGCCAGAATAGCACATGTTAAGTGACTGTCCCAGGGTCATACAACTTGTGAGATTTAAAGGCAGAATTTGAACCCAGGATGCCCTGTTACTCATTCAGCAATCAGTCTACTGTACTGGATTGCTTCTGCAAAACATGATGATATCAAAATATTGTTACTCTGTAAAGTTTAAAATATTTTTCATTTCAAATAAATGTTTTGCTCATTTATATCATCAGGAGTTATCTTTTCATTGCTTTCTCTTAGAGCCCCATCCTAGGCCACTCTCTGGTTTTGTTCAAGCCAGATTTGGGAGAAGATCAGAATGGTAACGCTCCTTTATGTAGCAGCCAGTCACCACCCGGATGTTTCCCTGGAATACAGCCCTTTGGTTGGTACCCAGACTTACGAATTTTGCTGATGTCATCTGTGCTGGTGTCTTGGGGGACTGCCCTGATTTCCTCTGGGTCTGCCCGCCTTGGGAGGTGCTCACCGGGTCTCCTGAAGTGCTTGGCTTTTTCCCGGCCAGAGGGGGCTCGCTTCTTGAGGATTTTTCTATAGTAGTTGCTGTGAACCGGCACCCCAATGTAGATGGAACGGTAGTCTGTAGGACATGGCACAGAAGGGGAGGAAGTTAATAGACGTTCCAGTGTTGGAATATAAGCTACCTGAGAAGAGGCCCATTTCATTCATCGTGTTTGTATGCACAGTGTGTAGCATATAATGTGTGCTTAATTAATGCTTGAAGATTGACTGAAGGATGGATGCTGCTTTAATAACCAACAGAACAGAGCATTGGGGGAAGAGCCCTTGAGGAAGCCCCACAGAGGCACTGTGGGGTGCTGTGGGCCATGCTTTACTACTCCCATTCTTCTCCCGCCTCCTAGCCCTGCTTAGGCTGCCCATGCCTATTCTCCTTTTTGAAAACTATCTTGTTTTTGTGGGTACTTTGTATTCAGACCAGTGTGGTTAATCTGCCTTGCATGACCACCAACTCACTCCCTGTCAGAATCAAACTGCGGGTGCCTCTGTGTCCATGAGGCATCAGCACATCTCTCTCACCAGGAGAAGAAATGCCCATCATGGGCACGGCCTCCACCTGCTTTTCTGAGAGCAGAGTTGTAATATATGTCACTTCTGAATGCTATAGTAAAGCATTTCAGGGACCTCAAAGACCATCCAGTCCAATTCATATCAGGGAAAAAAGGCCTCCTGAACATCAAACTAAAAAGTGCTCAGTCAACCTCTGCTTGAAGGGAGCTCTCATCCACCCCCCTTCCCCCCTCCTCCCCCTCCCCTGCCATGCTCAAAGACAGTCCATTCCACTTATGGCCAACTTTAATTGTCAGCAACATGTTCCTTATGTCAAAACTAAATTTGCCTTTTTTGTTCCACACTTTAGAAAGGGATGAGCCAGACTGTTCAAAAGGGTGGTAACAAGGGTGGTGAATGGCCTTCAGTTCAGGATACATGAGGAATGGTTGAAGGAACCAGATATGTTTAGCCTGGAGAAGACCCAGAAGCTGGGGAGCCCCCAAGTGATATTCAAGTATTTGAAGAGCAGTCATATGGTAGAGGGACTAGACACATCTATTTGGCCCCAGAGGACGCAATCAGGAGCAGTGGGTGTATGTTCCAGGGAGGAAGAATTCAGACTGATATAAACTCTTAACAAACAGAGCTGTCCCAAGGTGGGAAAGGCTGCCTTGGAAGGTGGTGGCTCTCCTTCATTGGTGGTTCTCAGACAGGAGGTAGATGATCACTTTCTGGGGATGCCGGAGAAGGGATTGTTCTTGGGTTACATGGTAGACCTCTGGGATGACCCTGAAGTTCCTTCCAATCCTGCCATTCTGTGCTTCTCATGAAAATGATGAGGGCTTATACCAGTGTGGGGGGCATAGGAGTAGAAATCAAAGGATGGATGACAGAGATCCCAAGGAACCAGATGTCTACCTCTCCATCTATCTAGTGGGTGTGGGCTAATAACTTGGGGTCATCAGTCACATTCATAGAAGACTTCAAAGTTTACAGTATCCTTTATTTACATGGTCTCATCTAGACCTTGAAATGCCCTCATGATGGTTGGCACTACAGGGACTGTTATTTTTATTTTGCAGATTAAGAAAGTGGGGATCAGAGATAAGTGGCTAATCATAGGCACACAGCTAGTAAAGGTCAGAAACAGGATTTGAAACCACATCTTCTTGCTTTATCCACAATACTATGATTAACAAAAACAGCTAATATTTATATAGTTCTTTGAGTTTTTAAAGCACTAAGTATTTTCTCATTTTATCCCCACTTTACAGTTGAGAAATTGAGGCAGACAGAGGTAAAGGAACTTGCCCAGGGTCATACAACTGTTATGTTGTTAGCCCTTCACACTCAAAGAGGAAAATCGCATCACAATGACATCACAATGCTGGGGTCAAGGTACAGTGTGTCTGACTGTGGCTGATCAGACCAACATGAGCTCAGAAGGCTCTACCGCAGGTCAGACACAAATAGTCCATATGAACATTGGGAATGGAGATGGTTCTAAATTTACGCATCTCAAATTTCCTTTGTGCTACTGCAATTCTGCTTTGCTCATAGAACACAGCACCTTCTTTGATGTAGGCATCCTGTGCCAATGACTAGTAATGTCTCATAACTAAAGTTCTTGAGAAAGACTTTGAGAGTGTTCTTGTACTGCTTTTTCTGACCTCCATGTGAGCACCTGCCTTGTGTGAGTTCTCTGTAAAATGGTCTTTTAGGTAAATGTACATTTGGCATTTGGGTTATGGGGAGACAGGATTTGAACTCAAGTCTTCCTGACTCTAGGTCCAAAGTTTGTCCACTGATTGCATCAATATTAGCTAAGACAGGAGAAAGATTATCTTGCTTTTCTAGCTTTTTCTCACATCTAGTTCTCTTGCCTACCTCATTCCTTCCACCTAATGCTCCTTAAGACAAGGGTTCTTAACATTTAACTTAGATTTCTGGGTGGATGTGGACTTGACGGGAGTAAAAATGACATTTTTATTTCAGTAGAATTGGCTTCCTTTGCGGTCGATGTATTTTATTTGTTCTGTGAGTGCCCTGAGAGCAGGGGCTCCATTTCCCCTTCTTTGTATCTCCAACACTCTGCACAGTTAGTAACCAGGAGAGAAGGAATCCCAGCCCTGGTCTCCTGACTCCCAATCACTGTTCTTTCCTTTCTAACACCAGGTCCCCTCAGAGATCCTCTGTCTGGAGACAGGTGTCCTAGGGGGCTGAAAGGAGACCTTACCTTCTTGTTTCTCACTCCTCCCTCTCAAGTCAGTGTTTTTTCTCTTGTCCATCCCAAACTCCTCCTCTTTCTCCATGATGTCTGGAAACTGGGAAAGCTTGGAAGCACAACACTGGCGTGTCAGCAGCAAGTAAAATAAGAGAGAAAAGAATTGAAAATAGATTAAATGATGTAGCCTCTCAGCCCCAGCAACAGGAATATTTTAAATTGTGGTATAGCTGGATTCCATTTTATGGAATAAATGGTTTTGTGGGATCCTTAATATAGAATTGGAAGAGGACCTTAGAATCCATCTGGTATAACCTCTTCATTTTGTAGATGAAAAAATTGAGGCACAGAGAAATGAATGGAATCATCCAAGGTTAAACAGGTAAGAATCAGAAGAAGGATGTGAACCAGGGTTCTGACTCCCAAGCCAGGCTCTCTCCATTCAACCACTTCTCCAAAAGTTGTATGTAAATTCTATAATTATGCAATCAACTATACATGCAATCTATGCAGAGGGGCTGGAAGGTCATCTATGAGAGAAGGCTGTCTTGTTCAGTTTCTGTGATTATCTGTCCCCCAAAACACAAGGCTCTCTGGGCACAGAGCTCACCAGCTGCACTCAGGGTATCTCTTGGCACGCTCTGGTTGCATCAGAACAGGGCTGTGAAGGCTTTTAGGAAGCCCACAAATGAGTTCTCTAATGACTTCACCTACACTGCCTGTCCTTCACACTCCATCTACTCATTCAGGCTAGATCGTAACTCATGATGGCAGGGAATCGATGCTTTGCCAAGGTCACCGTGGGAGAGGTTGGAGAGATGTGGGCTTGGGGACAGCTCACTGACAGGCAGGAAAAATGAGAATAATATTAATCTGCACTTCATTAGCCTGGATCTCCTTATCCTTGGATTATTAGGACAGTCTCTAGCCTAGGGTCTCTCTTCCCCTTGACTTCATTCTGAATGCTGCTGCCGTATTAATAATGACAGCAATCACGGTAATTCAAGCCAATGTATTATTTTCCTCGCAACAAGTCCTGTGAGGTAGGTAGTATAGTTATCACTCTCATTTTACAGGTGAAGGACCAGGATCAAAGAGATTGATATGATTGGATAAAAGTTGGTTAACAGTAGAGCTAAGATTCGAACCCAGATCCTTTTATTCCAAACCCATTGCTCTTTTCCTGACACCACAGTGTCAGAGGGAGGTGATGATCTATGCCCTATGGCGCACTTGGCTATCTATTCTCCTCGTTACACTAAACTCTCAGTCTGTGACTGTGAACAGGACTATGCAAAAAGTAGATGCTTTAAGATATGTGTTTAAACACCAGGTGGCGCTGCTGCCCCCCAACATGTTATATTCACCACAAAAACCAGGTGCTGGAGGTTTCATGCTCCTGCTGGTTACTTGGGTTATAGGGTCCACCCTGGGAAGTACCAAACGCTTCACGGTCCCTAGGGAGCTGGGGCTTCTTTCCCCTAGGTCCTCCTCTTTAACTGGGCAGGCTGGCTCTTGTCTTAATCTAAGGGGTGTGGTCAGTGAAGATGTATTTACGCAATCAAAATCATTCAGGGTTCATGATCTTAATCTAAGAGAGGGGTCAAATTTATCCAGTCTGACACACTTAGGGCCTCCATCTCACGAATCGGTGAATGAGTGAATGCAGTAATTACTAAGTGTAAAGCTATGTGCAAAGCACTGTTAAGCACAGGGGGTATAAATAGAAAAACCCATGGGGAAAACCCTTCCCCTTCCCTGGATCAGCTATAATTTTATGCACTTCCATCATGTGAAAACATAGATGGAACAGGATAAAAGCCAGCCAATCTAGCATCCAAGTGAATACGCTTAACTGCTTAAATTCTACTCATAGCCAGAAGAACAACCACAATAAAAGTGAGAAATATGTGACCTTGTGGCCAGAGGGTTGGACCTGGAGTCAGGAAATCCTGAATTCAAATCTAGCCTCTGACACTTAATAGCTGTGTGACTCTGGACAAGTCATTTAACCTCAGTTGTCTCATCTGTAGGATGGAGGCATTAACAACACCCACCTCCTAGGGTTGATGTGAAGATTAAATGTGATAACACTGGTGAATGCTTCATAAACTTTAAAGTGCTGCATCAGTGCTAAGTATTATTACTGTTGGTATTGTAATTATACGCTATTATCCTATCACCTAGACATCTCCCAGACCCAGCCTACAGGCTTCCTCTGAACCCAGGAGCTCTGGGAAAAAAACACTTTCAATGGCCTCTGCTCAGTCTCCTGCCTCCCTCTGGCCTCCTGAAAAGTCAGCCTAGTAAAAGAGAACCTAGTATCGTAAGGGAGAACCAGAGCTGCCTCGTTTCTCCCTAACCGCTGCCTGGCTTGCTTTCTGCCTCTCTGTTCTGTTCTTGAACATAGCTCTGGAGAGCCGCAGGATCATTGGAGCCAGAGCTGGAAGGGATCTTAAAGACTTCTGGGTCTAATCTATTATTTATTTTTTTTTGCAGATGAGAAAATGGAGGCCAAGAGAGGTTATATAATTTGCTCAGGATCACAAAGTTAGAAAGTGACTACAGTGGGATTTAAATCTGGGTCTTGCTGACTCCAGGTCTGGTGTTTTGTCCAACATACCAAGTTCCTCTCTTAGGACTCCCACCTCTACCCCTCTTCTTCTTCCCTCAGCCCAATTCTCTGCATATAGTGGGCTCTAATTCTCTCCCTCGCATCCTAGTCCCAACATACCTTTCTTGCCTTATTATGCATTACCTCCCCTCCGTATCTGACAGTCCACCCATGTCGGCTCTATTGCTGTCCTTCATACATGACATTCCATGACATTATAGTTAAAATCCAGCCTCAGAAACTTACTAGCTTCATGGCACTGGGCAAAACACTTAACCACTCTGTGCCTCAGTTTCCCCAATTGAAAAATGAAGATAATACCAATACCCTCAAAACTCCCCTCAGGCCCTTCTTGCTACATGAAGTCTTCACTGGTGTCCCCAGCCTCCATTATCTTATGCTGATTTTGTGATCACTTACATAAGTATATGTTGTCTCCTCAGGTAGAATAAAAGCTCCTCGAGGGCAGGGGCCGTTTAATTTTTGTCTTTGTGCCCACAGGTCCTAAGCACCACAGTTACTCAGTAAATGCCTTTTGGTTCATTACCTGTTGTTGAATTCGATAGAAGATTCCCCGGAGCTCACACTCAGCCTCTGAGCTCAGGTAGTATTCTGGGTCCATGCTGCCCCCACCAGTTCCTAAACAATCCCACCTGCCCTGGGGTACAAATTCCTCTTTTCCTCTCTGATAATAGCAGCAGTGCCCATGTGTGTAGCACAATGTTCTCAAACACTGGACTCACTGATCGCACTTGAGCCTTCTAAGAACCCTGGGTAATGGGTCCTACTGTTATCCCCATTTACCCATGAGGAAACGGAAGTCAAGCCATTAAGTGTTTACCCAAAGCTGCACAGATGTGGGATTCAAACCCAGCTCTTCCTCACTTCCAAGTCCAGTGACCTACTCCCACATCACCTATTTCTTTTTCTGGTGTGGGGAGAATGCAACGAAACGGGGTCTGGAACAGTCCTCATTAGTTCATGGGGATTCAGTTTTATCGATCCCACAGCCATCAGCTGCAGCCTGCATCTGAAACTGTGGTGAGACCAGAAGACTGAAGCCTGGGATGGAAACTCCTGGAAAGAGGCAAAGAATGCCCCTGTGAAGTCACATATAGACAAAGCAGTCTTTGGGGCCAATCATCAGACTCTCCTTCGGCTTGGTTGCCCCTGCTCCGAGAAGGATGCCCAGGGCTTGTAATCCACCAGCTCAGGAGAGAAAGGGCCAGGAAGTTTAAAGTGAGGCTGTGAGGTTGCCAAGGCAACAGTAGCTATTAGAGACATCGGCCACAGGAAGGACGTTGGAGGACACAGCCTGGGGACGCTACCGCTTGGTAATTTGCCTGGTCAATGGTGATCATAAGTACTCTCACTTACGTAGCAGTGACCCACTGAGGCAGATGCTATCAGTTTTACGAGTGAGAAATTGATGGTGGGGATGGGGATGGACATTTGTCCATGGTCACTTAGCTTGGAATGGGAGAGCAGGGATTCATACTCTGATACCTGAGCCTGTTCTATGTGATAACATCCCTCCAGAAGTCTGACCAAGACTGGGAGGCTGCGTCCAATGTAGAGGCTACACTTGAGGAAGGATGCTTATAAGATGGGAGCTGTCCAGAGGCAGTTAGCCAGAACGCTCAAGGGCCTTGAGTCTATGCTAAATGCGGACTGAGCGAAGGAGCTGAGAGTATTATCCTGGGAAAAGAAGACTCAGGGGGACACGGCAGATACATTTAAACACTTAGGGACTTTTGGGAAAAAGAAATTCAATTTGTTCTGTTTGTCCCCAGGAATCAGAACCAGGACCAATAGGTGGGAGCTGAAAGGAGGAAGATTTAGGTTTGTTATCAGGAAACAAATCTCTAACAGAGCCGTCCCAAAGAGAAATGGGCTGTGGGGACCTGGGGGTGAGGCAGCAGGGCACAGGGTCCACCATGCTGGACTTGGAGCCAGGAAGACCTGAAATCAAATCCTCAGTCAGACGCTTAATAGCTGTGTGACCCTGGGCAAGTCACTTAACCCCTATCTACTTCAGTTGTAAAATGGGGGTAATAGTATGGTACCTACCTTGAAAGGTTCTTGTGAGCATCAAGTGAGATAGCACACATGTGAAATGCTTAGCAAATCTTGAAGCACCATGTCAATACTGGCTATGATTATAGGCTAATTGCTCATTTGTGTGGGCTCTCCCTCCTCCGAAGTTTTCAGGCAGAGGCTGGATGGCCACTTAGTGGGGATGTGGTAAGTGAAGGAGATGCCTTTTCTGGTGCTGCTTAGACTGGAGGATATCTGAGGTCCGATTGTGGGATGTGGCAGGTCTGTTCCCCAGGAGCCACATTCCTTGGGATCTTACATGGAAAGGAGTGGTCTGTGAAACTCTTTTTGCCCCAACGCCTACTTAATATTTCAGATCAGATGATAATAGCACTCATGCAGTATTTTATGGTTTGCAAAGCACTTCACAAATATTGTTTCATTTTATCTTTTCAACAACCCTGGGAAGTAGATTGTAGCATCTACTTATTATTCCCGTGTTACAGATGAGGAAGATAGAAGTCGGGGCTGCAGAGGTTAAGTGACTTGCCCAGAGTCACACAGCTAGGAAGTTTTGAGGCCAGGTTTAGAATCTGGTCTTTCTGACTTCAGGTCTGATGCTTTAATCACTGTGTCACCGAGCTGCCCCCTAGCAGAGGAGATGTGACTGTATTCATGAATCAAGACAGTTATTTTGGAAACCTTATAAGGGAAGACACACATACACAGACCATGCAGATTTCTCTTCCATGTGATGGCCCTTAAAATACTTGAATGTTGTCTCTCAAGCCTTTCTTTTCTGGACAACCACCCCCGCCCCGCAGTGTCCCCAAGAGACCCTCTTCCTTATCCTGATTGGCTTCCTGTGGTTACTCTCTGGGATGTCAATGTTCTTCTTAAAATTTGGTGCCCAGAACTGACCAGGACACTCCTGGTGGGGACTGATGAGGGCACGCACAGATTGTGGGATTCCTGTGCTGTGCTCTAGGCCACACTCTTGGCTCTGGTACATCTTGTCACTCAAACCACCTAAAGCACCCTGAGGCCCATGGGCAGCTGGGGGCAGCTGTGTGTGCCTGTGAACTTCCATGCCAACCATCTACCCTTTGCTGATATTCTCAGACACTATCAATAACACTTAGCTGTTAGAGATAAGAGAGAATCTCCAAAGGTGATGTATATCCTTTCAGCTCTGGCATTTTATATTCTAAGGTAGAGGCTCTTGGCACACAAATAAAGTGTTATCACTCTATCACACAAAATAGATGCTTGTTGACCGACTTGACCCCTGGTGGGGTCAGTGGGTAGATCTTCCTATCCAGATTGATGGACCTCCCCCTTACCCTTAAATGTACCCACTGATGCATCCTGGGTTCTAATATAAACCAGAGGACAGTAGGTCAAGCAACAAGCACTAACTGTGTGATAGCTGGGGTTCCTATTGTCCTCATCCAGGGCTCCATTAGCCAAAGGAAATGAATCCATTGGTAACTTCTGTTGAGGAAGACTAGTTAAATTAAATCAAACAAATGAAAACCCAGCCCTAAAGATAAAATACTGGGACAAACCAGTCGAATGTTGACTGGTTGGTAACCCTGGTGTTGATTCATCCTCTTGAAGAACAAACCAGTTACGTTGAAGGAACAGGACTGCCAGGCCAGGAACGGTGAATCCACAGCCTCCTACTGATGAGGGCCCAGTCTCTGGGAACCCCCTTGAATCTGGAATAAAGTCTCTGGGAGCCCCCTTGAACTGTCCTTGAATCTTCCAACTGGATCTGGCCTTCCCCTAAGGCCACAAGCCTCACATTATCATTAGGCCCAAATCTCTACCTAGTCTCACCCTTTGTTGTTCAGCTACTTCCCACCCTTAATCCCATTACCTCACCTTGCCCTCCTTGGACTTCCCCTCAAGACCCTCCCTAAACCCCTCCTCTGGTCACCCCAGACCACCCCTCAATCCCTCCTACAATCTTTGTGTATATAATCTCCATCTTGCCTCCATGAAGGGGCTCAGATTCAATCTAATTCAGTAGGTTGAATTTGGCCCGCTTGTGAAAGCAAGCGTCACAAGGTGGGGGGGGGGGGGCGGGATTTCTTAAGACAGGCCATTGTGGTGAATCCCTAATAAACTTTCTCTTTTCCCTTGGCTGAGAAGGCTTGAGTCGAATTCTTTCGGCAGGACCCGGCGCGTCAATATTTTGGGGTGTCGAGCATCTCTCCACCTTTAACCTCTTCACTACTTGCGTCTCTTCCCACTTCCCCCGTCCCAGAGGCCCTGGGGGATCCTCTCTGGGGTCTGCTCTCCTCAGTAAGTCCTTTAGATGTCCCTATCTTCCCCAAGGGCTATACCTAATCCTGTCTCAAACTTTCTCTGCTTTCTGTTGTGAAAATCAGCTCGTTTTAAAACTCAGTGTGATCACAGGAGGAGATTTGGACTGTCCATTTCAATGTATTAATGCATATAAATGAAATAAAGCAATTCAAATTTATAAACTGGAACAAATGAGTTTGGTGCATCTTTAGCATCAACCAAATATTTTTTTTGCATGTGCTGAGATTACTAAAATGAATGGATCTCCAATATTTAAAAAGTTGCAGACTCTTCTTTGCCCATTTTAACAAAGGATAGACAGATGGGATTTAAGAATCAGATCTGAATTCAAATCCCGCCTCAGTTACTTAATAGCTGTAAGACCCAAGTTGTTACTTCAGCAGTCCTAGAACAGGCCGCCAGCCTTTGGCTCCGGGCATTTTCTCTGGCTTATCTCCCAGGGCTGGAATGCTCTTACTCCTCAGCTGTGCCTCCTGCCTTCTGTAGATTCCATCAAGGACCAACTAAAATTACACCCTTGATAGGAAGCCTTTCCCAATCCCTCTTAATTCTAGAGCTTTCCCTCTCTTAATTACTTCCTATTTACCCTATGCATAGCTTTTATGTAGGTATTTGCTTGCTTGTTGTCTCTCCCATTAAATTGTGAAAATCTCAAGGTCAGCGATTTTTTTTTTGTCTTTCTTTGAATCTCTAGCACTGCCTGGCACACAGTAGGCACTTAATAAGTGCTTATTGACTGACCTCTCTCAGTCTCAGTTTCCTTGTCTCTAAAATGGCAGCCCTTCCACGGTTGTTGTGAGTATAAAATGACATAATATTTGTAAACCGTAAAGCATTATATCAGTGCTATCCTCCTCCTTATCATTATCATCATCCTTATCATAAAGATGATGGATGAGAAGGGGATTCTCTTTATGCTGGGCCAGTATGAGACCACTTGGGGGACAATTGAAGGCACTAACCACATGTTCAAAGGAACATCGGTCATTTCAAACTTTTTTTCTCCTGAGCACTACAGAGGAGGAAGTTACTCAGAACATCTGCCTTAGGCAGCTAAAATCCAGTTCTAAATCCTCAGGGACAAACCTTTCAGCTCTGGAACTGAAACCTCTATAGACCACCTGCAGGGACTAGGGTCTGCCCTCTTCCTTGTCAGGCCCTTTCCACCTCTTCCTGTCCAGCTGCCTCGGAAGTGAGGATGGAATTGGGGCTCCATCTTCTACCTCCGTGCATTTCCACAGGGCGAGATCTCTGCCTGGAAGGTCCTCCCTCTTCATCTCAGGTTTCTCAGAATCTTCATCTTCCTTTAAAGCTCAGCTGAAGATCCCCCCCACACTCCCACCTTCCTCCTCCTCCTGCCTGAATCCTGCCTTCTCTGTCCTTCTGTGTAGTAGTTCATACTCAGCTGCTTCTCTTACCTCAACATCTGTCTGTTTATTTATCTGTGTAAATGTCCTTTAAGGCAAGGGTGGTTTGGTTTTCCTCTCCATGTGGCTGGTACCTAGCACAGGGCCCTTCACACAGTAGGTACTCAAGGAATGCTTAATGAATTTCTATCTATAAATCCACTAGAATTTATTAATTACCATATGCTAGGCACTGTGCCAAGCATCGGGAGTACAAAGAAAAGCAAAACCCCATCTCTGTTCTCTAGGTGCTCACAGCCTAAGTGGGGAGACAACGGATTTCCCAAAACTACAAGGGGGCCAACCAGGTGCAGCCCTTGCAGCCACATCTCAGCATCCTGCTAAGAGACTTCAAGCCAGCGATGAAGAAACTGGGAAGACAAAAGGAGATTTACCCCAATCACTGGTTCCCCAAAACAGCCCCTCGAGGCTGGGAATGGCTCATTTTCTTTTCACTTTACAGAAGAGGACCCTTCATTCAGTGCCTGGTGTGTGCAGAGAATGGAGCAAGGAAGGAGAAAAGTATGGAGTCAGGATTCCTGCCCTCAGGAAGATCAGAGCGCAGCATATAGAGAGCCATACTTGGAGACAGAAAGGCCTGAGTTCAAATCTGGTTCCTGACATTTACTAGCACTGTGACTTGGAGAGTAAATCACCCAGGCTTTCTGAGTCTTGGTTTTCTCATCCATAAAATCTCCAAGGATTGTTGTGAATATCAAATGAGATAATATATCTAAAGTACCCTGCAAGTCTTAAATTCTGTTTGTAGGTCCTATGCAAAGAATTAAAAACAAGGAATCTTCTATTTCATCAAGAGGAAGGCCTATGTAAGACAATAGCACCCTTGTAGTCTCCCTTCCCCCTCTCTTTCCTCCTCTACCCTGGAATATAACTTATATAATACAGCATTATTATTATATTATTTATAATATTATACAATAGCTGGAAAAGAGCTTAGAACACAGTATGTCAGAACTGGGAAGAACTTTAGAACACAAAACATTGAACTTCAGGGCTGGGAGAAACCTTAGGACAAAGAACTTAAGATGTCAAAGCTGGGAGAGCTGGGCATCCTGGTGGTTCAGTGGACTTGGAGTCAGGAAGACTCAAGCTTGAATCTTGCCCTGGGGAAATCATTCAATCTCTCTGAGCTTCAATTTCCTCAACTCTAAGACAAGGAGAGCAGCGATAATACCCATGTCCCATCCAGGGTTTTGAGGACCAAGTAGAGTATCATTTGTAAAGTACTTTGCAAACTTTAAGCTGCTATATAAATGTCAGTCAATTATTATTAATTTTAGTAGCCCCTCATTGGATATCTTCAAGCAGCTAAGCTATCACTACCACATTAGACAGCATTTTGCAGAGGAGAAACTGAGGGCCTTTACAGAGGAAATATTTACCCAATTGAACCCAGCTGGCAGCAGCAGTGCCCGGATTCACACATAGACCTCTTGTGTTCCAGGCACTTCTACTGATTTGGGGTCTGAAGGGTGAATAGCGATGAAAACTCCCTAAGCTCCTGGGTCCCCCATTAGGCTCCTGGCACCACTACAGAACTCCCCAAGGCCTTCAAGTCTGCCATCCATTTGGTTTAAAGAGCCAAGGAAGGCAGCTGGTCACAGCCAGCCCCTGGTCCATTACAGAAGCCAGTCATTCTGCTGCCACTTGAGTCAGCCAAGGCAGAGCTCACCTCCTGAGCTCTCTGATCCCAGACCAGCCTGCTTGCTTGGGTACTTTTGGCCAGCAATGTTTCTAAAGTCCCAGGCTGGGCACTTACCTCCAAGTTCTCAGGGTCGTAGAGCAGGAGGTAGAGGAGAGCAGTAGGTTTCCTGGGGAGATACCCCAAAGCCCTTGCTGTGCCCCCACTTAGGGCAAAGTCAGTGGCTGTGCGGTCTCTCACTGTGCCTGCCTTGGGGGCAGAGGAGGTGGATGTGGGGAGTTCAGCTGCAGCGTCTGCTGTGATTGGGTGGTCAGGGGAGGATGGAGAAGGGGGAGGGGGAGGAAGAGAAGAGGAGGAAGGGAAGCTTCAGCCTGGGAGGTAGGAGGCTGCCTGTTCCCAGAAGGAAGGGAGGAGAAGAGCTCAGTGGACCATGATGCATCTGCGGGGCAAGGCCAAGCATCTTGGCTATGGTAGCTTCTTCAAGGCTGACATTGGGTGGATCTTAGAACTGTTACCTTGTTTTGTAAAATGTTTTTGTTTCCATGCTTGGTCTAAATCATTCTCTTCCCACCCACCCCCCAATCTTTAACTTGATTGTCCTTGAGCATCCCTACCTCAACCTAGGGAGAAAATGCTTTTTGGTTCTGGGCTCCAGAAGAAGGAGGACTGAGATGATAGAAGCAGAGATTCCTACAGCTGGCAAGGGTGGGCAGAGAGATGTGCAGTGGTCGAAGGGGGATGGCCTTGTAATCAGCAAACCTGGGCTCCGATACCTCCTGAACTGTAAGACTGTGGGCCAGTCCCCTAACATCTCTGAGCCTTAGGTTTCTGTATCTGAAAAATGGGGAAGATAATATTTGCACCCCTAACATCTTGCAGGGGGAGGGGTGAGTACTTTATTCTGGTCAAATTGGACTTTAAACTGCTCTCTGTTTAGCGTTCTACCTTCTGCCCATGTGCCTTCTCATTACTGGCTCTCCAGGTCTGGAAGACTCTTCCTCTTCATCTCCAAACCGTAGAATCCTCAGTGACTTTCAAAGCCTGGAGACCTCTCTTGTTGGTCCTCTGATTTGTTACAATTTTCTTCCCAATTGAAGGGATTTTGTTTTACAATGTATTTACTTACATTTAACATTTTGTATTCTCCACTCTCTGTCCCCGCTGGAAGAACTATGTATCCATTCATCTATCATCCACCTATTATCTATCCGTCTGTCTGTCTGCCTATCTATCCATCCACCCACCTACCCATTTATCCATCTATAATCCTCCTACTATCTATCTATCTATCTATCTATCTATCTATCTATCTATCCATCCATCCACCCATCCATCTATCCATCTATCATTCACCTATTATCTATCTATCTGCCTGTCTGTCTCTCTGTCTGTCTGTCTGCCTATCTATCCATCCACCTACCCACCCACCCATTTATCCATCTATCATCCACCTAATATCTATCTATTCATCCATCCACCCATCCATCTATCCACCTATCATCCACCTATTATCTATCTATCTATCTGTCTGCCTATCTATCCATCCACCCACCCATTATCTATCTATCCATCTATCTGCCTATCATTTCTGTTTCTATACATCTTTGTATTTATGTACACATGTATGCACCTGTTTCTAAGAATCTTTGTATCTATGTGTCTATGCATAGTCACATCTATGCACTGAGAGAAATGATTATTTTTCTCTCATATTAATAGACAATTACTAAAATTGGGGAGACCCAAGCTTTTGTCCCTGTCCTATTTCTTTGTTGGAAGCCCAGTCTCTCAAGAGCAGGGCTATGGAAGGTAGGATTAACCATCTCCTCATTCTGGGTATTGCCATTCCATTCAACCAGATCAGACTTTTATTCTAAAATGATTTCCTGCCCTCTGAGTTCCACTCAAGCTAAATTGGGGGGAGGTGGATCCTCTGCCTTGTTTGCCCAAGGCAGTGGGCCAAAGGGGGCAAAGAGGGCCAAGCAAGGAAGATAACTACAAATAATGCTTTACCAAGAAAAAAAAAAGGACGGGAAGGAAGGGAAAAGGAAACTGCGACCTCAGCAACTACCAAGGTAGAAGTTGGCACTTTCTATCAAGAATCTTTGATACAAACAAGGTAACAGGCAGGCTTTGGAAGGTGATTTTCCACGGTAAGCTGTAGAATTGATGGACAGATATAAGGTAGATAAGATCATATTGTACCTTTTTTAAGGTACAAGGTGGAGCTTGAACCCAGTCCTCCTGACTCTGAAGCCAGCTCTCTCTCTCTCTCTCTCTCTCTCTCTCTCTCTCTCTCTCTTTTTTAAAAAGTGTTTTTGTGTTAAGGACTATTGACTTCATGGGTATGGGAACTCCCAGGTGAGGAAACTCCTATCACTGCAGACTGGTATCTAGTCCCCACTCAGCAATTTCTGGTCTTGGACAGCTGCAGGGGGGAACTTTGAAGTCCAGGGGTTTGTCACATAGCCAGTATGGAAATCAGAGACAGGGCTTGAACCCTGTGAACTCTCTCATTTTTCAAGTAAGGAAACTGAGGAACTCAGAGGCTCATGCTGTGATGTTTTTGACCCCCCCCCCACCATCTTCTTGGCTTTGAGGCTAGCTCTTTCTACTCACCTGGCTTCTTTAAATCTATTACTCAAACTTCAATTGATTTCAATTCAATTCCAATCATGAATTAAATATAGATTCAAATTTCTTATTCAACCTCTCAATCTTTTCTATTTTCTGTTAATTAAAAAAAATAAAATGTGCTTAACTCAGTGGAATAGAATCCAACCTTGAAGCCTGTAAAAATAACTGTTGTGAGCATCAATGTTAACAAGGGAGCAAACAGGGAGAAACACAGTCACCTAAGTCATTTGCCATGTCCTGGAAGATTTATGATCCAGACTCCTGACAAATGTATTCCCAATAAATCACCAATCATCCTGCTACTACATGACACTGTAGGAGTCAGTCTTTCTTCACTCCCCAAGGCATTCTCCCCTCAGCTGTGGAATTGACATTCCCAAGCACAGGTCTGATGGTGTCATTCCGCTACTCAGGAATCTTCAGGGTTTCCCTATTCCAGCTACGATCCAATCCAAACTCCTCTGTTTGATGTTCAAAGTCCTTCCCAACCTGGATCCATAAGCTGATCCTTTATGTTCCAGCCAAACTGGCTTCCTCATTCCCAATATCCCAGAGATCCACCATCTTGGGAACCTTCTTGCTTCTTCTCTTTCTTGAAGCCCATGGATCCCATCAAGGCTCATCTTAAACAGCACTGCCTACAAGATGTCTTTTTAAAATTCTCTCCCCCTCCCTTTCATTGTCAGGACTCCACTCCTTAAATTACTTTGTCTTTAATTTGCATATGTTTGGTACACACTCATCTGGGCAACCTTGGTTTCCCCCAAGCAGGGATGCTAGCTTGTATGACACAAACACCCTTCATTTTTATCTTTGCCTCCTTAGCACACAGCACAGTCAGTGCCTGGGACATCCCAAGTACTTAATAACTTGTTGAATCAAATTTGAAATAAAACCTATGTTCAAATCCAGCCTTGGCCACTGTGTGACCTTGGGCAATCACTTCATGTCCTCATCTACAAATGAGGGCTTTGAAGTAGATGGCCTCTGAAGACTTCCATCTCCAGGGCTATGATCCTATGGATTGCATCCACTTAACTGTGTGGCACTTGGAAAGTACAGAGTCTCTACAGTGACCCCTACAGTCCTTCCCAAGAGTTCCATCTCACCATATTCCATGGAAACCCAAGGTGGATGAAATGGTACATTGCCCAGATTGGGACAAGTGGCCCATTGTGATATGTACATATGTAGGAAAGATGTTACAGAGAAACAGCCAATGAGACTAACCCAGAATCACAGAATGTCACAGTTGAACAAGGCTTCAGAAACTGGAAAATGTCACCAGGAATCTTTTCTACAACGTTCCAACAAGTGGTCTTTTTTTTTTTCTTTTTCGAGGGGGAAGGCAGGGCAATTGGGGTTAAGTGACTTGCCCAAGGTCACACAGCTAGTAAGTGTGTCGAGTATCTGAGGCTGGATTTGAACTCAGGTCCTCCTGACTCCAGGGCCAGTGCTCTACTCACTGCACCATCTAGCTGCCCCAACAAGTGGTCTTTTAACCTTGCAGTCCTTAAAGATTGATTTTCCTTCCATGAAACAGCCCTTCACGTAAATAGCCATCCCCACGTCTTCACTTCTCCGGGCTTCTGAACATCCCCAGTTTCTTCTGTGGATCCTCAGATGGCATAGCATTTCCTGAGAAAGTCACTTCACTCCTCCGAGCCTCAGTTTCCATCTATGTAAATGAAGAAGTTGTATTGGATGGCCTCTCAGGTCCTTTCCAGCTCTAACACTGGGGTTCTATGATTTCCAAGACTGCCTATGCAATCATTGTATTCCCTGAGCCCTGACAGTCACAATCCCCCCAGCCTCTGGCCTCAGAATATCCTCGGGTCACTTGCTCTCTGCCTCCTCCACAACTGCACCTTAGGCACAAGAACCAGCCTGGTCCAGTCTCATAAACAAGAACAATGCACACCCCCCATTCTCTCTGCTTCTTGCTGCAGGTGGTCCTAGACTGGATGAGACTCGCTTCCTCCTCAGGAATAAAGTGTGTGGCTGTCGTCTCACTTACTGCTCCTTCAGTTCAGTGGCCTCACGACCCTCTCTCTTCTCCTTTGTTTTCATTTGTGGGCAGGGACTGGCACTGTGAGTTCTGTAGTATGGGAGCTTTCAGGTGAAGACATTCCCTTTACCAATGGAGATGGGCACCTTTCCTGCAGCCTCAAGTTGTAGAGAATTGCCTAAAGAGTACTGAGTGTTAGGTGACTTGCCTAGGGTCACACAGTAAGGCGGAGCTTGAACCCAGTCCTCCTGACTCTGAAGCCAGCTCTCTCTCTCTCTCTCTCTCTCTCCCTCTCTGTCTCTCTGTCTCTCTCTCTCTCTCTCTCTCTCTCTCTCTCTCTCTCTCTCTCTCTCTCCCCCCCACTCTCTCCCTCTCTCTCTCCTGTCTCTCTCTCTCTCTCTCTCTCTCTCTCTCTCTTTCTCTCTCAGCCTGTCTATCATTAGTGAATGTCAAACATGTTGAGAGAAGAAACCCTTTAAGAACTGGTTCTAATTTTCATTTGTTTTCCGATGCCTTGTTCTAAAATCACACATATTTCTGAGGATATACTTCTTTTTCAGCAGTTCCACTACCTAGAAAACCTTTTCTTGTCCCAATCTGATTAATCTTTCCCCCACTGATGGAGACCCACTTTGTTTCCAGTTCTTTGTCACCACAAAAGTGCTGTCTGGAATATCATGGTGCCTTTCTGTCTGGCTTTGCCCACTGTAGACTATAAAACTGGCAGTGGAATCTAAGAGGGTATATCTCTACCATCTTCCCCATGTGTGCCAAGACCCACAAATAGTGGATCCTTAACAAGATGGTTGCTGTCTTCCATAGGTTTAGAAAGTTTGTCTGAGATGGGCACCATAGATCCATGTAGAGTTTTAAGGGTCTCTGAGAACACACTGCAAATATCCCCTAACCTGGGAGCCAACAGACTCATGGGTCCACAGGGTCAAAGAGACAGACCTGGAAGGGGCCCCAGAGGCCAGCTAGTCCAAACCCCTCATCTTACAAAGAAGAAATGGGCTCAGAAAAGTGGAGTGATTTGCTCAAAGTCATACAGGTAGAAAGTGTCAGAGATGAGATTTGAACCCCCATCATCCAGTTCTCTTTCTAATTGCTTTCCAGTCTTTTCACCATGCCTTCCAAGGCTGAGGGCATCGGTTTTTACTTTCTGGGTCATCATGACTTAGTAGACAATACTATGGAGTAGAAAGAACATTGGATTTTGACCCTTGAAACCCGGGCCTCAGTCGCTTCATTTGTAAAAAGAGGAGATTAGACTAAATGACCTCTCTGATCCTAAATCCTTTCTCCTCTGTGGGTCTCAGTTTGCCCATCTGTACAATGAAGGAGCTGGATTAGATGAGCTTGAAGGTACCTTCTAGGTCACCTTTTGAGGTGGGGAGGGGGCTGCTCTTGTTTCTTGAAGCTCTTCTTGCCCTCTGCCTTTTTATTTGTTACATCCTCATGAACACATCTTGAAATTCTTCCCATGATCTCATCAACAACCTAATTTTTTAAACCAAAAAATGTTGTTGATTCTTAGTTTTCCTGAAAAGTAACATTTGCTGGATCTCCTCTAATCGGGTCTTTCTGGGTAGCCAGCCTTCTTTGTTCTCATCATTAGTGAGTCTAATCACAGCCCAGCAAGCCAGAGATATTGTTACTTGATGAGTATCAGTTCACCCCAGCCCGGGGAGATTAGGGGCTCTCTCAGAAGTGGGCATGCCCATTGAAGCTTCACCCCTGGGCTGCACTGGGTGCACCAATGATAGAAACAAGGCCCTAATTCTCCCTGATTCTCCCCACACCACAAAGCTGTGGCCTCTTGAGGAACAAGATGTGACTATACAGACACAAAGAGGCAGAAGGAAACATGAAAGAGAAACATATTTGCATATTCTTTTGTTTTTCTGAGCGGGGGTGGGAGGGATAGGTTATTCCTCACCATCCTTGTCATATTTTAACTTTTGCCTTATAAAAAAAGAGGTTTTAGGAAAGTGGAGGCTTGGGAGGACGAAACCTAGTTAATTTGGGGTGTTCCCCATCGCACAGGAATTTAAATTTTAAGAGATGCTCCCAGGTTGGGGAAGCAAATCAATTTCTAGCGACGGAATCTGAAGCACTTGGCATTATGTAGGAGACACTTTGGGAACAAAGTGATGTAAGAACATGCCACCAGTTGGGCAGCCATGTTTGCCTAGGGGTATGGCCAGATTCAGCTCCTAGTCTCCTTGCTTTGGATACAAAAGTTTGTAGAATATATAGATCCCAATAGCAGACAACAATAAAATCCCATCTTTTATGTGATCTCAACATGGCAACATAGAAATTTGCCACATTAAGCCCCACTGAAAAGTTAAACTTCGCTTTCCCTCAGAAATTCCTTTGACTGTCTTAGGCCTCCATTACACTTGGAATTTTATGTTGAGTCCTGGGGGCTGCATTTTAAGAAGGGCACTGTACAGCTGGAGGAATGGCTAGGGCAAGCCAAGTAGGGTGGTAAGAGGCATTGAAGTCACATATTATGAATAGCAATTCAAGGTGTTAGGGATGTTTGGTTTGGAGAAGACTCAGGGGAACATGGTAGCTGACTCCAAGCGCTTGAAGGCCACCAGGAGGGATTTGTTGTCACTATCGTTCTTGGTCCCAGACCTAAGAGCTGAGGTCCCTTCAAATTCTGAGACAGAAGGCAGAATGATACAATGGTAAAAGCACTGTTTCTGGAGTCAGAGGACCTGGGTTCAAATTCTGCTTTGGATACTTGCTGCCCCTGTGACTTTGGGTGAGTCATCTAGTGTTCTGGTTTGTAGTTTGATTCCTTATCTATTTAATGAAGAGATTGCGTTAGAGGCTTGGGAGATCTCCTCAAGCTCTAAATCTATGAGTCAAGTCAAATCAATAAGCCTTTATTAAGTACCTACTATGTGCCAGGCACTGTGCTAAGCACTCAGGAGACAAAGGCAAAAACAGTCCCTGCCTTCAAGGAGCTTATATTCTAATAAAGGAGACAACATGTCAACAACTATTTACAAACACAATTCATACAGGAAAAATTGGAAATGATCATCAGGGGGAAGGTGTAGACCTAGGGAGATCAGGGAAGACTTCCTGGAGGAAGTGAGACTCTAGCTGGGATTTGAAGGAATACAGGGAAACTGGGAGATGGAGATGAGAGTGGAGAGTGTTTCAGGGGTGGTGGACAACCCAGGGAAATGCCTGGGATGTGGTGATTGGAGAGAAAAGACCGGTTCAAATCCTGCCCCGGACACTCATTGTGTGTCAGCCAGAGCAGGTCACTTAAATTCTCTGTCCCTCACTTTCCTCATATGTGGCATGAGGAGGAGGGTCATCTAATTTATTTATTTATTCACATGGGGATCTAGTGAATGTGCCCCAAGGACCAGGGGTGAGCTCCAAGACGCCCCCTGCATCCCCGGCTCCAGGTGCCTGTCAGCTTGGGGTGCCCCTCTGTCCCCTGCACACTTGGTCTGTTATACTCTGACCTTCTGGGGTGGGCATCCCTGCAGGTCAGGCGGGTCCCTGCCTCCCCATCCCTGCTCCAGCCTGGTCCAGACCAGCATTTTCTCTGCTTCAATGTGGCTCTCTGCTGTCCCCTGCTGCTGCTGGACAGGAAGCTCAGCTCCTCCAGGGCCATGGTTCTCGAGGTCTAACCCAGACAGCTTTAGGCTCAAGGGCTGGATGGGACATGAAACACCTTATGTGCTCCAGCTGCCCCTAGAGGGCAGAACTAGGAACATCAGGTGAAAGTGGCCAGTTTAGGCTCCTTGGGAGGAAAATCCTAGCCCTGCTCCTCAATTTTATAGATGTGGAAACTGAGGCTCATCAGACTGAGGTTCCTTAAGAGCAGGAGCTGTCTTTTGGCTTTCTTTGTATCCCCAGTGATTTAGTGCAGTGCCTGGTGCATAGTTGGTGCTTCATAAATGTGTATTAACTGGCTGACATCTTCAAGATCACACAGGTGTCACGGGTGTGGGGGGGTTTGAAAGTGAGGTGGGTTATTGCATAAGATCATGGCTCATAGACAGAGAAAGAAACTTTAGAGAGCGTCTTGTTCAACACTCTCGTTTTACAAGAGAGGAAGCCAAGGACCAGGGAGGTTGAGAGACTCACCAAATCCCAGAGAACTGGGATTTGAACTGAGGACCCCTGACTCTGAGCCCAGGACACCACTCCTATGCTCGAAAGGAGCCCAGTGTTCTTGTGTGGGTCTGTAAGCACCTTCCAAAGAAGAGCTCTGGAAAAAGCATTGAGCTGTGGTAAATATTGGAATAAGTCAGAATCTATCCCGGGGGACTACTTTGAAAGCCCAGATGGAGCAATCGCTCTGGTGGGAGTCATAGCTCTGCCTCTGGCTGGTGGCCCGTGTGACCTCAGACAAGCCAGCCAATCTCTATGAGACTCAGTTTCCTTATCTGTCAAACAAGAACCTCTAAACTCCCTTTCCGCTAAAGGATTCGATCGTTTGGATGTAGAATTTCTAACAAGTTTGTCTTTAAACAAAGCCTCTCAATACGTCACAGTTGTCCCTCATTGAGGCTGCCTGGTTACTTTCAAAGGAGAAGGTCGACTGAACCCCTCTGTCAATTGGATGCTGGGGTGCAGAAGGCATTCCCGCTGTTGTCTCAGTTAGATCGGGGCTTTCACAAGCACCCTGCAAGAAAGTCTGATGCAGAGCAAAGATTTCCAAAGCATTTTGTTCCTTAGATCCTTTTCAGCAACCACATAAGTGCTGAGAAGCCTCAGGTAATTGAATATAACACTCAGCATCTTCTTTGCAATTATTTACTGCCTCCGGCATCGTTAAAGAATTGGTAGCACAGATCCCTTGCGGGAACCTCTGGTAGGAGGGTGAGAGGAAATTGAGCTGGGACTGAGATAGCCAAGATGCCCAGCATCCTGCACTTGGAGTCACAAGTCCTGGGTTCAAGGTCCGGAGTGTCACTTACTACTCTGTGACCTTGGACAAGGGATTAATTCACTTGCCCTGGTTCTCAAATTTCCTGTTTTCACAATGAGAGGATTGGTCCAGATCGGGTTCTCCAGGTGTGTTTCTCAATCTCCTGGGGCTAATGCGGAAACCCTTTCAGGGAATCCACAGTCAAAACTATTTTCATGATAATACTAAAGTGTTATTTACCTATTAAAATGTTCCTCCCTTTTCCAACTACATGTCAGTGTGAGGCTGGATTTTCTTAATCTTCAACCAAAACAATATGCCGTAACATTGAATGAATAAACACAGGAGAATCCAGCTGTCTTCTATTAAGCAAGACATCCTCCTCCTCCTCCTCTTCCTCCTCCTCCTCCATCATCATCATCATCATCACTGGCATTTGTAGAGCACTTTAAAGTTTGCAAAAATGCTTTACATATGCTGTCTCATTTTTCCTCACAACATTTTAGAGATGAAGAAACTGAGGTAGACCAAGGTTAAGTGACCTGCCCAGGGTCACAAAGCTAGTAAGTATCTGAGGTCAGATTTGAACTGGGGTTTTTCTTTTTCCTCCAGAGTTTTAGCCAACTATACCACTCAGCTGCCTCATACTAAGAAACTTTGCAAAAATATGTAAAAACAATGTTACTCTTCTCACCAAGTTTTTGTTTGGGAAAATACAGTTCATAAATATTGTTATTTTTGTTAACAGGCTATGGGTTTGTTATTGTTATTTTAAATGAACTAATATAAGTATTTTTAAAACAGTTTTAATTTAGAATACAGTAAATACCAATAGATATAACCCACATAAAAACTTTTTGCGGGGAGGGTCCTCCAGCTCTATTATTCCAAAACACTGGGAGTTCAGAGATATGGGTTTGAATCTTGACTCTGAGTCTAACTTGGTCTGTGACCCTGAGCCGACTCCTTCTGGGGGCTCCCTTTTCTTCCTCCATCTGCGGTCCACTTTGGACCAATTTGGATCAAGTGAAGGAGAAAGGGAAAATTCAGGACGAATATTGTCCCAAGGGCATAATCCATGTTATTTGAATGTGTCTTAAGAATCTGGTTTTGTTAAAAAAAAAAAAGGCGGGGTGGGGTGGGAGGGGTGGGGGGGGGGGAGTGGGGGAAAGTGGCTGAAATAGCACACCTGTGGCTAAATCCAAACAAGTTTAACCTGTTGTCTCACCCACAGGAGATGATGTCAGCGAGAGAAGTCCTCTCCTCTGCTCCCCCCTCTCTCTGCCCCAGCTCCTCCGCCTGGCTCCCAACAGGGCCTGGCTCCAGCCTCCCTTCCCACACTTACTTCATGTGGTTCTCCATTTGGTCTACAATCTAGTCAAAGGAACCTACTTCTGATTCCCCAAGTTCAGCCCTCCATCTCCTCCCTCCTGGCCTTTGCCTCTTCCCTCCCTTTCTCCTCACCTCTGCCTCCCAGAATCCTTAGCTGCCTCTATGGAAAACCTTTCTTGATCCCTCCCAATCCCTAGTTTTTAGTGTTGTTTCCCTCTTCAAAATCATCTTGTATGCAATTATCTGCAGAGAGGCGGCCCGATCCAATGGAAAGAGCCTTGGATTGGAGTCAGGGGACCTGAGTTCAAATCTTGTCTCTGCCCCTTACCACCTGTGTGACCTTGGGTAAGTCTTTTAACCTTAGTTTCTCATCTATAAAATGGGACAATTAGACTAGATGGTCTCCAAGATCCATTCTAGTTCTTAAACTATGACACTGATTGATGGATCATAGCATAGATCAGACCTGCACGACCTGTGGCCCACCAAAGGATTTTCTCTACATTTCCTCTACATTTTTTGCAGGCTGCCCAAAATCCTTTGGTGGGCCACAGGTTGTGCAGGCCTGGCATAGATGGATCATTGATGGATCCCTTGTTGGATACACTTGAAAAAAATGCAAGCCCCCCATGGGCAGGCATTGTTTTTCCTTTTTGCCTCTGCATCTCTAGCACCTAGCAGAACCTGGAGCTCAGTAGGTGCTTTATATATATTTCCTCATGGTGTTTGTCTCTATCTCTGTCTCTCTCTGTCTTTCTGTCTCTTTCTGTCTCTGTCTATCTCTGTCCCTTTCTGTCTCTCTCTTTCTGTCTCTTTCTGTCTCTGTCTTTATGTCTCTGTGTCTCTGTCTCTCTCTGTGTCTCTGTCTCTCTGTCTCTGTCTCTCTGTCTCTTTCTGTCTGTCTCTGTCTCTGTCTCTCTCTCTGTCTGTCTCTCTCTCTGTCTCTGTCTCTGTCTCTGTGTCTCTCTCTCTCTCTCTCTCTGTCTCTGTCTGTCTCTCTGTCTCTGTCTCTTTCTCTGTCTTTCTCTCTCTGTCTCAGCAAAGCCCAACTCCTGTCGGGCTGGCATCTAGAAGAATCGCTGTCCACCCCTTGGTAAACTCACTGAATTCTTATCTGAGTGCTCTGTCCTTTTTCCTGCAGCATTTTTAAGGCTACCTACAAGCTCTGTTTATCAGAAAAGGCTGGGGGGGGGGCACTATTTTTGCAGACATAAAGCCAAGCAATCCTGGATGCTATGTGCTGAGATCACCTGGCAGGATAAGGTACCTGACACTGAGGTCCTTTCTTGAGCTGAACCACCAAGCACTCAAACTGTAGGGCAAAGCGCAAAACTCCGACAGGCTGGCCACACTGTCTGAATGCCAAGCATGCGCTTGCCAAAAAGACTGTTTTATGGAGAACTCGCACTAGGCAAGTGCTCACACAGAGATCAGAAGAAATGATACAAAAACACTCTGAAGGCCTCTCTGAAGAACTTTGGACTCACTTGTGTGACATGGGAGACACTGGCGCAAGACCACCCAGCATGGCACACCCTCATCAGAGAAGGAGCTGTGCTCTGTGACCAAAGCAGAGTTGCAGTAGCTCAAAAGACACGTGAGATGCACAAATTTAGAGACATCTCCACTCCAAATGTTCATGTGCACTATTTGTGCCCGATCTGTGGCAGAGCCTTTCAGCTCCTATTATTTGATCAGCCACAGCTGGACATACCTTGACGCTGATGTAGTGACATCATTTCAGTCCTCTTCAAGAACGAAGGATAGCCACCAAATCAAACCATTTGTTGGGCCCCGTGCTAAGCCCTGGTCACACAAAGAAAGACAAAAACAATCCCTGAATCCAAGGAGCTCACACTCCACATGTACATAATCAGGCATGTATGAGATTTACACAGAGTAGATAGAAGGAAATCTCCCAGAGTTTTCAGGAGGGATACGTGTAATATCTTACACTTGAACATAAAAAGCCAGCACCCCAAGTGCAAGACGTGGGTGGCAGGGCGAGTATAGTGATTCATTTGAAAACTGGTGTTCTTGATGTGGTGTCCATGTACCCCCACCCCTGAGGAGATATTTCAAGGGGTCCATGAACTTGTTGGATTTAAAAAAATATTTCAATAACTGTATTTTAGTATAATCAATTCCATTGAATTATTATATCTTTTATTTTATACATTTTAAAACATGCTTCTGAGAAGGGGTCCATAGGCTTCACCAGCCTGCCAAAGACAGCTGAGAACCCCTATTTGAAAAGGATCTGCGGGCTTAGTGGGCTGCAAGCTCCATACCAGCCAACCTAGCAATATGGCAACCATGAAAGCTGCCAGTAAGAGAAGCAGAGTAGCCGGGTCCCACATCCTCTGCCTGGTCAGGTCACATCTGGAATATTGTGACCAGATAGGAGCCCCTTTTCAGGAAGGGCACAGGCAAACTGGAGATGTTCTAAGGAGGACAGCTAGACTGGCCAAGGACCGTGAGTCCATATCACTGTAAGATAGCCTGAAGGAACTGGGGACACTTAGATTGGAGAAGAGAAGACAGAGGAGGGACAGGAGAGCTGCCTTCAAGAATTTTAAAGGCTGTCACTTGGAAGAGGGATTAGCTTTATTCTGCTTGGTCCCAGAAGGCAGAAACAGGAGTAATGAGGGAACTTTCAAAGAGAGAGATTTTGGCTTAATGTACGGGAAATCTTCGTAGCAATTAGAGCTGTCCAAACTGTGGGGCTGCCTTGGGGGTCTTGAGTTCTTCCTCAATGGGACAGGCTTCAAGCAGAGACTCTGTGTCTCTTTTTGGGTGTGCTATAGTGGGGATTCCTTTTCCGGTATGGGCTAGACTCGGATGGGTTCTTTGGTCCCTTCCAACTTGGGGACTCTGTTATGAGAATTAATTTTACCATTTTATAGAAGAGAAAACAGAAACTGAGAGTTATAAGTGACGTGCCTATGGTCACACACAGCTAGAAAGTGGCATATGGCAGCCTTGAATCCAGGCCTCTGTCTCCTAGCTTATTGCACTTTGCAATGTTACCTACCTCTAAAATAGAATTTCACTCTGTCCTGGTTTTTTCAGCTAGGTGGTGTGGTGGATGGAGTGTTGAATTTGAAATCATGAAGTTGTCGTTTAGGCATTTTTCAGTCATGTCTGACTCTTCATGACCCAATTTGGGGTTTTCTTGGCAACGATGCTGGAGTGCTTTGCCATTTCCTTCTCCAGCTCATTTTACAGATGAGGAAACTGAGGCAAATGGAGTTAAGTGACATGCTCAGCGTCATGTGGCTAGTGCATATGTGAGGCTGGATTGGAACTCAAGGTAATCATGAAGACTCGAGTTCCAATCTGACCTCTTATATTTCCTAGCTAGGTGACTCTAGGCACTGCTTGCCTCAGTTTTGCATCTACTTCCCAGGGTTGTCTTGAAGATCAAATGAGACAATATTTGTAAAGCATTTTGTAGCCCTTAAAGTGCTATATGAATATTAGTTCTTATTATTATTTTTAGAATAATCATAGTACCTACCCCACAGGAGATTTATTAGTCTAACATGTAAAGTGCTCTGTCAATTTTAAAGCTATCTATAAATGCTATTATAATCCTATTTCTTGGATGAATGGATCCTACAAAAGGTAGGATGGGAATTTTTAGGTCATCTTTCTCTCATTAATGCAATCCCTTTTTGACTCATACACAGTAATTTCCCTTTGGAATTAAACCAGTAAGATCTGGCTGCTGGGAAAAAAGAGCCCCTTTCAGCCAAGGAGGGACCTTGTTTTAGCCATACAAGACTTCCTAAGTCTCCATCCATATCAGGTTACATCAGGAAAGAGGCAATAACAGGTCTCCCGTCCTGAAGCTTGAGAGCTTCTCTGGATCTGAGCACAGAGCTGCAAACGGGAAGGTCTATGGAATCCCCAACTAGTCCCCAAGCCATGACCTCATGAGAGAGGCACACAAGCAGGAATGGGATGTCTCTGCAGCCTGAATGGGGAGAGGAGGAAGGCATGTCTGAGAGTCCCATGTCCAACATTTCTCTCAATGACTTGAATGAAGGCAGCTATGGCCAGCACGCTCATCCAAGTTCTCAGCTGCCAGGACTCGAGGAGGAGAGATAGCTGCATTGCTGGATGACAGAAGCGGGGGACAAAGTGATCTTGACAGTCTGAATGATGGGTAGGATAGAAGGCGAATGAACTGAACAGAAATAAATGTTGTCTTGTATCAATGGGATGAGCAAAAGATGGGTCACATGTGACCATCCAGCAGTGAGGGTGAGAAATCTCCATTGCACATTGCTTGGCACATAGTAAACATGTAATAAATGCTTGCTGATGGACTGAGTCTGAATTGTCTTCAGAAGGATTCAACAGTGGACTAAAGCATTAGAAAAACTGAATGTGACCTTTGGATGCTTTAAGAGAGGGCCTTTAAGAGAGGACCAGTAAGAAGAGCAAGGGAAGAATAGTCCAGTCATCATAGACAAATAGTACCTTTGCCTTTATGCAGTTATTGAAAAAAATATTGAACAACTGAGGCCAGGTACAAGTCCTTGGGGCACACCACTGGACAGCACCTACCACATTGATATTGAGCCATTCAAAATTGTCCTTTGAGTCCTGCCATTTAAATGGGTCTGAGCCCACCTGATTGTATCATTTGTCTAATTCATATCTTGTCACCCTTGCCCATAAGAATAGCTGTTTAGTCATTTTTAAGTTGTCTGACTCTTCATGCCCCACTGGGGGTTTTCTTGTCAGAGATACTAGAATGGTTCACCATTTCCTTCTCTAGCTCATTTTACAGGTGAGGAAACTGAGGCAAACAGGGTTAAGTGATTTGCCCAGGGTCACAGAGCTAGTAAGTGTCCGAGGCCCAATTTGAACTCATGGAGATGAGGCTTCTTAACTCCAGGCTCCGCAACCTATCCACTGCACTAAGTAGCTGCCCCGTGAATGGTTGGATATACTCTATCCAGAGCTTTGCTTAAGTCTAGGTAAAGTAGACGCACAGCATTCTCCTCAACAACTAGTGTAGAAATTTTATCCAAAAAGGACATGAGGCAATTCTGGTATCGCTTGTTCTTGATGAAGCTGGGCTGGCTCTTTGTAATCACATCAATAGAAATGTTTCGCTTTTTAGACCCATCTCTTTAATGAATTACTATAAGATTTTCCTGGAAATCCAAGTCATACTCACTGCCCTATAGTTTATAGACTTTGCTCTTTCCTTTTTTTCTTACACTTTTCCTCCTACCTCCAGCTTCCTGGATATTCCTCAAACACGACACTCCATCTCTGGACTCTGGCTGTGCCCCCTTCCTGGAATGCCCTCTCTTCTCATCTCTTCCTACTGGCTTCCCTGGCTTCCTTCAAATTCCAGCTAAAATCCCACTTTCTACAAGGAATTCTTTCCCTTTACCCCTTAATATTAGTGTCAGTTGTCGCCACTTTGTCCCGTCTACAGTCTATTTGTACATACTTATTTGCCTCTCGCCTTTCCCGTTAGACTGTGAGCTCCTTGACCTTTCTTTGTCACCCCCATACTTGGCAAGTGCCTGGGACACTGATCTACAGATCCCCTTTTCCCTCCTTATTGAAGTTGTTTCTCTTTGTGATTTTAGAATTTAATTCCTATCTCCCATCTCTTCTGGACTGACTTCTCCTGAAGCATTTTGGTTCAATGTCTCTGAAATCTTTGCAATCTGCTCTTCCACAATTTAGGGTGCACCTCAGGCCATGCCCAGATTGTCTCTCCTTCTCTACCACAGACTCCGGGATAGAGTGCTTGCTTCTCGCCCAAGTTATCCTTAATTTCCACCCTAGCAATCAGTGAGCATCAGATTCAGAATGGAATGTCTACTTTTTGCCTCCTCCACCTTTCAATGGATGAAATTACCACAAAGGCAAATAAATTAGTTGCTCTGCTTCTGGCAGAGAGAGAGGGAGAGCTCCAACAGATGTTTGGATCACTGATTGCCACCTCTACCCCCAATCATGCCTCTGAGTTGGGCTTGTCGTGTGTTTTGAAATTTTTTCATCTATTTCCTTTTTCTGCCCAAGTGGTCTGTAGCATACTCCAATGATAAAAACACTTCTTTCTCCCTTCTTTGACTTTCATTCAAATATTCTCCATTGTGCTTCCCCCTCTCTAGTTTCTGGATTTCTTCACTTAAGTTTATCTCCTTAATATACAATTCTACTGTCCCCTTCTTCCCTGTTTTTACCTATCCTATTTCTACCCCTGCCCAGCCACGGTCCAGGCCTAGCATAAGATGATATTGGGTCTCAGGGATACTTATGAGGTCTAATTCCCCCACCCCATTAGGACAAGTTTCAAGTCACCATTCCCTTACTAGTTTCCTCTTGAAAGGGGTAGAATGGTCCCAGGAAATGACTGCTGGACTTCTAGTCAGAACACCTGCATTTGAATCCCAGCTCTGCCTCATACTAGTGTGTGACCTTGGGCAAGTCATTTGTCTCTAGGTCTCATCGAAAATGAGAGTGTTGGATCAGATGACCACTAATATCATGCTTATAGCAGCTAGATTTCACACTGGAGAGAACACAGGACCTAGAATCAGGAAGACCTGAATTTAACCCTGGACAAAAAGCTCCCTCAGCCTCTGTTTCCTCATCTGTAAGATGGGGTTAATAATAATTACTTCACAGGGTTGGTATGAGGATCAAGTGAGTTAATACGTAAAGCGCTTTGAAAAATGTAAAGGGCTCTGTGCCCACGTGAGCCAGCTAGGAAAGTCCTTCGAGCCTAGACCTATCCCACATTTATTCTCTGAAGAGTGGGGATAATTCTCATCCTGCCTCCCTCCCGGGTTTGTCGTAAGGGAAGAACTTTGCAGCCCAGAGAGAGGTGAATTATTATGTTGGAATGTCTCCCAGGGGTATGTGGGAACTTGGCTGCTTCTGCCTCGAATTGTAGCCAGAGGTGGCAAGGACACTTTCCCGCTTGGTACTCCATGTCCTGGAAGCAAAGTTTCCAAGTGTGGATTCAGCGTTTTCTGTTATCTGGGCTCTGATAGGGTGGGCGAGAGTGGCTGAGTACACACATGTGTGTGCATCCAGATACATGCAGACAGTGCATGAGTGCATACGCAGCTCTTCTCTTTACACACATGTGCAGTGATGACGTTTCATATATAATGTGGGATGGAGCACTCAGCATGTTATCTCTCACCCTTTGTCCACGAGTTTCTTAAAATATCTTGCCTGGAGAATGTAAAAATAGCCAGGCCAGCGATGCGTGGAAAGGCCTGGAAGGTCTAGTGAGGGGGGCTTGTCACCTGTATGGTCCCCAATATTCTGACCTCCTGAGGGGACGATGTTAGGGAGCAGGGAGTGCCTGCAACAATCAGCCCAACCCCCAACTCCAGCAGCACTTTACAAAACCGCCCTCACAAGGCAGGGGCAGCTGGAGGGGGCTTGGAGGCAGCAAGTCTTAGGTTCAATCAACCAAGCAACGTTCATGAAGTGCCTGCTATGCTCCAGGTATTGTGCCAAGCATTGCTCCAAATTCAAATCCCCCTCACTGATTGTGTGACCCTGGGCCAGTCCTATAATTTCCCTGCGTCTCCAACAAATCCCTGGCAGGCTGGCCAAATTCCAGATTGGCTGATATTTCTTGCCATTATTCTAGGAGGGAGGTGGGGCAGGGATTCTCATTCCCCCCCCCCCCATTTTACATCCATGATGCTGGAGTTAGGGTCTGAACACACATCTCTTCTCCTCCTCTTCTTCCTCCTTTTTCTCTTCCTCTTTTTCCTCCTCCTCCTCTTTCTCTTCTTCCTTTCTCTTCCTCTTCTTTTTCTTCTTCTTTCTCTTCCCTCCTTCACTTCCTCTTTCCTCCTCTTCCTCTTCTTCCTCATCCTCCTCTTCTTCCTTCTCTTCCACCTTCTCTTTCATCTCTTCCTTCTCTTCCTCATCCTTCTTCTTTTCCTTCTCATTTTATGTTCCTCCTGCTCCTCCTTTAATATTATTATTATTAACCACTGAGCCCTCATACAACCTTGGAACTCTGCTGAGTCTCAGAGCAGAGACCCCATTGGCCTCAGCCTAACCAAGAAATCAGGACATTATTATTTGTACTGGGACCCAGGGGCACTGAATGAACAGAGGTCCCCCTGGAGGCTGGTTTTCATGGGTGCCCACTGGCATCTCCCAGTCTCTGTCTTCCAAACGATCCTAGGGAAAGGGAGGATATTCCAGGAAGAAGGGACAGCTATGGTTGGAAAGAGTGGGTCATGCTAGATTGTGGAGGGCCTTGAATGCCAGGAAAAGGATTTTAAAACTTGAATGGGGAAGCAGCCAGGAGGCACTGGAGGCCCTTGGGCACAGACGTGACACGGTGCAGTGCAGATTGAAGAGAACTTACTCTGGGATGGCAAGAAGGATGGGAAGGAGAGGGGAGGCAGGCAGAATTCCCAGGCAGTCAGGTCACCGTAGCAAACTCTCTCCACTGACCAGTCCTTTCTGCCAGACTGGTGTGTGCCATTCCCTCTTTTCACTTAATGGCCGAGCTCAAGAAAGGGACCCGCCCCTCCCTAACGAAACATTTAAAGACAAGTGAGTGATCCAGATGGGAAGCTCAGCATAACTGGAGCAGTCTGTCAGTAAGCATTTATTAAGCTCCTACTATGTGCCTGGCATATAGAGTGGGAACAGAGAGGCAAAAAAGGAACAGTCCCACGCGGCTGGTTACTGAGACAATGTTGAAGCCCAGCTACCTGACCTCCAGACAGAGCTTAGCTACAATACTCACTGGCTTAGGCTTCTCTTTCTGATTTTAATGCCTTTTAAAAAAAACAAATATCCCACTTTATGTCTTCATTAGTACCTTCTTTCAGTTACAAATTGCTTTGACACCCTTGATCATCTTTAATCCTCTTAACAGCCCTTTGATTAGCTAGGGAAGGAATACTATGCTAGTTTCACTTATGAGAAAAGTGAGGGGAAAGGTCTTGTCCAAAGCCATCCAGCTAGGTTGAGATGGAACTAGAGCCCATGGCTTCTGTTCTAAAGTTCCTTCTTCTATCACATGGTGTCTCTCCAGGAGGTACTTGGACCCCTCCTTGCCCTACTCTGTGGGGTTCCTTCAGATGCCCCAGTCTTTCTTTTCCTCCCATGCTTCCTGCTTTCAAGGTTTTCCCTCGGGAGTGTCAGGCCCTGGGCAGACTTTTCCAGAATCTCAAGCTTGAGCTCTCTTGGGGAGTGAAATCATCTGCTCGGAAACGATCATTGGAGCTGACGAGACCACTCATTGAGATAGCATAGATGGAGAAGAAAAGAGGATTCAGGGCAGACCCTTGTGAGATGCCCACCTGGTTGTTGATGGGGCCCGGAAAGGAGAGGTCAGCCAAGAAGGGATGGAACACCAGGAGAAAGCAGTATTCTACAAACCTAGAGAAGAGAGAGTGGACTTTGGGTCAGAATTAGCTGCGGTGGCTGGAGGAGTGGGTTATCATGGGGACAGACTAGATTAAGGAACTGGAAAGTTAGGGCATTTACAGAAACCCAAATATTGATGCTGAAGTTCCCTACTTTGGGGGCAAAACTTGGGGAGGAGAGAGCGACTGTGAGTTAGACCCAGAGCTCATTGAGGAAGGAAGAAGAAGTGGCCACTGGAATATAGACTGTGGGTAAATGCGGATGATGTGAACCTCGAAGGAAGAGCGTGATAGTGGCAGAGAGAGTCTGGAAGAAGATGGGGACCCAGCAGTTTTCCTCCTGCCCCCTCCTCGATCAGTAAGTGGGAGAGAGATGGGAGAAGTATCCAGTCCAGGGAAGGAGGCTGAGGCAAACAGGGAGTATCCTTAGCGGGGAGCCAGAAGATGGAGAGAGTGGAAGGGGAAGGTGATGAGTTCTTTTCCCCTGGATGTCTTCAAGCAAGGCCTGGATGATTCCTCCCTTGTCAAGGGGGTGATCGAGGGGCTTCTGGCTCAAGCACGGGGCAGTCAAGGTAGGCTCAGGTCCATTCCCACTCCAAGATTCTGGGATGCTAGCATCTCTATGTATGTTGGTTCCAGAGATTGGAGAGACTGACAAAAACAGAATGGAACAAACAAACAAACAAAAAATAAAAAAAACCCTGCCCTTTGCTGGGAGGGTGTCCATTTGCATCTACTGGCACTTGATAATAATAACAGCTTATGTTTTCATAATTTTAAATTTTAAATTTATGAAGTGTTTGCTAGACATAAATATATAATCACGGAGCAGTAAGGGACCTCAGACTTATCCCCTCCAACTCACTCACATTTTTCAGGCAAAGATACTGGGTCCCAGAGATGCCAAATTCACAACAGCCCTTTGAGAGTGGTGGTGCAAGTATTCTGATTCCCACTTTTCAGACGAGTTCATTGAGGCCCCAAGAGCAGTGCAGTAGAGTAGAAACCAAGGTTCAAATACCAACGATGCCACACGTGACCTAGGGCACGTCATAGCCTCTCTGAGCCTCAGTTTCCTCATCTAAAAAATGAAGCAAAGATATCCTAGATGTCTTCCAAGGTCCCTTCCACACCTTGATCTCTAAGCTCATGATTCTAGTGGCAAAAAGATTTACCCAAGGTCTTACAGGAAGTTAGTGGCAAAGCTGGGACCCTGGTGTAAAGTGGATGAGTCCACTGGTCTTCCCATCCCACACTGCATCATCACTCCCTGTGTATAAATAGCCCAGGGATCTTTAAAGTGTTTAATGTTAGGAGGAGGATAGAGACCGGACCAGTGACTTAAGGAAATCCCGGATAAAGAGCCACCAATTGCCAATGCACATTGGTAGTTGTTCTGTGCTTAGAGCCACCCTGAGTACCTGAGGGAGGGTCTTGCCTAGAATCTACAATCTATCAATAAGTCAGTCAGTCAGACAGTTAAGTATGGGTTAAACACTGACTGTGTGTTATGCACTGTGTGTCCTAAGTACTGCGGATGCAAAGAAAGGCCCCCCAAAAGTTTCTGATTTCAGGAAATTCACAGTCTAATGGGGGAGACAACATGCAAACAATTGTGTGCGGAAGAGATATAGACAGTGAGAAAGGTGGATAATGTCTGAGGGGAAGACATGAGCAGCTGGGGCAGAAGGTGCCTGAGGAGGTAAGCCCAGCAGGATGGCGCTAGAAGTGGGCACACTGAGAAGCCTCTTGTGCAAGGCGGGGCGCCTCATAGGTGGGACGGGAACGCAGCTATTCCTGGCTCCAAGGCCAGCTCTCTAGCCACAAGCCACACTGCTTCTATAATACCAAGAATAATAATTTCTATCCAAAGTTGGTGTTTTGCTTTTTACACTCAGCTCCCCACCCCCTCCAGGTGGGAAAGGATTTGTGTCCACACCCACTAGGTTTCAGTCCTTGTGACTTGGCTCCCAATCTTAAGGAGTCAGTTGAGGGGGAAGAGAGCTGTTGGTAGCCAGGCTCAGGTTTCGGATCTGGCCGGGCTTCCCAGGCACTTGAGTAGGCAAAATTAGCCTGCTCTCACCATCCCTGGAATAGTCCTTGCTCCCCTGCTTTGCAGGAAGCACAGCAGTTTTCAACAGGCAGACGTGCTCCATCTAGTCCCTGTTTGGACGGAGTCTTGGGCGCACCTGAACTGAGCCCCTGTGAAGGGACCATGGAGCATAGGGACTCAGCCGAGGGGGCATGCTTGGAGTCTCCGAGTGGAAAATCACACCCAGAATCTGCTTGGTCATGGGTAAGGTACTGCTATGCCTGCCACTGTGGAGGCTGGCCAGCCAGACAGGACTCTGCCTTCCTTCCCCATTGGATCAGCTTTGATGGGGAGAATGGGCATTAGAACTTGGGCAGCAGGGGTGGAGGGTCCCTGGCTTGGGCCAGATAGCATAGGCACTCATGCTGCTCCAGTCAAAGAAAGTGAGAACCACCAGTGAGGTACCTGGGAAGTTACCTGGGTCACCCCCTCGAGCTCTGAGGCAGAGCAAAAAGACCCCTAGATTTGGAGACCAGAAACTTGGCATCAGAGCCTATCCGTGCGCTCGTTACCGGTGTGATGTCAGGCAGGTCGCCACGAGCTTTCTCTGCTGTAAAATGAAAGGGCTGGTCTAGATGGTGAGAGATTTGGAGGTGGAAGGGACCCAAGATTATCTAAGTCATACCCCTCATTTTATAGAGGAGTGAACAGGCTCAGAGGAGAGACTTGCTCAAGCTCTGAACCTGGTGACCTCACTCACTATCTTAGTAGATTCTCTTCTAGTGTTTTCTGTTCTAAGGTCCTTCTCAGTTCCCACATCCCTATTCTAAGGTCCCTCCAATTCTCTGACATTCTGTTCTAAGGCTCCTTAACCTTCACTGGATCTCTTTTCCTCATCTATAAAAATGAAGGGATTGGGCTCCATTATCTCCGAGGTCTCTTCCATATGTCTTGTGATTCATCCGCCTCTGCCGTGATCAGACATTCTCTGTTCTAAGAGACCTGTTCAGCTCTGACAGTCTCTGTTTTCTGTTCTAAGGTCTCTTCGAGCCCCGACATTCTGGGGTCCTACTGTAAAGCCTCTCTGCTTGTTACAGAAGGCTGGACACTGGGGGAAAGTTAGCAGAGCTGAGATTTGAACCCAGGCCTTTTGGTCCTCAATAGGGAGGGTCTGTGGTGGTTTTGTCTTTGTATCCTTGGCACTTAGCATAGGGCCAACCCCTCAATAAATAGTTGATATATTGATTGATTCCCAAACCAGTGTTCTTCCTACCTCACCATCTGGTGCTCTCAGATTCCTTCCAGTGCTGTGATCTATATGTATGGTGCCCAGAGGAGAATTCAAAGCAGTGAACACTGATCAAGCACTTACTATATGCCGAGCACTGGGGGAGGCGGGGGAAGCTTTGGCTATGACAGATGCTATTGTTTGGTTGGGGGCTAATAGGTAACTGTCCTGTATGTACAATATCCCATGATGGGATTAGAGATAGGCCAAGAGTTAGAGACAAGGTCTGTGTGGGGAGGTCAGAAGGCTTCGTGGCAGAGGTAGTATTTGCATTGGTCTCTAAAAGTTAGGTGGAATATGTCCTGAACATCGTGTTAAAACAGCTGGAAACCAGCTGCTGGGTTCTAGTCCTGTGTCCATGGCAATCCATATCCTTTCTTGCCCTTGGGCACATCCATGGCTCGGCTTTTGGGTAATCCTGCCCCAGGTGTTACAGTTTCTCCCTCTGAGATCACCTCCTATCACCACCATGTTTATTTTGCGAAGCACAATATGGAAAGGGCTGTTTTATTCTTTGTTTCCTAGAACTGAGTACAGCATCTTAAATCTAGTGAGTGTGACAGAGGTGTTTGTTTGCTGCTCGCCAGAGGAGGCCTCCTACCTTCCTTTGACCTGTTTTGCCCACTGGGCAGAGTGTGACCTTTGACTCTCAGGGCTTCTCTTAAGATGGGATGCTATTCTAGATGTGACCTTCCAGAAACCAGAGCTTTCCCCACCCTGGAGAGAACACACAGAATGTTTGCTGATTTGAGAGAGGCTACTGTTATAGTACCTGACCCAAAGGTTGATGGAGATTGCCTTCATCATCTTGCGGAAAGCTCTAGGCCGACATCTTGTGTCCTATGACAGAACCAAGCCTCGAAGAAGTTATCTCACTGCCTCCCAATATCCCTAACAGACTTTTAGAGAAACCAGGGCCTGGGGGATGCAGTTTGTCTTAGGGATCTCTGCAATTTACTCCTACCTTTCTTTGAAGATGCTAGAAAACCAATCAAAGAGAAAGGACAAGCAGAAAGCCAATGGGGGTGGGGGTGGAGCTGTTCCAAATGCTTCCGAGGCCCCAACATTCCTGCCAACTACTCGCTGACTGTATTTGAATATAACTCCTTCCCATACCAGAGACCTTGACTGATAGATGAGTGAGGAAAGGAAGGGGCACATTTGTAGTTTTCATTATTGAAGGCATGGAAAAGAAGTGGGAGAGGGGAAGGGAGCCTGGCGTGAAAGGCAGAATTGGAACGGCCCTGACCTTGGATCTGGGAGAAGGCATCATCTGACCTGAGCTCTGCCACTAACTCAGTCTGGACAGACCCCCGCCCACCTTGGCCTCAGTTTACCCCTCTGTCAAACTGAGGTGGGAGGCTTAGACTCAATGATCTCTAAGGACCCTTTCAGCACTAATATTCTACATGGGAAAGTTCCTCCCAGCTCTGACCGTTTTCTATCTAAGGCTTCTCTCAACTCGGACATCCTTAGTTCTAAAGTCTTTCCGAGATCTGACATTTTTTGTTCTATGTTCCAAGGTCCCTCCTAGCTCTGACATTCTGTCTTCTCTTGAAATCTCTACATTGGATTTCGGACCAGTTTATAGGATGTTCTACCTTCTACCCAACTGTTCCTGATTCTCCCAGCTCATAGTGCCTCCCCCACCCCCAAAGGACCTTGGATTTTGTACCTACTTACACAGGTATATACACCCCCTTTACCTCCCTTCTCACCCCAAAGAATATAAGCACCTTGAGGGCAGGGACAGTTTCATTTTTAACTGTATCTCCAGGGCCGACTGTATGCACAGTGCCTAGCACATAGTAGGTACATGATAAATGCTTATGGATGGATTGATGGTTAGTTAATTACTTGTTATTGTTCAGTCATTTCAGTCATGTTGGTCACTTCATGACTTCATTTGGGGTTTTCTCAGCAAAGATACTGGAGTGGTTTGCCATTTCCTTTTCCAGCTCATTTTACAGTTGAGGAAACTGAGGCAGACATGGTTAAGTGACTTGTGCAGCATCACACAGCTAATAAGTGTCTGAAGCTGGATTTGAATTCAGATCTTCCTGACTCTAGGCCCAGCTGCTTTATCCACCTACTTGCCTGGGTTAATTAATTAGATAGTGATACAAATGGCTTTCTCTAGCGGTCTGAGTCTTAGAACAAGGACCAGGTTTGATCCACGGTTAGGGGAGAATCCTTCCTTCAGTCCCAGTCATGCTATTGACTAGCTGTGTGATTCCAGACACTCAGCACAATACTCAGTTTCTTTATTTGTAAAATTGGTGGTATGGTGTTGGGAGAGGTTGAGGGACAGCTGGACAAGGGTGATCTCTAAGGCTCCTAGCTTGGCCTTCCTGTAATTTTCTATTTCAGTTGAACAGGTAATTTTGGTGGGGTTGGTGCCTAGGGGATGGGGACTATGGAATATTCTGGCCACTTTATTTTTCTGGTGAGCTGGAAGTAAGATAGAAAGCCCTTGTTTCTTGCTTCTTTGCTTAAAGTCACTTCTCTTTCCCAAACTGCCCCATTCTCTCTTCTTGTCTTATGGTTCAGGAGGCACAAGGACCTCTTTTGTAGCTGGTAGAAGATTCTGCAGGGCCTCCCGTCAGCCTTCCTACTGCAAGTCATGGATGCTTATTGCCATTTTATGGATGAGAAAACTGAGGCTCCGAGTTTTAGTAACTGCCCAAAGTCACACAGCAGGTTGATGCCAGAGTTCACACCCAGGACTTAGGACTCCAGGCTGAGCTCCCACCTAGGACACCCAAGGGCCTCTGGCTAGTGAGCTTGGGCACGCCTGCTGTTTGAGGGTTCAGGTGCCTTGACATTTTCTGTAATTAGCCATTTTACAGGATTTCAGTTGGAAGCATCAGTGTCAGGCAGGCAGGAAAGCAACAAGTATTTATTAAGTGCTTACTGTATGCCAGTGCACAATGACCATCTACTCCAAAGGAAGAAATCCCTTCAGCTACACACCTGTCAAGTGGTTTTCCATCCTCTCTCTTTCTGGAGGTCGAGAGTGATGGGGGAGCCCTCTCTTAGAGCAGCCCACTCCCCTTTGGGATGTCGAGTTCTGCCCTCTGGTTCTGCCCATCTGGGTCAAAAGGAACCTCTTCCACAGCTCAGCCCCACCTTCTCCCCTCCCCGACCCCAGTCTTTTCTCCAGGCGAAGTATGCCCATTGCTTTCCATCTTTGTATGATATAGACTCCAAACCTTTCATCACCCAGGCCACCTTTCTCTGTACACTCTCCGTGTTATTAATTTTCATCTTAAACTGTGGAATGCCAGGGCTGATCATAGCATTCTAGACGTGATTGGAGAGGGGCATTCTTCAGAGAGATTATTAACAAGTTCTTAGCAAACTTTAAGGGGCCGTATCAATCTTAATTATTATTATTTTTATGCCTCTTTTTCTCTAAAAGCTATGCATCTTTTTAAAATATTAGTTTAATTCCCTCCTTACTTCCCTCATTGAAAAAAAGAAAAAACAAAACTCTTGAAAGAAATAGAATGACTTTCACTGTGGTTCACAATTGGCTTTGCTTCAGAGACTGCTGCATCAGTCCTATCGCCAATGCTACTGAGTTTGCGGTCTACTAAAACCCCCGGATCCTTTTCAGCTAAAATATTGTCCAGCAGTGTCTTCCTTATCTTGTACGTGTGAGGTTGGTTTTTGGGACTTTGTGAGGTTGCAGGATTACGTTAATCTGTTCCACTTTTGAATTTATTTGAAATTCAAGTGACCAGATCATGCAAGTGCAGCAGAAGAAGGAAGGAGACTGGGAGGGTGAGAGATGTGGGCTTGGAAGATGTCCCCAAGAAACAAAAGCAGATGTGGGTGTGCCTTGACCTTGGCTGAAGCCAAACTCCTGTTTAGCTCTGAAATTCTGGGACTTGAGGAGGTTTCCAGTCACTTCCCAAATTTCTGTGGGGCAGTGTAAGGGTTAGTGTTTCTGGCAAAGACACCGGAGCAGTTTGCCATTTCCCTCTCCAGCTCATTTTACAGATGAGGAAACTGAGGTAAACATCATTAAGGGACTAGTCCAGTGTCACACAGCTAGTGAGTGTCTGATCCGGGTTCGAATTCTGGCTCAGCCTGACTGTGACAAGGCCCCCCTCTTCTTTGGGTCTCAGTTTCCTTCTCTTGAGAAGACCCGATGGCATGAGCTGGTCTCTAAAGCTACGTCTAGCTCCAAATGCTATGGTTCTCAAGGCTCCTTTCGCCTTTCTGCAGAAACGTCATTTTCTATTCCTTTAATCATCTCTGTTCTTCTTGGAATCTCCTCCCACCGCTCCCCCACATCATCCCTTTACAATCCTCTTACAACACAAAGGTCAAGCCAGCCGAGGTAATTTAATGAGGTCTTGGCCCAAGCAGGGCTCAGGGGAACATTACTCCCTGGCCTTCACATGTCACACTATTAATACACCTCAGCCTTAGATTAGCTTCTTTTACATAACAAAGTGCTAGTGTTGACTTACTCATTCTCCGATTGTGGTCCATCATGACCCCCAGGTCTGCTTTACTCATGAACCCATTTTTATCTCATTGACTTTAGAGGCAGCCAGTGGGTCCGTGGATAGAACCCTGATCCAGGAGTCAGGATGAACTGAGTTCAAATCTGGCCTTAGCCACTTACTTTCTGTGTGAGTCTGTGAGAACCTGCCTCAGTTTCCCGCAACCTTAAGATGGGGATAATACTAATACCTTGAAGGGTGGTTGTGAGAAGCAAAAGGGATAGGGATTGTAAAGCTCTTTGCACAGTGTCTGGCACATAGTAGGTACTCTAAAATGCACATGCCTTTCCCCCTCCCATGTCCCCTGACACTTGTCTGGTTTGGATGGACCCCTTCTGCCTCTCCTATAGTCACAGAGCACCGGCGTCGTGGAGTCAGAAAGACTTCACATTCTGCCTTTGATATTGATTAACTCTACGACCCTTGTCAAATCCTTCACCTTCTCTGAGATATGGCTTTTCTCAGACCCAGTTATCACCGGCTGCGATCTGCCTCCGTGGATGGAGTTCTCACGTGGAGGAAATGACAAGGGCTGTGGACATATTTATAACCAACACGAATAAAGACGGAAGGTTTGTAAAGGGCTTCCCGTGCACGGCCTCATTGGATCCTCACAACAATCCTGCGAGATAAGTGATACTGTGATCCCCAAAGCTTAGATAATAATAGTAGGGATGGTGAGTCAGCCCATCCATGAGCTTCAAGGCTCTTTCCTTAGTGTACATAGGATTGTCTTCACTCTGCAGGGGAGGTGCCTGAACCAAATGATAGGGAAAAGAGAGAGCGAGGAAGCAGAAAGCCAGGCCGTGGAGCCAGGCTCTTCTCCCTACAGTGACTTGGCCCCAATGGGCCATTTCATGATTAATCTGAAGAAGCCCGTTGCCTGGAAATAATATGATACAAGCTGTGGCCTCATGGAAATTCCCAGCCAACTGTCCATTGTCACTCACTCCTCCCTCCTCCCCTCATCACTCACGCATTCATGTACTCAGAATTCCCATTCAAGGAATCGGGAGCTTCGGCCTATGGATCGCCCCGGCCCCATTTGCCCCAGACTCACTCAGGCCTCGTTAAGCCTCTTGTGGAAGGAGGAAAACTCGAATTTGAGTCACTATTCCCAGAATCTCTGACCGTCCCACGACCTAACTGGGGGACCTGCCCAGGAGGCACCTGCCCCTCCGGGCCCCTCCTCACTTGTAAAACAGGAAGGCTGGACTAAAGGTCTGTTCCATTCTGGGATAATGAGATTCTGGATTGGGGGGCTTATTTTATGTCACCCCCACCCAAATGATGCCCCAGCTAACTCTTTGTTGTTGTTCAATCATTTTCAATCTGACTCTCCATGACCCCATTTGGGGGTTTTCTTGGCAAAGATACCGGAGCAGTTTGCCATTTCCTTCTCTGGCTCATTTTACAGATGAGGAAACTGAGGCAAACAGGGTTAAGTGACTTGCCCAGTGTCACAGAGCTAGTGAGTGTCTGACACCAGATTTGAACTCAGGTCGTCCTGACTCCAGGCTCCCATCCACAGCACCACCTTGTTGGAATAAATCTATTCCAACTCCTTTATTGTACCAATAAGGAAACTGAAGTATAGACAGGTTAAGTGACCTAGCTAGTAAGTTGTCTGAGCCTGGATTTGAACCCAGGTTTTCCTGACTCAGAATCCAGAATCCTCTCCACTATACTGTGTCCCTTGAGGACAGGGATGATTTAATTCTTTATGTTTGTATCCCTATTACCTAGCACAGTGCAGGGTATATAGCAGGTGCTTAATAAATACATGTCCATCAACAAGCATTTATTTAACACTTATTCTGCGCCAGGAACTGTGTTTGATGAACATAACTAAGACTTGGTTTTTAAGGTTAGCAAATTGCTTTCAATGCCTTTGAGGTTCCATCCTTATTTTATTGATGAATCTCAAAGAGGTTTAGTAACTTGGGGTTACCCAGTTAGGAGGACGATGATTGGGACACAAGTGTGCCACCCTGCTCCAGTCCAGGAGCTGAAGAGCTTTTATCCACCCCCAGGACCACACTGGGCCTCTGCCCTGCACCAGTCTTCCCAGTGAGTGGGAGCTTGGGGCTGCTGGGAGATGGGCCAGCTCCTGGCCTGCCCCTGGCCAGGCCCAGCTTGTAACTGTGATGAGGACATGAAGGCTAAGTGGCTAAGTGTCTGTGGGCTAGGGCTTGGGGGCTATTTTCACTCCTGGCCCCCAGCCAGGCGAGATGCCAGGCCAGGGCAGCTGGAGAGGACAGGAGATCTTGGAGGCACCTGCTAATGGGGCTGTGGGCCACTTGTGGTTGGTGGCAGCCACCTGTGCTGTGCCCTTTCCCCTAGTTTATCTGAAGTTCTGCCGTTTAGCAGGGTCTTGGCTTGCTCCTGGCTGATCTGGTGATATGTCCAGAGATATAGATATAACCCTGGAAGTTTGCTAAGCCCTTATCTCCAAGAGGCAGAATCACCCAGTGAGTAGAGGTAGGGAAATCTGGGTTCAAAACTTACCTCTGATGCTGTGTGATCCTGGACAAAGCATTGAATCTCTCTGGGTCATGGTTTCCTCATCTCCACGATCGATTTATTCAACCCCCGCCCCAAATAAATGATAGATACCCAATCCGCCTCACAGACTGAGCATGGAAGAGTCCTTCGAACTATAGAGATATTGTACAAGAAGTGTGTTTAGTTAATAATTACGATAATAATAGCTATCATTTATGTAGCACTTTAAGGTTTACAAAACACTTTACAAATATTGTCTCATTTAATCCTCACAACAACCTGGGGGGGTGTGTTAAATGCTATTTTGTCTCATTGTACAGATGAGGAAACTGAGGCAGACAGGCTAAGTGACTTGCCCAGGGTCACACAACTAGTAAATATCTGAGTCTGAATTTGAACTCAGGTTTTCCTGACTCCAGACCCAGAGCTCTATCCACTGTGGCCCATAGGGAATATCTACAAATTATCAAACAAGTTGAGAAGGGATGGATTCAAGAGGTTGGTGGAAGCTGGGGCCAGTAACCAATCAGCATCCTTCCCTTCCTCCCTAGCAGACCCTCGAGGAGCCAAGGGAGGACTGAGCTGTGGCAGAGATATCAAGAGCTGTCAGCTCTCCATGGATGTCTGAGTAGGAGACCCGTGGACACTCCAGCTTGTCCATGTTTTCTCCCAGGACAGAGGCCAACTTGAAATTTATGTACATGTGGTTGTTTATATGATGTTGGCCGACATATAAGCTCTGTTGTGCATGTTTAGCAAATCTTTGCCCTCCATCCAGAGTGTCCCAAAAGTCTTGGTGCCAAAAGACTTTTGGGATGCTCTATACTTGCTTGGACAGAGCTCCCCAACTCATAGCCAGTCAAAGGGAGGAAAAATTCTGTGTACAGTAGCAGAGAATCCAATAAAGGCTGAAAATAAAAAGCCAGGGCAAGATGTTCCTGCCTGTTTAAGCACTCACTTTTGGTCCTCTCATATCTATTGATGTGTTAGTAACCTGAATGAAATGTCTGCAAAGTTCAAGGGTTTTTCATATTCCCACGGAGAAGACCCCATGTCCCCTAGAATCCTCTTAGGAGCCGGATGGTAGCACACTCCGAGGTTTGTTCAGCTGAATACCATGTACTTATGCACCAACCAACCTTCGTTCAGCCTCCTAGATTGAAGCTCAGACACTGCAAAAAGATGCCCAAGAGGTGAAGTTGTTCTGGCTTACGGTGGGAGCCAAAGCATCTCAGCATTTATCCGACAAACTCTCATTCAACTCAATTCATTTCACTTCCATTCAGTTCAGATCAATTCAATCCAGCAGATATTCTATATATAATATTTCCATTTAATGGTATTTTATTTTTCCAATTGCATGTAAAGATAGTTTTCAACATTACTTTTATAAGATTGTGAGTTCCAAATTTTCTCTCCCTCCCTCCCCATTCCCCTCCCCAAGACGGCAAGCAATCTGATATAGGCTATATACGTACAACTTTATTAAACATATTTTCACATTAGTCTTATTGTGAAAGAAGGATCAGAACAAAAGAGAAAACAAACAATCAAAAAAGAAAATAGTCCACTTGGACCTGCACTCAGACTCCGTCAGTTCTTTCTCTGGATATGCATACCATTTTCCATCATGAGTCTTTTGGAACTGTCTTAGATCACTGTATGGCTGAGAAGAGCTAAGTCTATCAAAGTTAGTCATCGCACAATATTTTAGCAGGTATATATTAAGCGCCTACTGTGTGCCAGGCACCAGGTAAATACTTGAGCCACAGAGACAAAAATGTAACAGCCCCTGCCTTTGAGAAACTTCCATTCTATTGATTAAAGAGCTTAGAGAAAGACCTTGGGCACATTGAGAAGCAACCAGAGGATTTTGGGAGGACACAGACATGAATAGGAAAAGAAGATGTGGGTGAATTATAAGCCGCGCTGTTGAAGAGTTGACCTGCACTGACAAAGTCACAGACCCACAGAGGTGGAGGCTAACTCTGGCATGGGTTTGCATTTCATACACAAACTCATTAATTCAATGCCAATACCTTTAGGACACTGCATTTAGCACAGTGTCTGGCACACAGTAGGCACTTAATGAATGTTTATCAATTTGATTGCTCTGGGCTCTGATGGTGGGGCTCAGTGTGAGAAGGGGAGAAGACACTAACCTAGATAATACTCAATATTATACACTGGATACACTAAAAAGTTACACAATCGAGGTCCCTGGGAGGCCGGAAGGGGAAGTCTCTTACTGAGTACAGTGAAGATAGAATCATGAACAAGGCATCCAGAATCACATTCCAAAACTGTAGATAAAATAGAGTATCTCCAGTGATCTCTAGACCAGAGATTTCCCCAAACATTCTTCATCGTGCACCCCATTAACAAAAGAGTCTGTGTACCCCCAGTTGTTGGTTGCTTGTTCTTCATTCTCAAAGAGGACCAAAATGATATCACTATGCTTGAGTCAAGATTCAATGCGTCCGACTGTGGCTGATCCAGCCAATACGAGCTTGGCATGCTCTACCACAGGTTGGGCACAATAGTCTGTGTGAATGGATGGGGCGGATACTCCAAACTTGTGTATCCTGTATTTCCTTTGAGGTGTTTCAATTCTGCTTTGCTCTGATGCGGGCATGCCATGATAAACAGTCCTATGCCAGTGTCTCCCATGTCACACAATCAAATCCAAAGTTCTTGAGAGAGACCTTGAGAGTGTCCTTGTATCATTTCTTCTGACTGCCATGTGAATGCTTGCCCTGTGTGAATTCTCCATAAAATAGTCTTTTTAGCAAGCATATGTTTTATGTTCAAACAACATGGCCAGTCCGTTGGAGTTGCACTCTCTGAAGCAGAGGTTGAATGCCTGGCAGTTTAGTTGGAGTAAGGACCTTAGTGTATGGTACCTTATCCTGCCAGGTGATCTTCAGAATCTTCCTAAGACAATTCAAATGGAATGGCGCTGGCAGATTGTCCAGGTTTCACAGGCAGACAACAATGAGGTCAGTTTGGTGTTCAGTCTAACACCTCGTCTCTTCCACACCCTCCTTTGGAGCCTCCCAAACACTGAGCTAGCTCTGGCAATGCATGCGCCAACCTCATTATCTATGTGTACATCCCTGGAAAGTACACTACCAAGGTGAGGGAACTTATCCGCAGCATTCAAAACTTCTCCATTTGCTGTAACTGATGGTTCCACATAGGGATGGTGTGGTGGTGTTTTCTTGGTGTTAATTGTTAGGCCAAATTTAGCACAAGCAGCAGAGAAGTGATCCATGCTTTGTTGCATCTCAGCTTCAGAGATACGTGATATGTGTATATCGATCAGTTATCTCTGGGTGTTCCTGGATTCCTGCCTCTGTCCAACCCCAAACAAACATGGAGTGGTGTGGGGCTCCCACTCACTGGTCATTGAGGCACTGAGCACATCCTCTGAGGAGCCCCTGCAGCAGCTCTGAGGAAGGAGGATCATAAAGATGTTGGGAGTGTCGAGTGGATTTTCTCAATGGAACCTGAGCATCTATTGCCTTGAATGTCCAGGTAGTGGTTAGCTTATACCTTCCCTGATAGCCCAATAGCCAGGGCAGAAGGAGGAAGGAAGAGAGTATTTTTGGAGAGAATGGAGGTTAATGGTAGAAGGGCAGTTGTGGTTGTGTTCGAGACAAACCCTATGATTGCCTATTACGGGGAGTGTTGGATTCAACCTACCTTCTCAACCTCTAATTGTTTAATCCCACACCATTTGGGTGTACCATGGTCCCCCAGGTGACCTGACCCAGACCACCACGCTACCTGGGCTGTCCCAGAAGCTATCCGGGATGCCAGGGCAGTGGGAAGGCTTACCAGTACTGGGGGCACTCTCCTTTTCCACCACCCCATGGCTTCCCTGTTCACTTGGGCAAGGAGGGGAGTCACCACCTTGATTCCTTCCAATGACACTGAGGCCCATCAGGACTTGCCATCTTCCCTGACTATGCCTTCCACGATCTGACTTGTGTAATGGAATAACCTTTGGGTTTTGCTGCTGATGCTACTGTGTTCCTCAGCCCCGCCCCCCACTCCAGCAAAACTTCCTTTTATGTGTGGTCTCCCCCAGTTAGTGTGAGGTTCTAGAGACCAGGGACAGCCTCTTTTTTTCCTACTTTTATTTGTAGCCTTGGTGCTTAGCCTAAGGCTCTGGAATATAGTAAGTACTCAATAAATGTTGTTTTCATTCATCCAATATTTATGAAATGGTTTATACGCACTATGCCAGGGGTCCTACTGAAGTGGAATCATATTACTACTGATCACAGTAATGGTTGGTTTCTAGAGTGCTTTCTTCAATGTCCATTTGAGGTGGGCAGGGCAGATGTCCTCAGAGAGGGGAAGACTAGCCCAAAGTCACCCAGGTAGGATCACAGACCCATGGCAGCTCAGAGCTGGAGGAGACCTCAGTACCATCCAGTCCACCCTGCACCTGAACAGGCATCATCTCAACAACACACTTGACGATGGTTAGCCAGCCTTTTCTGTGATCCCTCCAGTGAAGGGGAGCTCACTACCTTCCCAGCAAACCTGTTTCCCTTTGGATAGTTCTAATGATTAGGAAGACTCCTCTAATATGGAGCCCATTATGGAATTCAGAGGCTGAGTGGGAGACAGAGGGCCTCCCAGTGTTCTGACCTCAAGGGCAGGCCTCCTTCTATTTATCTGCTTTTAAAACAGGGACCGGATCTTTTGGCTGGTTTGGCTGGCCTTGCTCAGGCAAGGCCCTCTTTGTATGTCCTCTGTTCCCCAAGCTGAGTTTTCAAGGACCCATATCTCCTGGCTGCATTGGGAAGCTTGCATGGCCTGAGGCCAGCTTGGTCTCACAATCATCAAGGACAGGGGTAGGACCCTCAGAGGAAAGGCCCTGAGAGACTTGGGACTCCTGCCTAGGGGTGTTGCCATCAGGACCCTTATCTTTTTGGAACCCCCCTTTTTTGTGTCTCTCCCAGCCCTCCCCCAACCCCATCCCAAGGTTCCTGGTATCCCTACACCAGGAGTTGTCAGGCTTCACCAAGACCATCCTTCTTGGACAGTAGAGACGCTGCCCTTTTGTTTCCCCTCCTCCAAATGCACCCCACCTTCACCCCACATGTGGCTATCTGACTTGAGGGCTTTCTTTGTTACGCACAAAGTATCATTTCATAGAAAGCCACTTTCATACATGATGTTTACTTTTGACAGAGTGGGGAGAATCCCGGGCAGGGAGTTGGGAAGCCTGGGAGTGGAATTCCACATTCTCACTGCTCCTGACAGGCTGCATGACCATGGACAGAGCCCTTCACCTCTGGGCTACAGTTCCTTCTGTGAAATGTAGATCTTGGATTGCACAGTCTTGGCTTGTACTCCCCCTCCCCCTAGTTCTGACACTGTTCTGAGTTTTAGAGTCCCTCAAAACTTAGCTTGGACATTCTGTTTTTCGTGGGCTGAGGTTGCTTCCAGACCTCCCTTCTCTGCTCTCCAAGGCCACTTCAGCTCTGAGGTCTTCTGCTCCATGGTCCCATATATGTCAGGTCTAGGTCTCCTCCCAGCTCTGATATTATTTGTTACAAGGCCCCTTTCATTTCTCACATCCCCTGTTCTAGAGCTCCTCCCAGCCTGGACATTCCACATTCTCTTTTTCTAAGGCTCTAACATTCTCCTGTTCCTTTTGTTTAAGGCCCCTCCCAGTTCTGACATTCTATGTTCTTGAGTCCTCCTCAGCTCTAAAGCTTATGAGATGAGACTGAGGAAAAGATTGGATAAACCCTAATCAAATCCAATGATCATACATTCAGCAAACATACAATTCAACAGAAATTTATTAAACCCCAACTGCGCATAAAGCCCTGTGATTAGAGCTGGGGGAAGTACAGCATTTTGACAAAACTCCATCCTGCTTCCATGGGGCTGAGAGATTAATAGAGGAGATAAGACATTGGCACAGATAGTGTTATCAATATTATAAATGCATAAGAAATAAAAGAAATGAAATGGGGGCTCGTAGCTGGTGGGGACTCAGGGAATGCTTTAAGGAGGTTGTAGCATCTGAGTTATGCTCTGAAGGGTGGGAAGAATTTCAATGCAGGCATGGGAGGAGGTGTGGGAGAGTAGCACCATTTCAGACATGGGGGATGTCTACCCTGCGTCTGCTGCCCTGCCTGCTTTCCACTCAGTCAGGGCTAGTTCAGGGTGGGGGCTGTCTTTCTTTTTATTAACTGAATTCTCACGAGTTTAGCATCATGCCTGGCACATCCCAGGCATCCGATGAGTGTTCACTGGATTTATCAGATTTATTTATAGGCTCAGGGGGTCAGCGAGTAATCATGGCATCATGGGATCATAGATTGAGAGACGGACAGGACCTCAGAGGCCATCTAGTCTGCCCTCCTCGTTTTAGAGTCAAGGCCCCAAAGGTTGTGATTGCCCAAAGCCAGTCCTGTAGCAAGTGTTAGATTTGAACCTCGGTCTGTGGTCACAATTGTTGAGCTTTTTAATTTTTATTTTACAGACATCAATCAAGGGAGAACTGACGTCGCACCTTCACGGTGACAGCTGACGTCCGTCTAGAACTTTGCATCAATTGCAGTATCTGATTTCATCCTTGTCACAGTCCTGGCTTGGGCTGGGTGGCATCCGAGGGTGCTTACAGCCCCAAGATTCTGGGGTTCTGTTATAATCTTGTGAAAAAGCAAGGGCACAGATGAACTCAGCTTACAGATGGGGGAACTGAGGCTCAGAGAGGGAATGGACTTGCTCACAGCCTTGAGAAGCTTCTTGGTGTCTCCTTTAGACCTACAGATAAGAATGCAGAAGACCTGGTCTGTGACTTTGGGCAAGTGGCTTAGCCTCTCTGGGACTCAGTAAAGTGAAGGGGGTGAGGACAGGTGTCCTCTGAGAAGCCCTTTGCCTGGATGTTCTGTGATACTGGCAGGATCTGGTCACCCAATGGAGCCTTGGCAGCACCAGCCCTTGTCCACAGCCGCCTCAGTCCTCAGAGCCTGGTCATGGGGCTGGCCTGCGTCATTCCCATTGTGTCCAGCAGGGGGTGGACTTGCTCAGTCTATGACCGTGTCAACTCATCCCAGAACTGGACCAAATCCTCCCGGGGCCATTTGAAGGGAGAATGATTTGGAATGAGCTAGAGTTACCCGATGAGGGCTTTGGAGCCAAATCTTAGGGATTTCATGGCTTTTCTTGGCAGACCCCTTTGCCAAGAGCCGGGGCAGTGGGAAGGGCCTTGGGCCTTGGGTCAGCTCCATTGGCTCCAAGCTTGGGAGCACTTTGGCCGAGTGGCTTTGCCCACAGGCCTTAGCTTTCAGCTTCTACAGAATGAGAGGGCTGGTCCTTTTCCTTTTGAGGTCCCTTCTCGCTGAGAAATTATAGGATTTTGTGAAGGGTGGGGTGATTTCTAGAATATGTTTTTAAAAGGAGTTAGCTGTCTTGTATTGGGAAAATTCTCTCATAAACGCTGGCTGTAGTGGCTTAGCCATCTTATCAAGAATACAATGTCATGGAAACAGCATTGAGATCAGAATCAGAGGACCTAGGTTCTAATGCTGGCTCTGTCACTGCCTTATGTGACCCAAGGGTCCCTCCCCTCCCCCCCTGCCTCCCCTCTTACCTTCGCTCCTTTGTTCCTTCCCTCCTTCCTTCCTCTGCTGTGACTGGTACATAGTGAGCACTACATAAATGTTCCTTGTCATTATTTATTACTATGATTACACTGCGGTCTTAATACAAGATGAAGAAAATCTCTGAGGAGAGTGAGGAGGAGGCGCGTGGCTGGATGGGGTCGTAGCCTGGCATGACCCTCGCTGAAAACTCAATTTATTAATAGCTGTTTGATAAACACAGGGCTTCTAACTGATGACCAAGACCGGAAGGGATCCAGTTTCTCATTTTTGTCCAGCTACAAATGCCCAGCAGGTGATGGGCACCCGAATAAGGCCAAAGGGTCAGTGAGTCTTTCCCACAGAACATTGTGTCTGATCTGCCTAATGAGCTGCCACTAAGTGTGCTTTAGGAGAGGAGAAAATTGAATAATAGATTTCATTTTCACGGCCCTGCTTGGTTCTAAACTACGCATTGGGGGATTCTCTTCTCCTATATACTTTTCATGAATAAATCTTTTACGAAATGAGAGGAGTAGTGGAGAGAAAGCCACCTATGGAGTCAGGAAGACCTGATTCAAATCAGAGGAAGAGAGAATGAGACGTTGGTGTCCAGGGATGGATGGACAGGAGGCTGCTTGAGGCTCCACTTCCCTGAGGAATCTCCCTGGCCAGTTGCTTGGACAAAAGGGAAGCGTTGGTTGAAACTGGAATGTTTGACGTGAGTGGATGATTCTTTGCAGCCTCCTACTGGGGCTCTGCCAGGGAAATGGGAAAAGGTGGCACTGTTCTCTGCCCCAGAGGCTTCTGAGGCCTCAGGCAGCTCACAGTGCGGACTGCTGCGCAAGCCTTTCCTAGGTCCATCCAACACCAGGGAACACGGACACCCAGGGAAAGCCCCCCCGCCCTCAGGGGCTCCAGACTCCCCAGGCTTGAGCTGTCCTGACCCTCCCCTTTTCATCACTCACATAAAAATAAAAATAAGAATATTATTATTGATGACAACTGATAATGATGAGAATGCTCTAAGGCTTGCAAAATGCTTTAATAATAAATAATGAAAACTAACATTATGTAGGGCTTACTATGTGCCAGTCACAGCCAAGCACTTCATAAATATTATCTCATTCTATCCTCACAACAATGCTGGGAGGTGGGCATTGTTCTTATTTCCATTTTACAAACGTGGAAACTGAGGCAGGCAGCCTTGCCCAGGGTCACACAGCTAATGCGTGTCTGAGTCCAAATTTGAACTCAGGGCTTCCTGGCTCCAGGTCCAGCTCTATCCTCCACCACACCACACTATTAGGTTGTTGTTGTTCAGTCATTTCCGTTGTGTCCAACTCTCTGTGGGATTTCTCGGCAAAGATACTCGAGTGGTTTGCCCTTCTTCGTTTTAGCACCTTCTCAGCTCCTACTTAGACTTTTACAAAAGCCTCAATTGGTCTCTCTGCATCTGCTCTCTGCTGTCCAGGCTCCGCACAGTTACTAAACATGACCTCTAATGAGGGAGAGCTCATTAGTCAGCTGGTCAGTTGGTAAGCGTGTATTAAGGCTTCTTACTTCAGGCACTGTGTGGTAAGTGCTGGGGATTCATAAAGTGGCAAAAAGTTATTGATCTGCAGGAGCTCTTGGGCTAACAAGGGGTACAACGTGTAAATGACAGCGCATAAATACGATATGGGCACGTGCAAATGTGCAGGGAGTGCCTCCTGAGCGGCCCATCCCATCTGTAAATTCTGCAAAACTCTTCTAGCTCTGACCTTTAGGGCGGAACTTTCTGGATCAAATCTAATCCCTCTTTTGCAGAACAGAATTTCAAAGGGTCGATGCCAGCCCTCCACCCCAGTTCAGAGAATGCTCTCCCAGAGCCCTGGGCTCCCAGGGAGCTTTAGGCTGGGAGAGAGACTGGTGCCCTCTGAAGGGCCTTGGGCAGCGGCTGCTGCCTCCCTGTGTCTTGGCTTCCAGCACTGCTCTGACCCTCCCTCTGGCAGCACAGGCACCAAAGGAGAACACTATGGGAAGATGAGCATAGCCCAGCTCAAGCAGCACATGCACATTTGGGGAGCTTTTCCTATCTTTGGCTAGTCACCATCCCTTCCTGGGGACTCGCTCCTCCTACTTCCGTCTCTGTCTCCTTATCCATGTCATAGTGTTGTAGTTCTAGAGCTGGAAGGGGCCTTGGAGGTCATCTAGCCCAACTTCTACGTTTTACAGTGAGGGAAACTGAGGCCCAGGGTGAGCAGTGTCTTGCCCAGAGGCACGCGGGGAATGAGTAGCAGAGGCAAAATTTGAAGCCAGACCCTTTGATGACAAATCTAGATCTCGCTCCCTGTTTCCTCTGCCGTGCTGTGGGGAGATCATTCTCTATATTCTGGACTGTATGCAGGTCCCTGTCCTTTACCTGCTTCTCCTTCTCTACCCCTTTCTCTCTTTCTTCTCTCTCTCCCTCTCTCACTTTCCCTCCCTCTCTCTCTCTGTCTCTCTCTCTCCCTTCTTCCCTCTCCCTCTTGTGACTTGTGACTTGCTCAAGGTCGCACCTAGTAAATGTTTAATAAATGCTTGTCCCTCCCCGCCCCCGCCCATCTCGTCAGCTTTTATAGACTCAATCATCTATAGACATGACATCCTCAGATTCCCTTCTGAGCTCCAGGCTCCACTTAGATCTTCCATTAAGGCCTCTCAAAAGCAACACGTCCAATACATAACTCACCATCTTTCTTTCTGGACTCACCTCTCTTCTTGACCCTTCTGTTTCCATCAAGGCAGCACAATACTAACAGTTGCTCAGGTTCACAACCTTGCCTCCTGTCTCTCCTCTGCCACATGGAATCTGTTGCCAAGTCTTGCCCATTCTACATTTGTGACATCTCTCCCTTCTGCCCTCTTCTCCGTCTTTTAATTTATTCATTTATTCACTCATTCATTCCTCTATTTGTTTATTTATTCATTTTTTAGCATTAATTTAAAAATAATTTGAGTTCTGGGTTCTCTCCCTCCCCCACCCATTGAGAAGGCAAGGAGGGTGATATCAGTGAAGTCATACACCTGCCCTCCTCCCTTTTCTCACAAAGGACCTCCTAGTTCAGGCCCTCATCACCTCTGGCCTAGACCATGGTAATTGTTCATTCCCTGTGCATGTTTCTCACAGCTGCCAAAGTGATTTATCTAGAGAGGTCCGGCCAGGCTACTTTTCTACTTAAGAAGCTTCCTGGGCTCTCTGTCTCTTCAAGGAAGAAATGCAGATTTCTCTGTTTTATACTTCAAGCATTTTGAGATCTGAGTCCATCCGGTTTTCAGGCCGAGTTCACACACCCTTGCACACTCTCCGTCAACCTGGCCACATTGATTTCCATGCTGTTCCCTTTGGATACATAGTAGATATCTCCCATTTGTACCTTCCTACAAATAGTCAAACTGTTCCTCCTGCCCTCCCTTCTTGGGGGTGGGGGAGTCCCCTGCTCTTTTCAAGGCTCAGCTCTATGCTCCCTCCTACCCAAGGCCTTTCTTGCTCTTGAAATAACCAGTTTGTTTCTACATATCTATCTGTACATGGTGTTTCTTCCTCCCCCACCAAGAAAGGAAGAAAACAAACCTTTTAAGCATCTACCGTGTGCCAAGCATTGTGCTAAATACTTTACAAATATCTTCTCATTTAGTTTTCCCAACCACTCTGGGAGGTAGGTGCTGTTTTTACTTCTGCTTTATAAATGAAAAAGTTGAGGCAAACAGAGATTGAGGGACTTGCCCAGGGTCACACAGCTAGTAAATGTCTGAGGCTGAATTTGAATTCAGGGCTTCCTGACTCCAGACCCAATGCTCCAACCATGGTGTCCCTGAAGGGCCTCTGCTAGTAGGATGCACACTCTCTGAGGGCAGCCACTGTTTTGCTCTCACCTTTGTGTTCTCAGCGGCCCATCTACTGGGGTCAGTGAGCATTTGTTGAATTAAACTGGATTCCTGGGTGAGAGATCATGGCTCAGTGGCTAGACGTCTCCCATGCCATTTCCTAATCTGCAAACCTGGGCTAATAATACCTGTGATAACTGGCTCTAAGGTTGTTTTGAGGGTCAAAGGAGACCAAGTGCTTGCAAATCTTACAGTTTCTTTGACTGGTGGTTGTCTAGTTCGCATAATCTGAAGTTCTTGGAACTAACCGGATGCCCGTTTGAATAACAAAAATAGACAGCATTTACATTGCCCCTGCTATCTACGATCTCATTTGAGCCTACCCACGTTCCCACAGTCTGTCCTCCTCCCTGCCCTTCATTCCTTCTCAGCTGCTTTCATGGAAAAGTCAGTACAAGAGGTCCAGGCCCTCCCTGTTCTTCCCACGAGGACAATCAGGAAATCCTTCTTTCCTCAGCAGAGTATGGGCGTCCCCGCCTCTTCTGGGAAATCGAAAACAGCACAGTTTGTAGCCAAGCCCTGGGAGGCTTTCGTCATAGCCCCGTGCTTGTGCAGACCTGTCACCCCGTCTGCAGGCTGCTGCTGCTGTCCAGATCGGTTGGCTGTTGTCCATCATTTTCTAAGAGGACCAAAATGACGTCACTATGTTAGAGTCATGTTACAATGTGTCTGACTGATTAGATCAAGATAAACTAAGAATGCTCTACCACAGGTTAGGCACAAATAGTCCATGTGAACATTTGGGGTGGATTCTCCAAATTTGTGCTTCTCATGTTTCTTTTGAGTAAGTAACTCAATTCTGCTTTGCTCATAGAGCGCAGTACCTTCTCTGATGTGGGCACGCCATGATGCGTGGTCCTGTGCCAATGTCTCCCATGTCACACAATTGATTCCAAAGTTTTTCAGAAAGATCTTGAGAGTGTCCTTGTATCACTTCTTCTGACCGCCATGTGAGTGCTTGCCCTGTGTGAGTTCTCCACAAAATTGTCTTTTTTGGCAAGTGTATGGTTTACATTCAAACAACCTGGTCAGCCCATTGGAGTTGCACTCTCTGTAGTAGAGGTTGAATGCTTGGGAGTTTAGTTTGAGAAAGGACCTCAGCGTCTGGTACCTTATCCTGCCAGGTAAGCTTTAGAATCTAAGGCAATTCAAATGGAAGTGATTCAGTTTCCTGGCATGGTGCTGGTAGACTCTCCAGGTTTCACAGGCATACACCAATGAGGTCAGCACAATGGCTCTGTAGATCTTTAGTTTGGTAGTCAGTCTAATACCTCTCCTCTCCTACTTTCCTTTGGAGCCTCCCAAACACTGAGCTAGGTCTGGCAACGTGTGGGTCAATCTCATTATCAGTGTGTACATCCCTGGAAAGTACACTACCAAGTCACAGCATTCAAAACTTCTCCATCTGCTGTAACCAATGGTTCCACATATGGGTGGTGTGGTGGTGGCTGATGGAGCACCTGCGTTTTATTGGTGATGTCAGGCCAAAATTAGCACAAGCAGTAGAGAAGTGATCCATACTTTGTGGCATCTCAGCTTCAGAGGCTGCGTTGAGTGCACAATCATCTGCAAACAAAAAATCACACACCAGCACTCCCTCCACTTTGGTCTTGGCTTGTAGCCTTTTCAAGTTGAAGAATTTATCATCAACGTAGTAGCATGTTTGTCCTCATTGAAGGTGTTTGACAACATGACTGAAAAAACATCATGCTTAAAAGCCTGGGAGCAAGCACACAGCCTTGTTTCACTCCATTGGTGACTGGGAAAGTGCAAGAGCATTGTCCATTATTCAGAACCTGGGCAAGCATGCCGTTGTGAAATTGTTGTACAATGCTGATGAACTTCTCTGGGAAACCAAATTTTGACATGATTTTCTGCAAGGCCTCATGACTGACTGTGTGTACACAAACATTGTGTACAGACCTCTGTTCTGCTCCTGGCATTTCTCCTGGAGTTGTCGGGCAGCAAACACCATATCAACCTTCTCTCAGCTCTTTCTGAAGCCACACTGGCTCTCAGGTAGACCATCTTCTAGGTGAAGGGTCAACCTATCAAGGAGGACCCTGGCAAGAATCTTGCCAGCAATGACTAAGAGAGAGACTCCCCTGTGATTGTCACAGGACAATCTATTTCCTTTACCTTTATAGAGATGGACAATGGAGGCATCCTTGAACTCCTGGGATATAATCTCCTCTTGCGATACAACCCAGAAAATTTCAGTCAGCTTTTTTGTTTGTTTGTTTGTTTTTTTAATTTAAATTTATTTATTTAACATATTTGGTTTTCAGCATTGATTTTCACAACAGTTTGAATTACAAATTTTCTCCCCATTTCTACCCTCCCCCCCACTCCAAGATGGCTGATATTCTGGTTGCCCTGTTCCCCAGTCAGCCCTCCCCTCTATCACCCCCTCCCCTCTCATCCCCTTTTCCTTTCCTTTCTTGTAGGGCAAGATAAATTTCTACGCCCCATTGCCTGTGTATCTTATTTTTTAGTTGCATGCAAAAACTTTTTTTGTTTTTGAACATCTGATTTTAAAACTTTGAGTTCCAAATTCTCTCCCCTCTTCCCTTCCCACCCACCCTCCCTAAGAAGTCGAGTAATTCAACCTAGGCCACACATGTATTATTATGTATAACCCTTCCACAATACTCATGTTGTGAAAGGCTAACTACATTTTGCTCCTTCCCAACCCATCCCGCTTTATTGAATTTTCTCCCTTGGCCCTGTCCCGTTTCCAAAGTGTTTGTTTTGATTACCTCCAACCCCATCTGCCCTCCCCTCCATCATCCCCCCCCCCTTTTTATTTTTTTTTTATCTTCCTCCCTCTTCTTTCCTGTGGGGTAAGATACCCAGCTGAGTATGTATGGTATTCCCCCTCAGGCCAAATCTGATGAGAGCAAGGTTCACTCATTCCCCCCTCACCTGCCCTCTCCCCTCCTCCCACAAAACTGCTTCCTCTTGCCACCTTTATTCGAGATAATCCACCCCATTCTATCTCTCCCCATCTCCCTCTCTCAGTATGTTGCTCTCTCATCCCTTAATTTCATTTTATTTCTTTTAGATATCTTCCCTTCATCTTCAACTCACCCTGTGTCTGCTCTCTCTCTTTTATGTATATATATATATATGTATATATATGTAAACACACACACACACATATATATATATACATATACATACATACACATACATACATATACACATAGATATATACATACATACACAATCACTTATATATATACATAAACATATATATATATATATATATGCATATTGCCTTCAACTACCCTAATACTGAGGTCTCATGAATCATACACATCATCTCTCCATGTAGGAATGTAAACAAAACAGTTCAACTTTAGTAAGTCCCTTGCAATTTCCATTTCTTGATTACCTTTTCATGCTTCTCTTGATTCTTGTGTTTGAAAGTCAAATTTTCTATTCAGTTCTGGTCTTTTCACTGAGAAAGCTTGAAAGTCCTCTATTATATTGAAAATCCATATTTTACCTTGGAACATGATACTCAGTTTTGCTGGGTAGGTGATTCTAGGTTTTAATCCTAGCTCCATTGACCTCCGGAATATTGTATTCCAAGCCCTTCGATCTCTTAATGTAGAAGCTGCCAGGTCTTGGGTTATTCTGATTGGGTTTCCACAATACTCAAATTGTTTCTTTCTGGCTGCTTGCAGTATTTTCTCCTTGATCTGGGAGCTTTGGAATTTGGCGACAATATTCCTAGGAGATTTCTTTTTGGGATCTATTTGAGGAGGCGATCGATGGATTCTTTCAATTTCTATTTTGCCCTGTGGCTCTAGAATATCAGGGCAGTTCTCCTTGATAATTTCTTGAAAGATGGTATCTAGGCTCTTTTTTTGATTGTGGCTTTCAGGTAGTCCAATAATTTTTAAATTATTTCTCCTGGATCTATTTTCCAGGTCAGTGCTTTTTCCAAGGAGATAATTCACATTGTCTTCCATTTTTTCATTCCTCTGGTTCTGTTTTATAATATCCTGATTTCTCATAAAGTCACTAGCTTCCACTTGCTCCAATCTAATTTTTAAAGTAGTATTTTCTTCAGTGGTCTTTTGGACCTCCTTTTCCATTTGGCTAATTCTGCCTTTCAAGGCATTCTTCTCCTCATTGGCTTTTTGGAGCTCTTTTGCCATTTGAGTTAGTCTGTTTTTTAAGGTGTTGTTTTCTTCAGTGTATTTTTCAGTATTTTTTTGGGTCTCCTTTAGCAAGTCATTGACTTGTTTTTCATGGTTTTCTCGCATCCTTCTCATTTCTCTTCCCAATTTTTCCTCTACTTCTCTAACTTGCTTTTCCAAATCCTTTTTGAGTTCTTCTATGGCCTGGGACCAGTTCATGTTTTTCTTGGAGGCTTTTGTTGTAGGCTCTATGACTTTGTTGTCTTCTTTAGGCTGTATGTTTCGGTATTCTTTGTCACCAAAGAAAGAATCCAAAGTCTGAGACTAAATATGGGTGTGTTTTTGCTGCCTGGCCATATTCCCAACCAACTAACTTGACCCTTGAGTTTTTCAGTGGGGTATGACTGCTTGTAGACTAACGAGTTCTATGTTCCACGTTTGGGGGGGAGGTGCCAGCTCTGTCAGACCAGCACTGCTCCTTCCCCAACCCCCAACCCGAACTGGGCTTAGATCTTCAGCAGGCTGTTGCCCTCCTGCTCTGATCCGCCACTTAATTCCTCCCACCAGGTGGGCCTGGAGCCGGAAGTAACAACAGCTGTAGCTTCCCCACCTCCACTGCCCCCGGGGCTGAAAGCCGAACCTCGAACTCCTTCCACTCCCGCAGCTTTTCCCACTAACCTTCTCCGCAGTCTTTGGTGTTTGTGGGTCGAGGGGTCTGGTAACTGCCGCAGCTCACATATTCAGGGCACTAGGGCCCCCTCCACCCGGCTTCTGGTCTGGGTGGTCCACGCCGCTCAGGCTGGGCTCTGCTCCACTCCGTTCCCAGCTCCCAGCTCCCAGCTCCCAGCTCCATGTGGAATAGACCTCACCCAGAGACCATCCAGGCTGTCCTGGGCTGGAGCCCTGCTTCCCTCTGCTGTTCTGTGGGTTCTGCCGTTCTAGAATTGGTTCAGAGCCATTTTTCATAGGTTTTTGGAGGGACTCGGGTACGGAGTTCACTCTAGTCCCTGCTTACCAGCTGCCATCTTGGCTCCGCCCCCTCAGTCAGCTTTTGTATGAGCAATGAACCCCCTCCCTTTGTAAATCTCAGCTGGAATAGAATTGGCACCAGGTGCTTTGCCACAAGAAAGGAGCCTAATGGCATTCAAAACCTCTTCTTCAGTTGGAGGGATTGACTTCAACCTGAGGTAGACAGCCAGTGGCTTCAGCATTGATTGACTATGGTCTGTTGAAAACACCATGAAAGTGTTGAGCCCATCTCTGTAGGATTATGTCCTCAGCACTAATCGATGTGGATCCATAAGGACTGAGTAGCTGAGATATAGCATAGGTCTTTGGCCCACAAATAGCCTTTAGGACATCATAAAAGCACTTTAGATTGATACTATTGGCATAAAACTGAATTTCATCTGCCTTCTTACTGAGCCAAGAATCCTGCATCACTTTAAGTTTCTTTTGTACTTTACTTTTGATGAAATTAAATGCTGCCTTCTTAAAGATGGATGAACCTTCCTGATGGAAAACCCTATGGAGTTCTTGTTTTTCATTTAGCAACTTCTGAATTTCCCCATCATTTTTGTCAAACCAGTTTTGGTGTTTGTGTGTTCTGACCCAGATGAGCAAATACAGTGCTATACACCAAACCTCTGAAAGATGCCCACTCCTTTTCTGCTCCATTGTTGCCAACTGTGTGCTGGCTCAGCTTTCCTTCCAAGTTAGCAAAAAACTGTTCCTGCTCAGAGAAGTGTTCTACTCTGTTGAAATTAAGTCTTCTGGTAGTCATTTTGCCTTGGAGCTGTCACTTTTGTTGAACTTGGAGAGGATAAGTCTATGATCAGCCCAGCACTCTGCCCCACACATTGCCTTCATCACTCTCACATTCTGTGTGTCTCTTCTCCTTACAGTCACATAGTCTATTAAATGCCACTGTTTGCTGTGAGACTGCATTCACAAAGTTTTATTGCATTTAGGTAAACAGAAGACAGTGTTGGTGATGAGAAGATCTTGAGATGCACCAGTCCTCGGTAGTAAGTGACTATTGCTGTTGCTGTTCCAATTCCATTCCTTCCCAGGACTCCCTGCCACGTCTGGCAGTCTGAGCCTACTCTAGTATTAAAGTCACCCAGAATTATGTTTGTCCTCTTTTGGCACATTGATGATAAGAGTCTACAGGTTTTCATAAAATTTTTCTTTGACTTCATCAGAGTGTATCATAGTGGGAGCATAGGCACTGATGATGGTGGCATGACATTTGCCTACAAGTGGCAATCGCGTTGTCATTCACTCATTTTGGCAGGCATACAAGCTTGTTGACTAGATTAGTTTTGATCGCAAAAACTATGCCAACTTCATGGTGCTCCCCTTCACTGCGGCCACTCCAGAAAAATGTGTATCCAGCTCTGACTTCAGTAAGCTGACCTTCACTTACCAACCTTGTTTCACTCAGGGTTGCTATTTGGATGCTATACCTGCTGAGTTCTCTTGCAAGAAGAGCTGTTCATTTTTCAGGTCCACTGAATTTTGTGTTGCCTATAAGTGTACTGATGGTGAGTGGAATCATCTTTGCAGAAGTTTTTGTATATTTTTTTGTGTTTAGACTACAGGATGGGATCTCTGCCTGATGAGGTAATCAGGCCAGGGTTAGGTAAGCAGACAATTTTTAGGATAACTTTTCTAGCCCCTTCCTCACACCAGGAGGTGAGCAGTGTGGTCCTTGAAAGGCTGCTCAGACACCCAGGGGGCTGCCAAATCCTGCTGCTGCTTCCACTGAGAAATGACCCTATGGCCTGGGCCATCTGTGTGCAGGATTGTGACTACAACTGTCATTATATCTGCCCCTGCTGCTTCATCATTTGCCTGTCGCCACAGGACTTTGAGATAGTACAATGGTAAAATGGTATGGGTGATGTCTTTTGATTCGTGTGTAAATTGGATTTAAGTGAGGCAGAGTTGTAAGAAGTCATCTGCCTCACTCTCTCCTCCAGAGTCATCACAGTTCAGTGGCAGGACAGAGTCGAGACAACTGGTGATGGCTCGTGATGCAGTGGATAACCCTGGAGTCTTCAACGTCCAATCAAGGTCTAAGCACTCCACAGTGCCTCCTTCAGCTGCCTTCATGGTCATTGGAACAAATTGTTCTCATCTGCCCATTCCCTCAGGGGAAGTCTTCACATACTTGGGGTAGATACCCCCATAACTCACCAATGGGTTTGAGACCCCTTGGTTACCTTCAACCTGGTTTAGCCCATCTGCCAAAACAGTTTATCAGGGTGTGGCCACTGCACATGCTTCAGCTTTTTGGAGCCATAGGTGAGAGTTAGGTAGATCAGGTGAACACCAAAGGTGGAAAAGGGGTTGACAGGCCTCACACCAGAGGTACCGTGTTTCATAATCATAGCAGATTTTATGCCAAATTTTTTTTTGCAAAAATGTGGGGTATGACCATTATGTGAAGCTTTAAAAATAGTGACGGTATTACTTAAAAATCATTTTTTTAACTGTCTTTGGTGCAAAATTAGGATGCATGGAATACTCGTGAATATATGTGAAAATTGAATCCTGACAATGCGTGTGTGCTGAGAATTCTAGGTTCTAGGCAAGAGATAAATGCATATTCACGTGCCACTGGTGAATACATTGCTGCTTCTATTTACCTTTCAGGCAGCATGACTAACAGAATTATACCATGTGACGATTACGCAATGAAAGACTATAAACCAATTTTTGGCACTGAAAAAAAAAAGTGTGTGACGATTATGTGGTAAAATACGGTACTAGTCTTCCCTGAACACACCTTACACCCCATCAGGCTGGGTAGCCTGAAATGAATCCCTTGATCTCAAATAGGTACAAAGTATCAACAGAATAAATAGAAAAAAATGAAAAGGCTTTTGCCTAGAAAGGGCACTAGAATTAAAAGAGAGACTGGGAAAGGCTTCTTACAGAAGGTGGGATTTTAGCTGGGACCTGAAGGAAGCCAGGAAGGTCGGGAGGTGGACCTGAGGCAGTGCAGAAGCAACAGTGACAACACTTTATGTGATGTTCATAGACTAAAATTGGCAACAGAAAACACTGACAGTAGGTAGATGACCCTGGCTATGTGTGACGTAATGAAAGTGGCTTCATTGTGGACAGGAGAAGCCCAGAACATCCCCGGGCACTTCCCACACGGTCTGACCAGGGCAGCCAATCCCGTGACTGTCCCTTCCTTGGTTCTGGAAGCCTGCCTCTCAGAGTTCTTCCCAAGGTCACAGGCTTTTTCCAGCTGTCATCTCATACCATTTACTCGTATCAACTTTGCACCGTGCTGAAAACATCAAGTCCTCCTCAGACAAATGCCATCTCACCTGGCCTCCAGCATAAATAAACATGTTATTTTTTATGATGATGATGCATTTATAGCAAAGTAAGTAGAGGAATGCTGGTCCCCTGTAACATTTCGTCTCATTGAATTTGGCTTGTCAAGTTCTTTTGGAGGCTGACTCTGTTATCCAGCACGCTTTAACTCTCCCCCAAGTTGGCCGTCATCTGTCCATTCAGCCTTTATCCAAGTCATTGCTGACAATGTTAACCAGCCCAGGCCAGCAGGAGGTAGATCCTGGGGTATTCCCTCGAAGGCATCCTTCCATGATGACCTTGGATCATTCATGAAAACTCTCTGGATGCCGACATTCATCCCTGTCCAGTGCCACCTGGCTGTATTATCATCTGACCCTTACTGCTCCGTCTTGTCACCGGGAAGAGCTGTGGGAAATTGGACAAGTGCTTTGGGAAATTCCACTTAAATTATGTTTTCAGGGTTCTGATCTAGTAGACTCATGGAATTGTCAAGTCAAGTCAGTATGTCAACCAGCATTTATGAGAAACTTACCTTGTACCTGGACATAGTACCAGGCACTATGCTTGGTGAGGGCTGAGGATACAGAGAAAGCCAAAAACCGCACCCTCAAGGAGCTTACATTCTAACGTTGGGAGTCAGTGTGAAAATGATGATGCTTGAGCACACACACACACACACACACACACATATATATGTAGGTGTATATGAGTGTGTACATGTACATGCAAATGCATATGTACATTTACATGCACATATAGTCGATTAATATTTATTAAGCACTTACATATACATAGAGGTACCACATACACGTACAATGCACCTACACTGTAATGTGTTTGCATTACATACAAGCATACATACATGTCTATACTGTAGATCCATTGTGCAATGTAAATGAGTGGTGATCTGAGTGGGAAGGCACTAAGTGAGGGAGGGCCAGTAAAGCTTCTTGCTGAAGTCATGTTTGAGCTGAGTCTTGAAGGAATCTTCATTGAAGATGGTGGAAAGGAGGAAGAACATTGTAGGCATAGGGGAAGGCCATAGAATGTGGAATTGGGAGCTGGAGGATCATGCGTGAAGAGCAGTCAGCAAACTGGTGTAATTGGACCAGGGATTTAAGGTATAAGCAGACTGGGAACAAGCAGGGGCTGTGTTCTGAAGGGCTTTGATCGCTGAGTAGAGGATTTTGATCCTGGAGGCAATAGGGAGCCATTGGAGGTTACTGAGTAGGATGAGGGGAAGGGTTTCATGATCAGACTAAAACCTTAAGATGATCACTTGAGTGACTGAATGGAGGATGGACTGGAGTGCAGAGAGGCAGGCAGACCCCCACAGCAGCTACTGCCATGGTCCAGACTCAAGGGGATGAGGTTTGAACCAAAGGGGTGGCAATGTCAGAAAAGAGGAGGGGGAGACCTCCTGGCAACAGCCTGGAGATGGGGTGAGGGGGTGAGTGAGGAGCTGAGCACGACATTGAGGCTTCGAGCCGTAAAAATGAAGTCAAATTAACCTGGCATTAGTTTGGTGTCATCTGTTTTTCAGGGAGTCATTCTGATTCTTTGTGAACACCGCATTCTTTTGTTGATCCTAACTGTCCTTTTCATCACAAATTCCAGATTTTTGACAGAAATAAAAAACAAGCTAATTCATCTATAATTTGAAAATTCTGTTCTCTTATTATTGTCATTGAAAATCCATACAATAGGCTGGTTGAGGGGCTGGCGTCCTGGGCTTGGAATCAGGAAGACCTGGCTTCATCTTCTAACTCTCATACTTAATATCTGAATGACTGTGGACAGGTCACTTAATCTCACTGAGTATCCATTTTCTCCTCTATAAAATGGGCATGATAATGTCTCTCAGTCCTACCCCACTAGGTTATAGTGAGGGTCCACTAATATCACCTATGAAAAGTTTAGAGGCCGTAGACATGTTGGTTATCCTGGTCACTGTGGCTCTTCTCCAATATGGTGGTATGCTGTTCTCCAGTATGGTGGTGTGCTCGTCTCCAATATGGCAGTGTGCTATTCTCCAATGTGGCAGTGCTCCTCTCACTCTCCAGCAATTCCAAGATCCTGCGCACTAGGCCTTTCAGGACCCAGGTCTTTCTGTATATTTGGGTCTGGTAACTCGAGCTCATCCAAGGCACTGATGCTGATTACCGCTCTCCTTCTCTTGGGCTCCCAGGGCCTATTAGCCACTTGTGTTCTGTCCCTTCTGGTGCAATGATCATTCTCCTTGGCAGAGAAAACAGAGGCCTTTTCCTTGTTGTCTTTGTTCATTGAAAGAAGCCAGGTGGTGTAGTAGATAGAGAACTCTGGACTTGGAACCCAAGTTGTGTTGGTAAACAAAATGGGCTCTTAGCACTCAGTTCAACCAAGTGCCCTTGAAGAGTTTGGCCTTTGTTTTCTTGATTAGGTTGAGAGTCCTTGGTGACCTCCTTGCCTCAGGGGAGGGCCTAGTTTACACATGGGTTTGAGTGGCATGTTTGGGACATCAGAGGCTTTTAGACCACGTGGGTTTAAGTCGCCTCTTTGTGATGATTTCAGGTCATGTGGGTGAGTCACGTGTGTGAAAGATATAAACCCTGAAAAAGATATAAAACCAGGGGTTGGCTTTCTATTTTTCGGAGCTCTTACCCACAGCAATGGTAGCACACATGACTCTGGGCCAGCCCTTGTTATGAGCTCCCGGGCTGAACTTAGATATTGGTAACTATGAATTGTATTTGGTCTGTCTGTCGATGTTTGTAATTTGTTTGTATTTGCTCCAAAGTTCAGGGTGCTGGCTTTTCCCCCTGAACTAAGTGAATGGTATTTGTATGCTGAATTAAAGTAAGCTTGTTAACCCCTTAATGTTGCTTTCCTTAGTTAAGCAGATCAAAAGAACCTGGGCTTTTGCAGCACGCTGGTAGTGTGCTTGCCCCACAACAGCTGCTAGCCAGATTGTTGAAACACAAGTAGACCTGAGTTTGAATCCTGCCTCAGACATTTACTATGTGACACTGGTCAAGTCACATAACTAACTTCTCTGGGTCTCAGTTTCCCAATCTGTGAAATGGGGAAGGGGCTGGATTTGATGGCTTGCATAGTTCGCTTTATGGTCCTATTGAGTTGGTCCATCAATGCCTCTGTCTTAGGTGAGCACTGAAGATGGGCACTGGGTTGGTTCCAGAATTGAATGGGAAGAAGAGAACAGCGAGGGTTATATTTCTGATTTTATCACACATGCAAGTGTTCTGAGCCTTTTCTGCCACTGGGGTTGGTCTGTCTTTGGAACATCCCCATTCTCCTTTAGAGGCAGAATGGTTGTGAGTCATGGAATGCCATGTCCTTTGAAGCATTAGAATAATCAGTGGCCCAGAGGGCACTAGAAGAGGCATTTGGGGAGTGAACAGGGTGAAATGCTTCACCAATGGTGACTTACCTATGAGAAGGGCCACCCATGGCATCATCCATGGCATGAATGAACTAGAAAGGGGTCATGTAGCAAGAATGAGGGGCAGCAGGAGCGTGTTCTGAGGGCTTCACCAATACCCCCAATACTAAGGTTCTGAGGATGGCACCTAATCCATTGGATAGGGCTTTGAGGTTAAGAAAGGATGTTGGCCAAGCATTCCACAGGGTGAGCAGGAGGTGTGAGTGCGGCATTGTGCATGGGAGGATAATGATAGCTAGCCTGCTCTTATTAGAAACTCACAACCATCCTGTGAGGCAGATCCTATTATTATCCCCATTTTAAACATGGGGAAACTGAGTCCCAAAGAGGGAAAGTGACGTACCGGAGATGATGAAGCATCAGAGGTGACATTTGAATCTAGATCCTCTGATTTCAATACTTTCCCCACTGTACCTTGCCCTTGAATACACCCCATTATTTCCATCTTTGTTGATTAGTCCTGGGATTTTCCACATCCCACACACCTCTGTATTTCCTCCCTCCCCTAGCTTAATGCTAAGGCCAAATAGAGTCTTGTGAATGAGACTTTTTTTTGATCCCTGAGTCTCCGGCAGCTTTGCCCTCTTACAGAATGGGAGGATGTTTATCAGGCAAAGTTCCCAACTTGCCCTCTCATGGTACTGACCCGGTTTTACAACTGCCTGGTTATTTATGACTGATCAATGCTCTCTGTGAAATCATCCCTTCTGGCAGATGAGTCAGTCAATGAATGACAAGAAAATGACTTCATGACGTTGCATTCCTTGGAGGGGCAGGGTTAGGAAAGCTGCCCAGGGAGAGTTTGTCGTCTAATGCTTTTAATATAAATACTTGGAGGCGTGGTGGACTGTTCAGAAGAGATGATCCCTAAGGCCCTTTGTTGGACCACAGAGTTATTGCTGCAAGGGGCACCCATCTATTGTACAGATGAGGAAACTGAGGCCCAGGAGGGAGAAAGAAGTACCCGGGGTCACACAGGGATAAGGGACAGAAATGAGATTTGAACCAGGCTCCCAGGACTCTACATTTGGTGGGCAAAGTCAGCACTCCACCACTCCACCAAAGGACCACCCTTAGTGCTTCAACGGGAGTCTCAAGATATAAAATACAAAACTGCGCCCAGTGTATTGTTATGTGGGGCTGTATTTGGGGTCAGAAGACCCGGATTCAGAACTGCCTTTACCACTTCCTGCCTGGGTGACTGGGCAGGTCCCTCCACCTCCGTGAGCCTCACCTGTAAAAGGAACAGATTAGACTAAATGCATCCTAAAGTCCCTTCTGGATTTAAATCTATGACCTGTGAGCTCTGGCCTCTAGGAAACCCTTCCAGCTGTCAGTCTTTGGGCCTGTGATCTAATACCCCAAAGAATTGGTGATTTCATTGCTGAGGGCATTCCTTCCCAAAAGGCAGCTCATAACCCAAATGTGACTGCTTATGCTGCATGGCTCTTGTCCATATATGAATGAATGAATGAATAAGCATTATTAAGTGTTTACTCTGGGCCAGGCATTGGGCTAAGTACTGGGGATAAAAATATAAAGTCACGCTAGCCTCTGCCCTCAAGAAGCCTACATTCCAATGTGGGGGGAGGGGGAGTGTGACCAAGCTGGGGACTAGTAGCAAAATGGACTTTATTTGGAAAGGGAGTGATCGGGAGAGGGTATGTGAATGGTGTCCAGGTGTTTGGCTCAAAGGTGGTAGGTACATTAAATGGGATTGGACCCACCTGAAAGAGTGAGCCAGGTGAAGTACTCACCAATCAGGACAAGGAGGTAACACTGGGGGCCAGGTTGGGAGGTCTGTATCCGAAAGTGTGAACACTTCCTGTGTGTGGTCTCTGGTCCCGGAGGTAAGGGGGGCTGGTGAAAGGGAAAGGAAAGGCATAAGCATTTATTAAGCACCTACTATGTGCTAAGAACAGTACAAACATTACCTCATTTGATCCTCACAACAATCCTGGGAAGTAGGTTCTGTTATTATCCCCTTTTAACAGTTGAGGAAACTGAGTCAGGCAGAGGTCAAGTGATCTGCCCAGGGTCCCACAGCTAGTAGGTAGTGAGTGGTGAAAAGATGAATCCATGAAAATTTTCCTTCTCCCTTCTCTCCAGACAGTGTAAGGATAAGAAGGGTAGCCACACATGCCCATTATTTCTCCCCTGGTCTTGTTACAAGACCAGCCCTTTTTTGGGCAATTCATTTCTCCCACAGAATTCCACTTTTATTCACACCTGCTGAATGCATCCCCTCCCCGTCTGGACATCAGTGTTCTTATCTTACTTGGTCTTTACCATAATTCTGCCGGTAGGAAGGGGAGATATTCTCCTCCTCATTTTACAGTTGAAAAGACATGATCAGGATGGGGAAGGGGCTTGTCTGAAGTTGCACAGGAGTTGGTGATGGAGCCAGGGCTCTATGGATTGGTCTATATGGGACTTTGAGTCAGAGGACCTGGGTCTGAATCTTATCTTTCCCACCTAGTACATGTGTGATCTTGGGCAAATCGTTTCTCTCACTAGGTCACGGTTCCCTTCTCTGGAAAATGAGAGGCTAGGAGATGAGATAGGATGTCCCTTCCAGCAGCGAATCTATGCTCCAACCAATCAATCAATCAGCCCCAAGTGCCTACTGTATGCCTGGGCCTGTGGTAGGCAGGGGGAACCCCGTTTATGATGTGCTCTGGATCCCATCACAGGGAGCCTTGCTCAGCCCTGACACCACACTCATTGGTGGCAGTCTGGATGGCCCTGTCCCTCTCTTCCTTCTCTTCTGGGCTGGGTCTCTTACTCTTGGTGTCCCATTATTAAGTGCTATTAAGTCCAGTCATGATGACTCTAGTTTTAGGGTACTGTCACATGTCTGATGACACCTTCAACATTTGGATAGGGATGGGCCTGAGACGTGAGTGAATGAGGTGGAGGAGAGTCTCTCTACCTGAGGTTTATAATTACAAGGAAGTGTTTGAGGAAGGAGCTGGCAGGGCTTGATTGGAAATGGCATGATTAAACATTCATTCATTCATTTATTTATCCTCATCCTCATCCTCCTTGCTAGCCGTGGGACCCTGGGCAGGTCACTTAACCTCTGCCTGCCTCAGCTGTAAGAGGGGGATAATAACAGCACCTGCTTCCCGAGGTTGTCATAAGGATCAAATGAGATGACATTTGTAATGGTCTTGGTTCAGTGCTTGGCACTTAGTAGGTACTTAGCTCTGGGGGGGGGGGCACAAAGCATGATAGTAATAACAAAGAGCTGTCATTTCTACAGTGCTTTAAAGTTGATGTCCCCTACATTAGCTCATTTGACCTTCACAGCAACCCCATGAAGGGAGGACCTTCAGTATTACTGTGCCCATTTTACAGAGGGGGACGCCGAGCCTTGAGGAGGCTAACAAACATGAGGCTGCTGCTAGATCACACACACAGCACGGCAAGGTTGGAAGACTGCTTTAGATTACATCATCTCCTTGAATCCCTCGTGATTGTTCTGGAGGGAACGCCATTGCTTTCTCCATTTTGTAGAGGAGGAGAGGGAGGCCTAGAGAGGTTTAACCCCCGGCCTGGGGCCGTGCAACCAGGAGGGCAGGCCTTCCTGATCTCGAGCCCCACATTGTATCCACTGTGCCCTGCTGGATCACTGAGGGGGGTTCAGGTTCAGGGGCGGATGAGATGAGATGACTGTCTAATGCTGAGGTTAGTTCCAGCTACATTGCCTCCAACTCTGAAACGCTCGTTCCGCGGTTAGGTCTTTGATGGGCATTAGAACCGGAAGAGACTTCTGAAATTTTGAAGTCCAGCGCATTCATTTTACAGATGAGGAAACTGAGGCCTGAGGCAGCAGACAGAATCTGGGACTTGGAGTGAGGAAGACCTGAGTTCCAATCCTTCATGAGACACTTAATCAGTTGTGTAACCCGGGCAAGTCTCAAATTCCTCATCAGCGAGAGGGGGGTAAAAAGAACATCTGCCTCCTCTGGTTGTTGTGTGGACGGATGAGTTAACGTACAAGAAGCACTTTGCGAGCCTGGAGAGCGATATTAATTAGTACTAATTAATTAGTGCTAATAGGAGGATTCAGAGGAAGAGGAAGAGGAGGAGGAGGAGGAGGTCTGGTGGCAGCTCCCGCTGAGTCTTCCTGCCTCCCCTTTCCTCCTCCTAATCTTTTTATTTAGACTAGTCATGTCTCTTCTCTCCTCAATAAACGTTCACGGCTCTCTGTTATTTACCTAGTAATGGTCCATCTAGATGCTTACTCTATGCAAAGCATTTCGTGGAGAACTGGGGATGCACAGAGAGAAGTCAGGTGGTCTCTGCCCTCCAGGAGCTTCCATTCTCATGAGGGAGACAACACAGGGGAGGCTTCAGCTGCAAGGAGGAAGGGAAGGTCCCACGGTCCCCAGGGAGAATCAACAAAGCCCAGATGTTCATGCCTCCTCTTGAGTGTCACTTCCACCGATCAAGTCAGATCAGTTTCTGACGTTGCCCCATTGTCTTTGGTGGCCAGAATCTTCCCCCCTGGGTCCAGCCCCTACAGGAGCAGGTCCAGGCTGCATCTCTACAGGGACTGCTTCCCAGAGTGATGACTGAGGGTGCTGGGTTAGAAGTATTACTATTTCCAAGGCCCTTGGACTCAGGGTCTCGGACTGTGTCCATTGGGACACAGGGGTCCCGATAGGATGGATCCAATAGAACAGGTCCGAGGGGAGAGATGTTGGTGAAGGTGATGGTAGTTGGATTGCTCACTACCTCTCCCTCAAGGTGCCTTGCGGCTTGGCTAGGCTCACTTGCTTGCCCTTGGGGGACAGTTGAATGTCAGCTGTTGGGGGTGGTTGGCCCCTTCTCCACAGGAGACCATCCGGCTCAGGGAATATCATGAGGGACTTTGTAAGTGTTTTGTTGAAATCCACTTGAACTCTAATACAGCCCCTGGCCTTACAGTAAATGAGGCTTATCTGGCATGATCTGCTCTTCTTGAACCCATACTGGTTTCTGATGATCCCTTCTTTTTCTAAGTGTTCACAAATTATCTTTTAAAATAACCCTTTCCAGCATTTTCCCAGGGCCTCACAAGATGCTCACACCTATGCTTTGAACAACTATGCTCTCCAGCTATGTGTCCTGGTTGCTGTTGGGTACCCAGTGGCCTGGTTGGGACTGGACACTCTTTGACCAGGAGTTTCTTTGTGGGTCCTGCATCATTCCATGGCTGTTAGGCAAAGAAGGTCCAGGAGAACCTGGTGAAGTCATAAAAAGCAGAATGCCAGAACTTCAAGGAATCTTAGAGCATCAAATGTCAGACCCCTAAGGGACCTTGGGGGACATCGAGTTCAACTCTCTCATTTTATGGATAAGGAAACTGAGGCACACAGAGGAGAAGTGACTTGCCAAGGTCATATGGTAAGTTAGTGGCAGCACTGGGACTAAGTCCTGGGTCTCCAGAGTGCTCCTTCCCCTCAGTGCCACTGCCCTCCAATCCCTAATCCCTTCAAGTTTGCATTTGGGGGAATCCTTTAGCATACAGAATTGCTTTAGGCCTCCCCAACATGGCCCCCTCGCTCTAGACTAACTGACCACTCAAGGCCTACTGAGTGGGAAGTTCTGTGGGGCTCAGGTTGTTCCTCTCCCACCTCTCCTCCCCAACCCCATTGGAATCTCTCTTTCCTGTTCTTCCTTTCCTACCTATTCTACCCATCCTTCAAGGCCCAGATCTAGACCCTCTTCCTCAAAATCTTCCTCGGTTATCCCCAGACCATGGCATTATTTCCTTTCTCTCAAGTCTTGTAGCCCAGATGGCCTAAGATGCCCTGATCATCTTATCCCATGCACGCATCTTGTCTGCCCAACGGGAGTATGAGCTCCTTCAGGGCGGGGCTGCGCAAGAGTTCTTCTGATGTCCGCCACATTGCTCATCACCATGTTTAGCATGTACAATGCCAGGGCTAATCCTCCAGCCCTTGGTACTGTACCAACATGTCCCCCTTCCCATTGGAAATGCCCTCAAATCACAGGCAGGAGGCCTTGCTGAGTGCTGGTCACCCATGAATATTGACTTGTCTACAGACTAATTGGGGCTTTTAACCTAATTACCTTCTGACTTTACAGATGAGGAAACTGAGGCCCATAAAATCACAGAATCTTTGAGTCTCTCCCCACTACAATCTATCTTTCACTGATGCTAACCCTAACCCTAGATTTGAGCCTAAGAGATCTTCCTAAAGTCCAGATCTAGACATGTTGGGTGTATCTTCTCACTACTCGGTAAACTCCAATTACTCTCTCTTACCTGCAGGATCGAATAAAACTATTCTGCTTGGCTTTTTAAGCCTTTCACCACCTGACCCCTTCCTACCTTTCCAGTCTTTTACAACTCATATCTTGTGTTCTCCTGTGCCCCATATTCTATGGTCCAGTAGCACTCATCTCCTTGATGTTCTTCCCACCAGATCCGTCGTCACCAGACTTCTATTTTTGCTGGTTCTCCCCCATGCCTGGCATGCTTTCCCTCCTCATTCTCACCTCTTTGTTTCCTTCAAAGCTCAGTTCGAATCCCGCTTTCTGTAAGAAGCCTTTCCATCCCCCTCCCCATAATGCCAGTGCCTTCCCTCAGAGAGCTCTCCAATTTATCCGATATGTACATAATTATTTGCATATAGTCTCCTCCATTAGATGGGAGCCCCTTCAGGGCAGGGACTATTATTTTTTTAATTTTTCTTTATTGTCCCAGAGCTTAGCTCAGTGCCTAGCACACAGTTGGTGCTTAATAAATATTTGTTGGGTGACTGAGTTTGGAAGGAACCCAGAAGCCATTTTCTCCAAAACACACCTCAGCAAGAATCTCCCCTCCACCTACAAGTGGTCCTCTATTCTTTGCTTGAAGACTTCAGATGAAGGGGAATTCACCACCTCCAGCAGCAATTCCACTTCTGGCAAGCTCTCCTTGTTAGGGAGTTGGGCCTGACATCCAGCCCAGATGGCCTCTGTGCAACTTCCATCAATTCTTCTGGATTTTTTCCCCCTCTGGGGCCAAGCAGAGCCGGTCCGATCCTTCTTCCATATGACAGTCCTTTAAATATATGAGGACAGAGCTGGCCTGCCCTGCCATCTACCACACATCTCCTCCTCTCTGAGCTAAACTTTCCTGTTGTCTGTGAGTGATCCTCATATGGCATGAAACTGAGGCCCGTTATCTCTCTTTGGATATTCTGCAGTTTCCTTATGTCCTTCCTAGGTGATGCCCAGAACTGAGCCCAATACTCCAAATCTAGCCTGACCTTGGCAGAGAACAATAAGATTGTCTCTTTCCTTATTCTGAACACGAGGCCTCTCTTAGAACAGACCAAGAAGAGCACACCAATTTTTTTTTCCTAGTTTCCATTTCACACTTTTGACTCATATTGAGCTTGAGGTCCACTAGGACCCCAGATACTTTTTGGATGAACTACTATCTCCTTGTCATGGAGTTAAAGCATGAAGAAATCAATCAACTAGTCAACTAGCATTTTTTAAAGCACCTACTATGTGTCCAGTTAGGCTCTGGAGATGCAAACACAAAAGTAAAATAATCTCTGGTCTCCAGGAACTTTTGTCCTGGTGGGGGGATCCTGCACATCACAGATGTGTAAACATAGGATATTTATAAAACAAATACACAGTGATTTGGAGGGGGGGAGGTAATAAAAACTGGGGAAATCAGGAAAGGCCTCCTGAGGGAGGTAGCACTGGGACAGAACCCTGAAGGGAACTAGAGGTCTCTGAGACCAAGAGATGATGAGAGAGTATGCCAGGAATGGTGGAAGGCTTATGCAAAAGCATGGAGGTAGGAGATGAGGAACAGTAAGTAGGTCAATGTGGCTAGAGCATGGAGTGCCTGAGGGAGTAATGTGTATTAGTTTTAAAAGGGTGGCTGAGGCCTGATAATGAAGGGCCTTAAATATGAATCATTTTGTCCTGAAGGCGATGGGGAGCCATAGAAACTTCTAGCGTAGGGGACATCTTAGAAATCATCTAGTCCAACAAGTCTTAATCTAGGGTCTGTGAACTTAAACACACACACACATACACACACACACCACATGTATACATATATGATACACACACATACACAAACATATACACATACACACATAAACAATATACACACATATACATAAACATATATACATACATAATATATGCCCATACATATTCATGTGTTTGTAAAGGGAAGAGGTGAAATGGATACAGTGCTGGGCCTGGAGTCAGGAAGATGTGAGTTCAAATCCAGCCTCAGACACTTACTAGTTGTATGACTCTGGGCAAGTCACTTAACCTTGTTTGCCTCAGTTTCCTCATCTGTAAAATGATCTGGAGAAGGAAATGGCAAACCACTCCAGCATCTTTGCCAAGAAAACCCCAGATAAGGTCATGAAGAGTCGGACACGACTGAAACAACTGGACAACAACGTTGATATAGATAGCTAGCTAGATGGTATTTCCATGGAATTGATTTTCTTTCTTTTCTTTTTAAAAATTTTTAAAAATTTATTTAATATATTTAGTTTTCAGCATTGATTTTCACAAAAGTTTGAATTACAAATTTTTTCCCCGTTTCTACCCTCCCCCCACTCCAAGATGGTGTATATTCTGGTTGCCCCGTTCCCCAGTCAGCCCTCCCGTCTGTCACCCCACTCCCCTCCCATTCCCCTTTCCCTTCTTCTCTTGTAGGGCAAGATAAATTTCTATGCCCCATTGCCTGTGTATCTTATTTCCTAGTTGCATGCAAAAACTTTTTTTTTTGTTGTTGTTTTTGAACGTCTGTTTTTAAAACTTTGAGTTCCAAATTCTCTCCCCTCTTCCCTCCCCACCCACCCTCCCTAAGAAGAGAAGCAATTCAACATAGGCCACATGCCTATCATTATGTAAAACCCTTCCACAATACTCATGTTGTGAAAGATTAACTATGTTTTGCTCCTTCCTAACCTATCCCCCTTTATTGAATTTTCTCCCTTGACCCTGTCCCTTTTCAAAAGGGTTTGTTTTTGATTACCTCCTCCCCCCGTCTGCCCTCCCTTCTATCATCCCCCCTGTTTTATCTTCTTCCTCCTTCTTTCCTGTGGGGTAAGATACCCAATTGAGTGTGTATGGTATTCCCTCCTCAGGTCAAATCTGATGAGAGCAAGATTTACTCATTCCCCCTCACCTGCCCCCTCTTCCCTTCCTACAGAACCACTTTTTCTTGCAACTTTAATGCGAGATAATTTACCCCATTCTATCTCTCCCTTTCTCCCTCTCTCAATATATTCCTCTCTTATCCCTTAAATTGATTTTATTTTTTTATATATCATCCCTTCATATTCAACTCACCCTGTGCCCTTTGTGTGTGTGTGTGTGTATATATATATACACGTATATATACATACCTACATATATACATACATAGACACACACATATGTATATATATGTATACACACACACACATATATATATGCATATTCCTTTTAGCTACTATGATTTTGAGGTCTCATGAATCATACACGTCATCTTTCTATGTAGGAATGTAAACAAAACAGTTCAACTTTAGTAAGTCCCTTATGATTTCTCTTTCTTGTTTACCTTTTCATGCTTCTCTTGATTCTTGTGTTTGAAAGTCAAATTTTCTATTCAGCTCTGGTCTTTTCACTGTGAAAGCTTGAAAGTCCTCTATTTTATTGAAAGTCTATATTTTGCCTTGGAGCATGATACTCAGTTTTGCTGGGTAGGTGATTCTTGGTTTTAATCCTAGCTCCATTGACCTCCGGAATATCATATTCCAAGCCCTTCGATCCCTTAATGTAGAAGCTGCCAGATCCTGTGTTATCCTGATTGTTTTTCCACAATATTGAAATTGTTTCTTTCTGGCTACTTGCAGTATTTTCTCCTTGACCTGGGAGCTCTGGAATTTGGTGACAATGTTCCTAGGAGTTTTCTTTTTGGGATCTATTTGAGGAGGCGATCTGTGGATTCTTTCAATTGCTATTTTACCCTCTTGTTCTAGAATATCGGGGCAATTCTCCTTGACAATTTCTTGAAAGATGATATCTAGGCTCTTTTTTTGATCATGGCTTTCAGGTAGTCCAATAATTTTTAAATTATCTCTCCTGAATCTATTTTCTAGGTCAGTGGTTTTTCCAATGAGATATTTGACATTGTCTTCCATTTTTTCATTCCTTTGGTTCTGTTTTATAATATCTTGATTTCTCATCAAGTCACTAGCTTCCACTTGCTCCAATCTAATTTTTAAGGTAGTATTTTCTTCAGTGGTCTTTTGGACCTCCTTTTCCATTTGGCTAATTCTGCCTTTCAAGGCATTCTTCTCCTCATTGGCTTTTTGGAGCTCTTTTGCCATTTGAGTTAGTCTATTTTTTAAAGTGTTGTTTTCTTCAATATTTTTTTTCAGTATTTTTTAGCAAGTCATTGACTTGTTTTTCATGGTTTTCTTGCATCATTCTCATTTCTCATCCCAATTTTTCCTCTACTTCTCTAACTTGCTTTTCCAACTCCTTTTTGAGCTCTTCCATGGCCTGAGACCAGTTCATGTTTTTCTTGGAGGCTTTTGGTATAGGCTCTTGCACTTTGTTGACTTCTTCAGGCCGTATGTTTTGGTCTTCTTTGTCACCAAAGAAGGATTCCAAAGTCTGAGACTGAATCTGGGTGTGTTTTTGCTGCCTGGCCATGCTCCCAGCCAACTTATTTGACCCTTGAGTTTTTCGTTGGGGTATGACTGCTTGTAGAGCAAAGAGTACTTTGTTCCAAGCTTGAGGGGATGCGCTGTTGATTTCAGAGCTATTTCTTTCTTTCTTTCTTTTTTTTTTTTTTATAGCCAGCTCTGCCACACCAGCACTCCTCCTTCCTCAAGAACCACCAACCCGGACCTGACGCTAATCTTCAGCAGGCTCTGCACTCCTGCTCTGATCCGCCACTTAATTCCTCCCACCAAGTGGGCCTGGGGCCGGAAGTAACTGCAGCTGTAGTTCTGTAGCTGCACACCCCCCCTCCCCCCCCCCCCCCCCCCCCGCTGCCCCTGGGGTGGTGGCCCAACCGTGAACTCTGTCCCCCAAAGCTTTTCCCACCAACCTTCTCTGTTGTCTTTGGTGTTTGTGGGTTGAGAAGTTTGGTAACTACCACAGCTCACTGATTCAGGGTACTAGGGCCTGTCCTACCCGGCTCCTGGTCTGATTGGTCTTGCTGCCTCCCACACTGAGCTCTGCTCCCCTTCGCTCTGTGCGCGATAGACTTCATCCAGCAACCATCCAGGCTGTCCTGGGCTGGATCCCTGCTTCCCTCTGCTATTTTGTGGGTTCTGCAGTTCTAGAATTTGTTCAGAGCCATTTTTTATAGGTTTTTGGAGGGACATGGTGGGGAGCTCACGCAAGTCCCTGCTTTCCAGCCGCCATCTTCGGAACTGATTTTCTTTGTAATCGTCTGTATTTTATTTTATGCTTTTAAAAGTATTCCTCTGAAAAAAGATCCCCAGACTTCACCAGAAGGCCAAAGAGGCCCATGGCACCGAAAAAGGCAAGAACCCCTGATCTAGTCTAATAAACTCAGGAAACGGAGACTCAGAGAGCTGAAGTGACTCTCCCAAGATCACACAGATAGCAATGAACAGAGACAGGATTTGAACCCAGGAACTCTGGTGCCAAATGCCTTCTTCATCCTAGAACCTCTGTCAAACCCCTAATTTTAGATGAAACTCAGTGGGCATGTGACTTGCCCAAGCTCCTGAGATCATAGGAGCATGGCTGGGACCTTTCAAATCTTTAGGTTCAAGCTATCACTTTACTGACTTGTCCTCAGAGCCCTGGGGTTCAAACATATCTCCTCTGCCTACAAATCTCATGCTCTTTGCCCCACAGTAGGCTGCCTCTTGGGGGCTGGTTGGGCATTAGAACAAGCATGTTTCCCAGCTGAGTGTTGCAGCTGGTGGCGGGGTGGGGCGGAGAGGAGTTTTGCCCTTGGGAGAGAAGCCCAGTCTCCCCAGGGCTGAGGAGTGCTATGTTTACAGACTGGTCTTGGAGAAGGGGAAGCTAGGGGTGAGGACAATGCCTGCTTTCTGGTCTCTGGGAGTGACCACACAAAGCCTCCTCCAGTAACCCTGCCCTCCAGGGCTGTTCCCTAGACTGGGCTGGGAATGTGCAGCCAGAACACAAGGTTCTCCCTGACCTGAAGTTGTTTAATGCCATCTTTATAAATGGAAACTGAGCAGCTGGGCTAGACAGAGCAGGGATAGGTATAGTTTCCGTGATTTGGGCTGAGAGCTCGCCCTAATCATCATCACTCTAATTAGTGTCATGATAAAGTAATGCGACTTGTTTTCATTTCTGAGGCCACCAACCTCTGCTCAGAGATCTGTAAGAGGGTCCAAGGAGCTCTAGGTGCCATGCTATAGCTAGGAGATGAGGGTGATGGGCAGCGTCTGCACTGGGGTCAAGATTACTATTAGTGTAAGTCTGTACAACCAATCTATCTTGTGAATGAACTGATCAGAGGGTCTAGGGCTGGGAGAAACCTCAGAATAAGGGGATGTGCATAGATTTCAGAGGGCCTGGGAATTTTCTTTACTAACCTTTGGTTTCCTTTGTAATCCTATGAATTTTTTTATATATTTAAAAAAAGATTATTCTGAGAAGAGATTGTTAAGCTTCATCAGACTGCCAGAGGGGTCTGGAGTGCAAAACAAAGGTTAAGAATTCCTGCCTTAGAACACAGAACACAAAATGTCAGAGTTGGGAGAGACCTGAAGACATAGGCAGAACAGCTAGGTGATGAAGTGGATAGAGCACCAGCCCCAAAGTCAGGAGGACCTGAGTTCAAATGTGACCTCAGACACTTATTAGCTGTGTGACCTGGGCGAGTCACTTAACCCTGTTTGCCTCAGTTTCTTTATTGGTAAAATGAGCTGGAGGAGGAAATGGCAAACCACTCCAGTATCTCTGCCAAAAAACTCCCAAATGGGGTCACGAGGGATTAAACATGACTGAATAACAATGAGGACATAGAGCATTGAATGTCAGAGCTGGAAAAGACTCTAAAGGTCATCTAGTCCAACATCTTTCTATTTTTTACTTTTTCCCCAATTTTTAAAAACATTTTTTATTTAAAGTTTTGAACTTCAAATTCTATTTTCCCCTCCCCTCCCCCCTCCCTGAGCGATCAGATATATGTTATGCATATGCAATCATGTAAAGAATTTCCATATTAGCCACTGTGTACAAGAAGACCTGAATAAAAGAAAAAAAGAGTGAAAAATAACCTGCTTCAGTCTGTATTCGGTCAATATCAGTTCTTTCTCTGGAGGCAGATAGTATGCTTCATCATCAGTCCTGTGGAATTGTCTTGGATCTTTGTATTGCCGAGAATGGCTAAGTCATTCCCAGTTCTTCCTCGAATGATGTTGCTGTTACTGTGTGCAACATTCTCCTGGTTCTGTTCACTTCACTTTGCATCAGTTCATGTAAATCTTTCCAGGTTTTTCTGAAATCATCCTGCTTGTCTTTTCTTATAGCACAATAATATTCCATTTGAATCATATACCACAACTTGTTTAGCCATTCCCCAGTTAATAGGCATCCCCTCAATTTCCAGTTCTTGGCCACCACAAAAAGAGCTGCTATAAATATTTTTGTACAAATAGTTCCTTTTTCCTTTTTTTTTGGATGTCTTTGAGATATAGACCTAGCAGTGGGATTGCTGGATCAACCCCAGCTTTTTAATTAACCTGAGAGGGTAAGTGATTTCCTTCAAGCCACACAAGTAATGAATACCAGACTTTGAACTAGGAATACTTTCACCTGGGGCAAAGAGAGTTGGGGTGGAGGTAGAAGTGCTCCCAGAGGATAGATTCATGGCCTGTGAGGGAGGACAATCTGACTGTGGGTTTAGCTATACTGGCAGATGCCGTGGCCTATCCAGCAGAGAATACATTCTGTGTTTGCCTAGAGGTTGGGGAGAAGTGGAAAGGCTAGTCCTGGGGAATGGGTATGATGGCAATGGTGGCTGGGCGGTGGCAGCCCTGAGGCCAGACAAAGGATTGTTGTGCTGTGGGGGATCTTCTGGTAGAAGAGCGCAGAGTGTGGAGATTGTGATCCCAGGACTAGCTGAGGGAGGCACCAAGACTCCTAAACAATGGCACCCTGAGGCAAAATTCCATCTGTCTCCCCCTGGTTGTGGTTTTGTAGCTAGGATCTGACTTCAGGGGTTCTGCCCCTCTGGTTGACCTTTGCTACAATGTTTCCAGCATTTAAAAAATCAACAGCAGGAAGGACTATCTAGTCTTGTTTTCTTCTTGGTGTGAGACCTTTAATGGGCTCTCACTGAAGTGGGAGCCGGGAGACTGACCTACCAGGGGATGTTTGTGTGTATTTGTACAGGGAGGTCTCCCTGTGACAACAGGAAAGAAAGTGTACAAATGTGCCCCTAAGCTGCTTTGTATTGAAGGAAAAGCTGGACCTGTGGTGCCCATCAATCCTTTCTTAAATTAAAAAAATAAACTTTTGTTTAAATCAGTATCCTTACTAGATTTCCTATTATATCCCTTCCCTTCTTCCCTCCCAGACAATTATTTCTTAAAACAAAAATTTAAAAAGAAGAAAGAAAGAAAAAAGTTCTGCCGAAGTCAAGTCACCAAGGCGACGAGCACGTTGATACTTTATGCACGGTGTCACCTAGCTACCTTGCTGGAATTCGAGCTAAGAGGACCTGAGTTCAAATCCTCCCTCAGACACCTACTAGCCATGTGACCCTGGGCAAGTCATGCAACCTGTCTGCAAAATGCAGTGGATTGGACTCTGAAGTACTTTCCAATTCTAAACAAACATGAACCTTGGAGGACATGTCCCACAGAGGAGCAGAAGAGGATTAACATTGCTGTGGGGATGGTACTGGCCTCAGAGTCAGCGAGACCCAGCTCCAGCCTGCCAATGGCTGCTTAGCAGATGTGTGACCATAGGCCAGTCACTTGGCTTCTGTTTCCTCATCTGTGAAATAAGCCCGTTGGAATAGGTGGCTTTCAAGGTCCATCCCAGGTCTGACAAGCCAGGATTCCCTGGGTCTTGTAGACTTTCCATGAGTAACATGCATAGAGGTCACAATTATCTTTCAGGCCTTAGATCAAACTCCCAGGAATACTGATGGTTCCTCTTTAGCAGGGCTTGGGAAAACATCATTTTCCTGGAGTCAATCACTGCTATTCTTTGCCTTTCTAAATTTTTACCTTTGGGGTTCGTGATATCATCAAGGCTCTCTCCACCTCTCTTTTTCTGTCTCTCTACCTCTTTCTCCCTTCCTCTTTTTCTTTCCCTTCCTCTCTCCTTCTTCCCTCTTCTCCCTGCCACCTCTCCTCTTTCTGTTCTCTCCCCCTTTATTCTTCTTTCTTCCCCTTCTACCTCTCTCCCACTTCTCTTTTTCTGCCCCTTCTTCTCCCCCTTTCCCCTTTCTCTCCCCTTTTCTCCTCCACTCCACCCCATTCAAGTTCAGAATAAAAACAAATAGAAATCTCGAAAAAACCAAATCCTGCCAGAAAAGGGGCTTGGAACAGATGACCTCTGAGGTCTCTCCCAGCTCTAGATTATAATCTGAAAACTGGATGAATGAAAAGCATATATTAATCACTTATGGTGTACAAAGCACCATGCTAAGAATGAAGAAGAAAAATACAAAATGAGACAGCCCTTTGCCTAGGGGAGCTGTCATTCTACCAGGGGAACACAGGCAGCCTCTAGGAGAAGGGATACGATGGTTTGGGGAGAAATAACTTTTCAGATGGAAAGACTAATCTCTCTGCCTTCCTTAACACCCACCCCCTTTCTAAATGATATTTTAATTGTTGTTTTCTGTTTCTGATGTCGTGATAGTATCCCATGTATCTCCCCCTCTGCCTCCCGGAGCCCTCCAATATGACAAAAAGTATTTTTTAAGAGAGAAAAAGAAAAAGGTCAGCACAACTGATTGAGAAAATCTCAAAACATGTGTGATGCGTAAGGCCTATGGACCTGCCACCTCCACAAAGGAGTAGGTTGGGGCTGTCTTTGAGTTTTGTTTGATTTTTATAATTTTGTTACTTTACTTCTGATTTTGTTTTGGTGTGTGGTTATTTGTGCCATATATTGTTGTAGTTATTGGATATATTTTCTTGGCTCTACTGACTTCACTCTGCATCTGTTCACATAGCTCTTTCCAGGTTTCTCTGTATTCATTGCACACATCATTTCTACAGCAGAGTACTATTCCTTTTCATTCATGGGCCACAGTTTGTTAGTCACTGCCCAACCGATGGACATCTAGCTAGTTTACAATTCTTAGCTATCACAAAAAAAGTGTGTGTGTGCGTGTGTGTGCGCACATGCATTGGTAACTAAGGTGGGACTTTCTTACTGTTTTAGAATGATAAATTAATTAAGTCTCTTTGATTGAGTCTAACTAGGTGCTAAATCCCAGGCCCAAACCCCTAAGGTGCTAAGCCTATATGGGCCAGAAGCCCTCAGGGTCATAAGGGGAGTTGCTAAGACCAGAGCCTATAGTAGGAGCCTAAGTTCTGGTCACTCAGATGATGTTTGATGATGGCTAAACGGTGTATAAAAAGAGAGAACAGAGATATTTGCTGGGAGCTCTTCTTGGAGGAGAGTTGATGTGGAGACTCTGGGCAGCTGTAGTTAAGAGCCCTCCAGCTTGTGAACCCAGATGTTGATGGTTTCTTGGCAACTATGAATTGTATTTGGTCTGTTTGTAATGTATGTTTGTAATTTGTTTGTATTTGCTCTGAAGTTCAGGGTGTTGGCTTTTCCCCCTGAACTAAGTGAATGATATTTGTATGTTGGGTTCAAATAAGATTGTTAACCCCTTAACGTTACTTTCCTTAGCAAAGCAGATCAAAAGAACCTGTGCTGGCAGTGTGCTTATTGTTGGACTTGTATTGGTCTTTCACTCCCACAGCAGCTGCTAGCCGGATTGTTGCAATAGTGTGTGTGTGTAATATTTAGTCTATAACTTCACTGGGATATAATCCCAGCAACAGAGTCTCTGATTTAAAAAGTTATCAACATTTTAGTCACTTTATTTGCATAATTCCACATTGCTTTCCCCTCACCTTCCTTTAAAATGAAGCTCCATGTCATTTCTACTTCTCTTGGGGCAGGGCATTAATTCTGTTTCTCTAAAGATCAGATGGTGCATCCAGGGCCCTGGCTGGGAGTGAAGAGACTTGAGGTCTAGTCTTTCAGATTGTCAATTACAGAGAAGGTGGTGACCTGTATTAGTAGAGGGAGTTTCCTTACCTGGGAGTTCTCTGTATCAATGAAGCCCCAGGTACAGTCCCTACCCCCTGTCCTTACCTTGTTCCCCATTTCCCTATGGGCATCTCAGAAGCCACGGTTTTTATTGCTGTTTTTTTTTCTGCTGCCATTCTTCTCTACATTGGGTCAAGCTTGGCCAATCCACATGGGTAGATTTCAGCCTCTCCTTCTTCCAGTCCAAAGCTCTCTTGATCATATCAGGAAAAAACCACATGTTGGTTATTTCATTTGAAACTCCATTTTTAGTCAGGGGCCAATCCAAACACTGACTTTCAGTTGTTGGCAAGAAGCCTAGACCACCTCGTGAAAAGCAGCTCAATCTGACTATTGTCCTCCGAGAGTGTTGTTGAGGAACATGACTTTTACTGTGGGCCCTGGAGAATCTGAGTGATGACCCAGAACATCCGTATCCTTCATCTCTGATTTTATTGCAACATAACAAAATATTTCACAAGAAACTGAAATATCAGTAATACTGCCCATCTTGAGAAATGTTTCAAAATATACTTTTCCTCCATAAGAACTGTATCTAAGCTAAGGGGCTGCTGGGGCAGTATGTTCTCTTCTTGGCACTCAGGGGAACCTCTCAGCTCTGGGTTTGCTGTGACGAGGTTCAGTTCTAGAGAAGCCTGTTTTCCAAAGAGACAGAGGCCAGACTCTAGTGTCTCTCACTCTCAGAGAGCAGTTATTTATTTATCTATCTATCTGTTTGTTTGTTCATTTATTTTTTATATTGGTATCCCCAGCACCTAGGAGTTCCTGGCACACAGTAGGTATTTGATAAAGGCTTGGAGATTGATTGATTTGTGCCCCCAACCTATAGACTTTGGTGGGAGGAGATTATTTAAAGCATAGGTTTGGCTCATGTCAAGGTTCTCCCCAAAGTGTTGGGATGAAAGGCATTCAGTGTACAGTATTGAAAAGTCAATTATTTTCTCCAACTAGAAGAACAGCTCAGCACACAGAACATCCACATTTTCTGCTAAGTGACATCAAAACCTAAAATAGTATTCAATGTTTTATGGCTATTGTTTGCACTATCCTGGAAGGTCAAGACAGCTCCATTAGAACGTGAAGCATTTGTTGGGATTGCTAGTTAAAACCTTTTACATTTCAACTCAGCTTTGTACTGTCCAAACAATTCACTCCAGATGGTGTCTTCTGGCAAGACAGGTCAGGACTTGGGCTCATCCTCTTTCACCATTTTGGAATCTTCTCTCCACTAGTCTGCTCCGGCTGAGAGCCCTGGGGATCTTGAACTTCCCAGACTTGTGAAAGCTGCCTCCGAGCCTGGACAAATCTATCTCAAGATGATTGTTTGGTCACCTACGCTGGAAGACACATAGGGCAAAAGATGTTGTCAGAGGCCCAGGCTTAAGCTCATTTCATTGAGCTTCCTCCTGCTCCATCTGCCATATGGAAACCATAACCACCGGCTTACTAGTGTGGGAGAAGATTGGTCCCTCCCCCATGATCTCAAAGGAAAATTAGTTGCCTAATGTCTTAGAGAGTTGAAGGAAGAAACATCCAGGAGCTTTATCCTTTTTAATTAATGCAGGACCCACCGACTCCTGCTGTCTTAGGATGGCAGGACCCCTCAGGGTTTGCTCAGCAACTAAGAGCGCCCACTCCTCTTAATGTGAGGCTATGGGAGCAGAAAGGGTAAATCTTCTCGTGCTGTTGTAACACATAGTTCAGTTACAAGTTCCTCTGGTCCCGAGTTAGAGCATTGACCAAGATGAGCACCAAGTCCTAAGCTGCCACCCACTCTAGCCTGTTTAGGGACTTCCTGGGATCTCCACCTTTTCTCTAGCTGCAGCCTTAGGGCAAATCTGTCTCCACATTTTAATAACTTCCATGACCTTAATTCTATATTTAGTTCTATATTCTATATTTAGTGTGGTTGACATTCTCTTCACAGATGCAGGGGCCTAGATCTCTACGACCTAGTCAAAAAATTCTTCACAAGTTGCTAGGAATTAAAAATAAAAATTGTTCTTAGTAGCTAAGTTTGTGGTGGAAAGCCTTTGCATACTCAACCAGGATAGTTTTGATTAGAGCCCCATAGTCTGTTCCTGGACTGGTTTTCAAAGCTTGTCCAGCTTGGGGGATGGCAGGATCCAATGGAAAGGGTACAGGCTTTGAGTCAGAGGACTTGGTTATATCAGAGGCAATCTTGGAATATAGAATGTCAGTGCTAGGAGCAACCTTAGAACATAAAACACAGAATGCAGGAGCTGGAAGGAACCTTAGAATGAGGAACATCCAAGCTGACCTTAGAACATAGAATGTTAGTGCTAGGAGCAACCTGAGAACACAGAATACAGAATGGAGAAGCTAGAAGCAACCTTAGAACGGAGAACATCAGAGTTGACTTTGGAACACAGAATGTTAACCTTAGGTACAACCTTAGAACATAGAATGCAAGAGTTGGAAGGGAACATCAGAGTTGACTTTAGAACACAGAATATTGGAGCTCAGAAGGACCTTGGAACATAGATTGTCAAAACTAGAAGGCCCTTTAGAGCAGAGAATATCATAGATGAAAGAAACTTTAGAACTTAGAATACAGAACACAAGAGCTAGAAGGAACCCTAGAACGTAGAACACAGTCCCTCCCAGCTCCAAGTCTGCGTTTCCATAATCTTTGGCAAGTTTCTCAGTGATTCTCTGCTTCACTTTCTGCATCTGTAAAATTAACTCATCATATTTTTGTTACCAAATTCACAAAGTTGTTAAGGAAATGTCTTTGTAAAATGGAAGATTTTACAATAAGTTGTGTTATCCTTAGAACATAAAATGTTAGATCCGATGGAGTTCTCAGCGGCTGTCTACCCCAACCCTGATACTTTGTAGATAAAGGATCTGAGGCCCTGGGAGGTGGAGGAAGTCAGTGTCAGAGCCAAGTCTGGAGCCAAAGTTTCTTGTTTTCTAGAGTAGGCAAGGCTCTTTCCCTGTCCCCAGAGTGGGTGTATGTAAGGCTGAAAACCCTGGACATCAGGACTGTCCCTCTTGCAACAGCAGCTCTGTATGAGGGACCAAGTCTTTTTTTGGGGGGAGTAACCTAGAACCTAACACATTGGGCAATACAATTAAACTTGCTGTGAGGTCAACAGTGTTGTCAGCATTTCTTACTGGGAACCCTGAATCTTATGATCCCAGAACTTTGAAATGCGGATAGAACAGACTTACTAGTTCCATTGAGGCAGCTGGGGGAAGAATGATAAAATCACTTCTGTGACTCAGTTTCCTCTTTCTAAATTTTGTTTTTAGATTCCAATGATGAAGGACCCTGGATGGATTCGAAACGTATGGACTTCTAACCTTAATGTGAGTAATTTTAAGAGTGGCAAATCTCTTTTTATTCCAATTAACAATTATTTCCACACTCTCTCTCACCTACTACCTCCCTAACTACCCGTCTCTCCCCCAGAAAAAAACAAAACAAAATCCTTATATTAATATGTGTTGTCAAGCAAAACAAATCCCCACATCCATCATGTTGGAAAATGTTTGTCTTGTGCTGCATATTTACACCACCATCTCTTCTGCCAGAGATTGGTTAGCAATCTTTACACTGATCCGCAGGAGTCATGGCTGCTCATTGCCATGATCAAAAGAAACAGAAAATTTGATTTTAATTCTGAGGCTGGCAGCAAAACCTTGTTTTCAAATGATAGGAGGCTCTTTGTTTGTTTGTTTGTTTACTGAGTCTTTTATCACTTGACCAAACTCTTTTCACTTTGGACACATATTCTAAATGTGACTTGAGCCCAATGAGAGCCAAGCTAACATAATGAGCACCAAATATTCTGTAGAACCAAGAAGAATCTTAGAAGCCATCTAGGCTGAATCTTATTTGAATGAGAATCCCCAATGCCACTTACCCATCAAGTGGTCTTGGAGCCTCTGCTCAGATGCCTCTAAGAAAGAAGAGCCCACATCCTCCCAAGGTCACTTATCCCTTTTTGGGACAGCTCTAATTAATTTAATTCAATAAACATTTGTTAAGCACCTACTATGTGCCAGATATTGTGCTAAGTGCTTTCTAATTATAATTAGAAAGTGTCTCCTTACATCAATCCCAAATCTATTTTTTAATAATTTTTACCCATTGCTTCTTGCTTGGGTCTCTGATTTCTTTTCCCTTAGGCAGCCCTTTGGTCATTTGAAAGTGGTTATGATGCCTCCTCTTACCTTCACCCCTACCCCCAAGTTTTCCTTTTTTTCCAATGAAACATTAAAAATTCCTTCAACTGCCCTTCGGGTCCCAGGCTAAATTTTCATTAAAAGAAAGTGAAGGAGCAAAGGTGACTGTCCAAGATGCCAAATACCTTCTGCCACAGGGGACAGAAAATTGGATTGGGAGTCAGGATACCTGGCTTCAAATCCATCTTTTATCATTTACTTTAGTCATGACCTTGGGCAAGTCATTTAATTTAGATGTCTCTGTAAAATGAGAGAATTGGACTAGATGACCACTGAGGAAGCTTCTGAGTCTGGGACGCTAGGATAGCCATACTAAAACATGAAAATAAAGGGGAATTGGGGGGGAGTAAAGGGCTTTCTTAATAGAAATCCAAATTAACCAGGCTAATTTGCAGATGGATGGACAGATGAAGGCTAGACAGCAATGTTATCTGATGGATTTAAGATTGGTTTAATGGCCAAATCCAAAGAGAATTCACTTATGTTGTGATGCCAGCTAGGAAAAGGGCCACAGCATCGATGACTTGAATAAAGGCATCCATAGCTAACAGGATTATGAGATCTTCAGATGACACTGAGCTGGAGGAGATATCTAACAGAGAGGTTGACAGAGTCAGGATCTCAAAAGATCTTGACAAATTGTGACATTGTACTAAATCTAATAAAATGAAACATAATAGTGATGGGGTGCTTGGGTGCTTGTGTTTGGACCCTAATTCTAACATCACATTTCTCCTTAGCCTCTGCTTGGGTGCCTGTGCCTGGACCCCAATTCCCAAATCACATCCAGTTCTAAAATCAAATCTCTCCCTAGCCTCAAAATACTGTCTCAGGCAGTTCCTCTCCAGTTCAAGGGCAGCATGCCCTAGCAAAATACTTATCTCTCTCTTCCTGACACAATAGCCCCTGTACCTACCTATAGAATTTATTGGTCTGACTCCCTGTGTACGTGCTAATTGGCTGTGCACTGGACCATAATGATATTTACTACTTACTGACCTTACTAATATGTATCCTAGACATAGTCATATGTATACTCCCTTACATTTATCTTATCTAACAAGACATAGACAGAGGCAGCCTGGATATTTCCAGTTGGCCCTGACCATTAATTGACTTAGTGATGTTTCTGACCTAAAACCACACCCCCATGTAGCTCTCCCTTAGGCTCTTTCCCAGAGAACTCTGGGTAAAATGCCTGTGCAGTAGATACTAATTGAGCATGTTCCTTTAAGAACTAACCACTCCTTAACCACTCCCTTATCCGACCCCAAAACAACTTATTAACACACTTGGCACATGTTTCACCCCTGAATGTCCTATATAAGATATACTTGTATCCCCTTTTAGATTGCAGTTTCCCTAAGAACTCTTGCCCTCTGTAAAGCATAATAATAAACTTTTGCCAACTTGACTTAAAGATTGCTTGGGTCCGAGAATTCATTCAAGGCAACCTTGCCCTGGGAACTTTAGTTTTGGGATTCCTGAATCCCTGGGTTTCTCCCTCAACAATAGCAATAAATGTAAAGTCTTTCACTGGGGGTCCAAAAAACCAACTCTGCCCATGCAAAGGTGGGGGAGGGCTGGCTAGACAGAAGTGCTGCTGATAAATGGAGGATGGTTTTAGGAGACTGTAAGTTCTATGAAGTCAGAAATATGAGATGGCAGCTGAGAAATGATAGATGAAGTGAGGGAGGCCATGCTTCCAGAAAGGAAGAAGGTGACAGACCCATTTTGTTCTGTGGCCAGTTCAGGATATCACAGGAGGACCAGATGGTGTCCACAGGAGAGCAAGTCAGACAGGTCAACCTCACATCCTGAGGACTGGCCAAAAGACCCCCCCGAGAATAGTTGTAGGGGCCTGAGCCAATGTCAGAGGGATTCATCTTGTCTTGCTTGGCCACAGAGGGTGGAATTAAGTAAAATGGGTGGAAGCTGTAAAAAGACAAATTTATGCTTGATTTAAGGAGAAAATTTCTAGGAAGAAGAACTCTCCAAAATGCAATCAATTCAATAAGCATTTATTAAGCACCTACTATATGCCAGCCTTTGCTCTTAAAGAGCCTGGGGAGATTCTGAGCATAAAATGAGCCTATACAGAACAATGTAAACTGAATCCACAGTAGTCAAGTACGAGGAAGTCAGTCAATTAGCACTGATTAAATGCCTATGAATGAGGCACTCTCAGGCTGGGCTTCCTGGGGATGATGTGCTTTAGCTGAGCTCCCAAGGAGGGAGAATTCCTTGAACCAGAGGAGAGGAGGGTGTGGTTCCGAACAGTGGGTGGGAGGGAGACAGGCTGGCCTAGGGGAGGTCCAAAGAGAAGCCCAGTTTGGCTGGAGTTCCACGAGGGGAGTCATGGATAGTGCTGTGGAAAAGAGCAATGGTCTGCTTGAGAGGGAAGTTCTCCTCACTGGAGGTCCCTAAACAGAGGCTGGAGGACCCCTTGTCAAGGAGGGTATGTGTATGTATTGGGGTGGCAGGGACAACTTAACAAAGTTGTACTTGGCTGTGATGGACATGGGTGGAGGGAAGGGCCACAAAGGCAACAAAGGTGAGGCAGTTGGGGCATCCCTCCAAAGGGCTGAATTTAGAGGACATTGTCAACAATACTTAGTGTTCCTGCTCCTTATAGAAACAATAGAACTTAACGCAATAATTTCCTTTTTTTAAACTATTTTCAATTAATTATTTAATTATTTTTAGTTTACAACACTGAGTTCCACAAATTTTTAAGTTCCAAATTTTCTCCCCCTCCTTCTCCTCCCTCCCCACCCAAGACGGCATGTAATCTGATATAGATTCTATATATACCTTCATATTAAACTTATTGTCCTAATAATCAAGTTGTAAAGAAGAATTATAACCAATGAAATGAACCATGAGAAAGATGTAACAAAACTAAAAATAAAAAAAAAACCCCAAAAAGAGAGCAAATAGTTTGCTTCAATCTGCATTCAGATTCCATAATTCTTTCTCTGGACATGGATAGCCTTTTCCATCATGAGTCTTTTGGAGCTGTCTTAGAACCTTGCATTGATGAGAAGAGCCAAGTCTATCCAAGTTAATCATCACAGAAGCAATGTGTCTGTGGTTGTGTACAATGTTCTCCTGGTTCTGCTCCCTTTACTTATCATCAGATCATATAAGACTCTCCAGGTTCTTATGAAGTCCTTCTGCTCCTCATTTCTTATAGCACAACGGTATTCCATTAGATGTATATACCACAATTTTTTTTAGCCATTCCCCAATTGATGGGAATCCCTTGCCACCACAAAAAGAGCTGCTCTAAATATTTTTGTACCTATGGGTCCTTTTCCCCCTTGTATGATCTCTTTGGGATACAGCCCTAGAAGTAACACACTAATTTTCAATGACGTTAGTTAAACTAGGAAGCTTCCAGATGGAGGGTTGGACTTACTCCTTCACCTTGCCCCTCTCCTCACTGCTTCCCTTTCTGCTCAAATGAGAGTGGATTTTGAACCATTTATCTTAGGCATGGTTTGGAGCGCTTGTTCCAGAAACACAAATTTCACATTATGGCTCTAATGAAAGCCCTATATAAGGAAGCTAGATCTAGGGGTGGTATCCAGCCCACAGTGTAATGGGGACAAAGTGGAGGCGGGAGACTCATCAGCTAAGTGAGAAGTCAAAAGGTAGGTAATGACTGTGGCCCAGGGGAAAGGTCACTAAATTTGGATTTGGAGTCAGAAGGCCTGGGTTCAGATTTAGGAGTGTGACTTTGGAGGAGCCAGGTCATCTCTCTAAGAGGCTGGGCCCTTCTAGCCCTACCTCAAGGAGCCCACGAGCCCATAACCCGATGGCCTAGACCTAGGGCCACGTGGATAGAAAGGAGGGCCCTGGGGAAAGAGCCATTTCCCCTGAATCACTTCACTGCCTAGGCTTCATGGTAATTGGATGGTGTCTTAAGAGGAGAGATGGACCTACTGAGAGCCATAGGAGATGGACAGAAGAGACCCTGCCCAGAAATTCTGTCCTCCTTGGCCCAATCAGGGGCCAGGAACCCTGGCCCATGGAAGCTGTTGGTGGCAGTTGGGACAGGTGTGTGGCTGAGAGGTGTTGGTGGACTAGAGGAGAGAGAGTCAGTTCAGAGAAGTAAGTGCCCATTTTCTGGTTGGACAAATGAATAGGAGACAAAGTTTTCTGGGTGTGAGCTAGTGATACCTGGCTCCTGGAGTTGCTCCCTCCTCAGGCATGGGAGTGGTCCAGGAAATGGCTCTGGGATTCCTGGGGAGTACCCCAAGCCTGTTACTATGGAAACTGAGGGAACCTAGCAGAGTCGTGGACGTAAGAGGGAGGGAAGAGTGAGAGCTAAGAAGACACAAATATTGAGAGAAGAGGAGTGGGATATCTTAGTGCTCTTCCCTGTTATACCAGAAGCGAGTGAGACACGCCACAGAGTATAAGTTTTGAATGGAGAAGTTTATTAGCCGACGGTCATTCGGGGAAAATTCCCAAAGCAAATGACCACGTTTAAACTGAGAGGGTAGTTTATATAGACAATACAGGATTCAGTGCTTAATTATCTCTTAAAGTTTACATATGTTACTTTGCAGACTCAGCAAGCCTGTGTTATTTCACTTTTTATGACCATGATATGTTAGAGGAACCTCCTGAATAGATTGTAAATACAACATATCAGATAGTTGACAAAGTGTCAATTGGAATTACAACCCAGGATCTCTGTGTCCAGTTTGCCATACATCCCACAACATGACTCATGAGATAAGAGCTAGGAACAGTCACATAATTCAAAAGAATATCTGGGGCTGAGGCTTTCATCCTTCAAGGCCATAGGCAGACTGAGGGATGCTCCAGCTGGCTTTGTTGAGAGGAGAGATAGAGTTGTCTCTCAGACCACTCAGTTAGACGAAGGAAGATCGTTAGGCTTTCCTGGTAATTAGCTTACATTCCTTGGAAAAATCTTAGGGGCCCAAGACACTCGCCAAATGGCAGGACTGGGGTTTGCAGTTAGTGGCTGGGGGCAGGGTTTTTCTAGCAATAGCTGGCTACTCAGGTATCACATCTCCTACTTCTTTTATGGAACATTTCAAATATTTGAAAAGGAATGACTTGATTCAGAGCACCTGAGGTTTGGGCCACTAAGACAGGGACAGAATTAACATGAGAACGAATAAGGTTGGAGATATGAGAAAGTAATCAGGAACCTATAGTTACAGACAGGATCAATAAAATGAGGTGGAGCCAGCCAAAGTGCTAGCAGGGTGGTGAGCCAGGGGGGACATTGGTCCCCTGAAAATCACTCAATATCAGCTTAGGCTAGTGCCAGGTGAAAAACTTGCAGTAAAAATTCCCTAAATGCATCCTCTAAAGCAGGGGTTTGGGAAGTAATTGAAGGCATGCATAAAGTAACAATAGAGGGCAAGGCTCAGGCAGAAATTCAGAAGCTTCTTCAATTAGAGTGGCTGTAGCAGCCAGGGAGTCTAATTGTTTTTAAAACAGGCAACTGGCTTAGGCAACTAAGGACTGCGTTAGGACTCCCAAAGCCGGTGCTCTCCCTTCCATCAACATGCCAAGTGAAAAGTTTGTAAAGACAAGAGTTTTGACAAGAGTCAGTTAAAGTATATATCTGTAAAATATTAAGCAAGGTGCTCCTCTCAGGATTAGGGTCTCATCCCTCAATGACTAATAAGGGAAAAATATCCTTAAGTAAGTCTGATCTGGCCTTGTCAACAGAGGTAGGGGTATTTCCTGAGCAAAGTTTAGAGAACAAAGAAGCCCAGGTCCTGGATCTTCTTCCAGTTATTCATTAATTCAGGCTACAAAATGGTATAAAACATTCCACATTTCCCCCTTTTGGTCAAAGGCAAACTGAAGGTTTCGCCTGAAGACCAATTAAGGTATGGAAAAAAAAAACTCTACCTTAAAAGTTCTAAAAATCCTTATCTAGGTGGATTCAGGTTGTTTTTCTTTCTGTGTTTGGACATCCCCAGAGATAGACAGTAATTATAAACTACTCGTAAACAAGCAGGGGAAGCAAGTTGCAAGGGGGATCAGTAGGGAGCACAATGGGGAAACTAGAGCACTTAAGTAAAATAAGCTAAAGACACCAGAGGTACAAGTAAACAGTCTTGGGAACGCAAGGGACTCAGAAAGAGAGTTGTCCTTCGTACAGATTCTGGTCCAGAGTCTCAGGAGGGGCTGCCTGCGTCTGATGCTGTCCCCTTCAGGCTCCTTTGAAACCGGAGGGCAAGGTGTCCTATGGGCTCAGATGTCCACTTGGGATCAGGGGCAGATGTGACAGAAGGATCAAGGAGTCCATCCACAAGTTGGCAGCTGTAGAAGTAGTCAGATCTGATAGGAGCTTCCAGAATACATATGATTTGATAATTGAGAGAAAAACAGCACAACATAGGTCCCAGCCATGCAGGGCTAAGTTCAAACAAATACAATACCTAGATAGTAAAAGAGAGTTCTGCTTCTCTGGTTCAGATGTAGAAATTCCCAAACAATTCTAACTTAATATAACTTAGTACAATCACTTAAATTTGGTTCCCCTTCTTTTAACCTCAGAGTATTTCAGTTCATATATCATCTACTGTTTCTGTCCTTATCTAAATTTTGTACCTGGTATAAGAATCCTTTAAAATATGAAGGTCCAACCATAAATTGAACTCATCTTCCTTTAAAATCATCAGACAGATACCTTACAAAGGAGATATAATTTCACTTGTAACAATATCTCATACAATTTCCTTGTGCAAAAATCCACATTTAAGATCTTATTACCAAAACATACTTATCAGCTCGAATTTCCAGAACTGATAAATTTTGGAGCCAGTCATACACATATGTATATAATTTTTAGGGGAATTGCCTTTTTCAAAATTTGCTATCCCTTCGTTCTGTTAGACATTGATCACATTACATCTTTGCCTTATTTGCTTTGCCTAATCATTTTCCCCTTTTGGAGGATGTTATCCCTATATTATTTCAATGTTTTATTTGGCCATGAACATAGGTTAAAATTGTAAGCTATTCATACCTGTATCCTATTATAATAACTCAGAGATATTTCAATACTCATCTGTTACCTAATAGATTTAGCATAGTGCTTACAAAACTTCTTGTTAATATAAATTTGCTATGAAAGAAATGAGGGACAATGTTATATATCTTAACAGAAGGAAAGAACTTCCTTGGCTCTGTTTGATTCCAGGCACCAGTCATATCTGATAGCCAATCTTATAGTCACCAGGTGCTGAAAGCAGGGCTCAAGAGTAATCAGGTGGAGACTTTCCTTTTCAGAAAGGAAATAGCAGAATTGGGAAATAGAGTCAGGAAGATCCTACCTAGGCTGTGTCCAAGGTCGTCTTCAAGACTTTTTCCCAGGCACAGACCTTTCAAGTTCTCAGCTTGCGATGCCCGCCATACTACCACTGGCTTCACGTGACCTAAACCTGTAATCAGAGCTTAAAACAATATTAAATTGTAGTCCCATAAAATCTTAAACAGCAAATAAATATCCTTCACATGAGACTGCCCAAATTTCATTGAGCTAATAATTAACAAATCAAGCTACATAACATTTCCAGCTTCTAAATACTTCCTCACACTCTTTCCCAACTTGCTAAAACCATCTGAAACTATCATTCTCAGGACAGGGGAGGCTTAGCTAACTCCCATTTGTCCCCTAACTTTCTCATCTGCCTTTCGTATCCCCTCAAGCTTTTATTTACCTTTCCAACCTATTACTCAGTGTCCCTTTACGTTTCAACCATAACACAAAACAAATCATAAGTTAGTACCTTTTACTGACATAACTGTGTATACTGGAATCCCATTCCAGTTTGCTTAAACAAACAAAAGAGGTTAATGACTGACCTCACAAGTTGATGGATTTGTCCCTGTTAATTCCTTCTGGAGGAAAAAAGGAACACTTCAGGAATTGAGTCTTATACACATTGTTAAGCTCTAACTCTCACTTAAAATCACAAAAAACATTTTCCAAAATACTTCTAGAACTGTTTTCCTAAACTGAAGATGTCTCTGATTTAGTCGCAGTAATTAATTACACTATTTGTGTCAATACCTAATTGCTCTTATATCACTTTATAACATCTAAGAACTCTATTTCACATAAATACAATATAACTTTAAAATCCCAGCCTTAGTCTATGGGATAATGATTCAACCCTACATCATAAAACTTCTCTTCCCTTTCTAATTATTCTCATTAACACTTTAGAAACCATATTATCTTTCATTTGACTATAGAAGAGTACCAATATAACCAGTCATTTGATTAAAACAACAAGATTTTACATATTTGCATTTATCCAATTTCCCATTTTTTAAAACAACTTCTTTCACAACGGTAACACATTCTGGTAGATAACTTCCCTTTTGTCACTACCTGCTTATTTCTGATTAAAGAGATCTGCCACATCATCTCCCCCTGAGGGTGGGTTCTTTCCCATCCGATGGCAAGCTACACTAATAAGAACTGTATCCTTAAGACCCACATCCTCCTCGAAACCTAATCTTATCCTAAAAACATCACCTTTGCTGACTTTAAAAAGCCAGGTTTGAGACCCCTACTGTTCTTTCTTTCAGTAAAAACTCAAATCCCAGTAATTGTTGCCCCTCCCCCTTTCTTCCCTTCTGACACGTGAGCAAAAGTAGAACTCTTTCTTCTTATTTAAGCTAAAGGGGGATGAGTAAGGAATGCAGACTGCCTCCTTACTCAAAAATGTAGAATAAGACATTGAATGGGCCATGCTTTAACCACCCTCCCCAAGACTTCTACAGATAAGGTTCTCACCCAGAACTTGGAAAACTGCAGATTTGAACTGCAACCAATTTGCTTACAGGTGGAAATTCAGCAGGCCTTCTGAAAATCATACGAAAAGATTTTACGGAGCATTTTAAAAGTATTTTCCCTTCTTAAAGCAAAATAACCTTTAAACATTTGGATTCATTCATATTCCCAAAGTGCCATCACCAATTAGTCCATAAACCTCCAGATTAACATACATAAACATGTATCTTTAGATGATACGGGCTTGAAAATCACACTCCTATATTTTCAAAGTATTATAACAACTAAATTCTTTGTTATTATAGAATTTCTAGATATCACAAAATCCTTTAATCAAAAAGATGTTGTAATGGGGGTAACACTTAGTTTCTACACCCAGTTAAGTTAGCTTTTATAACAATAACAAAGTTTACCAGGACCCTTAAAAACTTTGTTCATAGGAATCCCTCTATCCTGAAAACTTTCACAAGATTGAATATCTAAACGTCCTCAGTTCAGTGAAGAACCTCAATTTCTTAATTAAGTACAATTCTTAATCTAACAACATCCAGATTATGAGAGAAATTACTTTCTAACAGCATAGGTAATGCGATGTTAACCAATTTGTATATAATAACAAATTTAGAAATAAGTACACCACAAGCAATTATCATGTATTTAAAACTTGAAACAGATTCTAATTAATTACCAATCTAGTGATCATAACTGAGTTGGATAAGCAAATCAGATCTGGTTCATAACCACTAGTGGTAACATTCTTAATTTCTAAGGCCCAATACTCTTAGCATAGTAAAAGAAAACACTACTGTTTATAAAACCATACTTTAACAGTTCACAAGAGAACCCGAAAGGCCTCTGCACAAATTCCTGACTTATAGCAAAAACAATTTCAATTGAACTTCCTTTTAAATAAAGACAAAACTTGGAAGTTCATAATTCTTTAAGTTACAGCAATCGTCCAGCTTCTTAACCTAACGCAACTTTAAGCCCTAAACATTATTATGTGTGTAAAGTTTGAACTACTCATGTCTGTCTAGGTAAGTACATTTCTAAACCAAATATGACAGTTTAAAATTACCAAATTCTCATCACATCCTCTAAGAGCACTCAATTCACATATATCAAACTCAGATTAAAATCGCATAATAGTCTTTTCAAATTACAAAATCTAAGAATTTTAGAAATATAATTTTAGAAGTACAAAAACAATAAATTTCAGATTGCAATTCCAGACTATCACATATAGGAATCATTGATCCTATTACTTCTGGTATTTCTATATTAATATATTAATATACATGCATAACATATATCAATACATTAATATCTTAAATACACTTTATTTATTTAACTGTATATTCTCAATCAGGTAACAAGTTTCTTTTAGCTTCAGCTTCCACAGTCTTTCAATGTGGAGGGTGGGATGTGGCCAGGAGCAACATCCCCCCACCTAAATTTCCCCATACAAGTTTTCTCTTTCTTTCCTAATTCTTGACCCAAAGTACCTCAGACATTTCAAGTGAATAATCAATTACATACTCTCCCAGCTTTATTATTTTTAGAATCTAACCACCCCTTAATTCAGAGCCCATTTATCAATTTAGGTGAGCAAATTTCTAAACCTCTATGCACAGAGAATCTTCCATCTCGTCTTTAAACCACCAGATATATGCTCATAAAAACTTTTCTCACATGGAAAGTGTGTTCTCATGGTTAATATCGGTATTATTAATTATTCACTTGTTACAACCACATATAACAGTTCCAAATTTTATCACATATAGAAATTATTCAACTTATTATTTTGGTATCCAAAAAACTACTTCAAAGGTTAACAATTACATGAAATCAGAGAGATAATAATGTTGTGTCTAAAATATAAACAACCATCATTATTATTTCCCTTTGCAAATCAGGAAACAGGTCAAACAGAGATTAAAATACAGTTTGCAATTGGAACAAAAATGTGAAGTTACCTAGAGCAGAAGCTGGTATCCCAATGGTGACAATTCTGGGAGGCAGAAAGTCCAAATCCATCTACCTCGCCCTTCCCCCACGACCGCAGAAGTTACTGAGCCTAGGGCAGTTTGCAGGTTCTGAGGACAGAGTGGGCAAGATGCAAAGGACCTGGATGGCATTTCCAAGCTTTGCCAAAAAGGATGGGCTACCCAGGGGCACAGGACTGACTGTTAGTCTGCGAATTTCTGTCCTTCTCCTCCTTTTTACCGGGTGGGGAAGGGTGATTTAAGTTTTCCCTACAGCTCTCCTGCGTTCTTCTAATCTGATCTGAGAGGAGAGGAGTTTGTTTTATCTGCTCTAACTTTTACTGCAGCCCTAAGACAGGATAACGATGGTGAAAAATCTCAATGAAGTAAACTTCACTCCTTGCTTACTCCTAAAAAAACTTTTGTACTAGAATCTAAGGGAAAAGATTCCCTCCTAACTGTGATCAGGGACAAAGACAATGCGGGAGTCCCATAGAAAACTTTAACAGAGGTTTTAGCCAGCAGGCATTCATTGGGAGGAGGTCTTTCAGCAAGACGAGCTCCTGGAATGAATTTACAATTTCAGGAGTTCCCTCTCCCGGAATTCAACTAACCAATTTCCAAACTTTTTAACAATTAAAACCCAGAATTTGCCAAAATTTTAACCCTTTTTCTTTCCGTTGTAGCTCTAATTTGGCCACAAATAGAACCACAAGGGAAAAAAGTCTTTGTTTCCCTACTTGCAGCCTGGAATCTCTGGCTGCCTGTGTTACAAGTTTTTTTCTTTTTTAAAGAAAAAACAAAACATAGACATTTTCACAATTGACACATGGACACAGACAAATCCAAAACGTACAGAACGTAGGACAAAATTTAAAACATAGAAGACACAGAACAGAACCAGATTGGGTGGATCAGATTGAAAGCTAAAGCAGGTCCCCTTAGAGAAAAGAAAAATAAACCAGATTTTCCCTTCAGGGATACACAGAACAGATGCTTTCAATTTTCACACACCCCCCGCACTCTGAACACGCGTATTCCTGCGTCCAGGTAGCGTGACAACAGAGACCAGATGGCTAGCCCCAGAACAGAACAGAACCTTACCTCTAGAGGATTTGAAACCAGATCTTCTCCGAAGGCCGAAAACGGACGAGTCAGCAAAGAGCCCATTCTCCGAGACCATCTCCCCACATCAGAGTCCTAGGAAAAGAAATCCCCAGGAGCCGGCCCTCTGAAGTGAGAGAAGGTGGATCGGGGGCAGAGACTCCCTGTTGAGGTCCGGAATTCTGTGTGTGTCTCCAGGGCGGTAACACGGAATACCGCCTCATCTCGCTGGGGCCTCCAAAATGTTATACCAGAAGCGAGTGAGACACGCCACAGAGTATAAGTTTTGAATGGAGAAGTTTATTAGCCGGCGGTCATTCGGGGAAAATTCCCAAAGCAAATGACCACTTTAAAGGAGGGTAGTTTATATAGACAATACAGGATTCAGTGCTTAATTATCTCTTAAAGTTTACATATGTTACTTTGCAGACTCAGCAAGCCTGTATTATTTCACTTTTTATGACCATGATACGTTAGAGGAACCTCCTGAATAGATTGTAAATACAACATATCAGATAGTTGACAAAGTGTCAATTGGAATTACAACCCAGGATCTCTGTGTCCAGTTTGCCATACATCCCACAACATGACTCATGAGATAAGAGCTAGGAACAGTCACATAATTCAAAAGAATATCTGGGGCTGAGGCTTTCATCCTTCAAGGCCATAGGCAGACTGAGGGATGCTCCAGCTGGCTTTGTTGAGAGGAGAGATAGAGTTGTCTCTCAGCCCACTCAGTTAGACAAAGGAAGATCGTTAGGCTTTCCTGGTAATTAGCTTACATTCCTTGGAAAAATCTTAGGGGCCCAAGACACTCGCCAAATGGCAGGACTGGGGTTTGCAGTTAGTGGCTGGGGGCAGGGTTTTTCTAGCAATAGCTGGCTACTCAGGTATCACATCCCCATCCTCAGAAATCATTTCGCATCTTCTTTGTTTATGCTCCGGATTGACTTACACCTTGTGCCCCTCAGTATCATGGAAGTTCCTTGCGGGAGGGGATGGTTTCATTTTGTATTGGCTTTGCCAGCACCTCACATGGTTCCTTACATGTATCAGGTGCTTAATAAATGCTTGTTGAGTGAATGAATGGTTGAATGAATGGAAAGTAAAAGAAATAGTTTCAGCCTGGGTCTAGTTATTACAGAACCACGTGGAGGAAGCGTTTCACATTCGTAGGCGCCAAGAAGAGAGTGTGGCCGCCATTCCAGGGGGTTGTGGAAGGCTGGTTACTGCCCTGCTTACTGACTGTGCACAGAATTGGTTTGGTGATGGAGAGAGGACCCCCACCCCCACCACCACCCCAGGAGACACAGCCAGGAGGAAGATATCTGTATTTGTGATTGGAGGACCTGGGCTCTCCTCTCACTTCAGTCCCTACTTGTAAGATCTTGGGCAAGTCACCCCCCCCCCACTAGGCCCTGGTCTCCTCATCTGCAGAATGAAAGGGCTGAGTCAGATGTGCTCCGACGTCTCGCTCAGCTCCAAATCGATGATCCTGAGCCTTTCTGTCACCAGTGGGGACAGGATCTAGGGCTTAGGGGCCAGCATATTCGAATTAACATTCAGGATGACTTCTGCTGCTGTTGTTCTGCCTTTTTCAGTCATATCCAACTCTTCATGACCCCATTGGGGGTTTTCTTGGCATACATTCTGGAGTGGTTTGCCACTTCCTTCTCAGCTCATTTTACAGATGAGGAAACTGAGGCAAATAGGGTTAAGTGACTTGCCCAGGATCACACAGCTAGTAAGTGTCTGAGGTTGGATTTGAACTCAAATCTTCCTGACTCAAGGCTCAGCGATCTATCTACTTACTGTGTCACCTAACTTCATGCTTTGTTAATTCTTTTGTGACTGCGGTTCTGTCCCAGGATCCTTTTCCTCAGCAGAGAAATGCTGCAATGTATTTGTGATCTCATGGAAGTGAGCATATTCTCTGGCAATAGATGGAGATGATGGCGTACTTGGTAGCTCTTGCATACCCTCCATGCGTGTACCATGGGGCGGGGGGGGGGGGGCTTCCTGGCTTTCTCTTGACTTTTTAAGGACACCAGCAGTATGCATGGGCTGCCCATCAGCCATGACTCACCACATGGCTAGCCTATCTTTCAATCATGTCTTTGATGACATCTTTGACTCTGGTTCTTCATAGCTTCTTACTGGTTATATGTGGCAGTCTGCTCATGCCCATCTTGTCTACATACCCACCATTGCCTAGCAGATGATGCTCATCTGTTATTCTTCAGACATCATGGCTCATAGCCATATGACACTGTAGAATATTGATATGAAAATGATTGGCCTTTAGTTCAAGTTTGGAGGGCGGGTTATTAAAGGAGCTGTGTCATTTCCCATGTCTCTCTAGGTTGTTTTTCTGTCTTACTACATGATTAAATTTGGGCAATTTTTCATCCATTTGGTTTTTCCTCTGTGGATGTTTAGACCAAACTCTTGAGTGATCATGTGTCTCATCTGTAATGTTGCAGGGCTTATTCAATCAGTCAGCTAGTCAACAGCATTTTTTTAAAAGCACCTACTATGTTCTAGGTACCCATTGCTGGGAACACAAATACAAGCAGAAAGAAACACTCCCTGCCCTCAAGAAGCTTACCTTCTAATGGGGGAAGACAATACATAAAAAAGAAGCTGATGGGGTGGGGAAATGAAAGTACCCTGGAATGGGTCACAATAGACAAAGTCCTGAGTATAGCCTGGAGAGGAAAAAAGACCCAGCTAACCTAGGCCTCCTCCTTAATGGAGGTTCTGGAAGGAGTCATCTAATCTGTGAAAGGCTAGACGGGTGGAGAGTATTTCCAGTGGTGAATCCAGGGCTGCAGTGAGGCTTCCTGGATTCTGGGGCAGGAAGGTGGCGGAAGTCTGCAGTGTAGCTTGGGGAGGACCTGGAGGACTTCCTCATCCACAGAGAAACCCTCTTTACTTGAATTCCAGGCTTGTTATTCTCTGTGACTGTGTCTAAAAATCAGGAACTATCCCCTTCTCTGTTGTCTTTAGCCACAGGGACTGCATTTTTGCCTTTCTTGTGTCCCCAGCACTTAACACAATGTCTGGCACATAATAAGTGCCTAATGGATGCTTGTTAATTGACTGACACATTTGGATCTTCCACACTATTTTTTGAAGCCCTCCTACACTTTTGTATCTACCTTCCATTACCTGCCTTTGCTCTGATCTTCTGCACATCTCTTTTGAAAACCTAAATGGGTCTATGAGTTTCCTATACATTCACATTAGCCTTAACAACTCCCCACCTTTTTTTTTTATCCCTCAGAATTGTTCTCTGCAGTGTCAAAATTTCAAATTCAACATGGGCTGAACTTCCCTACGAAATTTTGATCTATGAGATCCTTTTTATCTTTATCTCTTATCGCCCTTCCAAGATTTAGGGTGTGTATCAGATGGTGCCTGACTTTCCCCTATCAGAAATTTCTAAGATGGAGCAGCCACTTCTCATTAAGTGTTGATGGGAACTCCTCAGCACTTGAAGAAATCTTTCTCTCCTCAGGATTTCTCTCTTAATTTGGAAATAACCTCCAAAGTAATGTAGATTTTCAAGCCTAGAGTCCTATGCGGCAACTAAAGATTGTGTGGTTTGTCCTTCATTCTTGAAGAGGACCATGACATAAGGAAGATGATGCCATGACTTGCACCGAATTGGATTTGAGTGAGGGGGGACTGTAAGTCACCAGCCTCACTTTCTCCTCCTGAGCCATCTGGTCTAGTGGCCAGATATCACTCAAGACAACTGGAGATGGCCCAGAACGTTGTGGGAGACCTTGGGCTTTTTAAGCTAAGGCCTTTCAGAGCTCTCACTTTGATTGAGGCAAAGCCCTTTTAATTAAAACAAAAATCAAACTGGGAGGGGAAAACTGTCAGGGTTTTTGGCCAAAACAGAAATAGTTACTACTTGCATTCACTCTGAGCCATCAGGGCCCAAAAAATAACCACGGAAGTGGTATTTGGGTGGGGACCTATTGTTGGCCAATTAACGAGAGCCAGAGTGAATTGGGTTTAAGGCATGGTTTTAAGAAAGAAATCTAGCCGCTAAACTCCAATATGTCTAGGTAGGTTTACCTTCCCTTGGGCAGAGCACCCTCAGGTTAGGCCATGATACCCTGAAAGGAAGCAAGGGGTGATGGCTCCCATGCTCCATCCGGTTTCAATGAGTGGGTGGGTCAACTCATGGGAAGGGCATAAACCACAGAGATCAACCTCCTTGAGTTCCCAGATATATGGTTATTTAAAGAAAAAAAGAAAGTCCCATTGAGTTTGGCTTGTCCCTCTTAAAGGTTTCACAATTGAGAAGCTAATAACTTGGAAACGGCTGCCTTGGGTTGGGTGGAAAAGGACAAGCCAAGTTGAAGCTGTCCCCAATCTGTTGCGCTCTTGGACAGCCAGCAACAACCACGTTAGAGATGATCTTTGACCTATAATTATAGTTTGCTCTGATTCCCCTTTGCCTTGCTAACATTTCTCATTAGATTTCTACGAGCAGCCTTTTCACTCCTGCCTTCTCCCCCCAGCTGCTAGGGCCCTGCCTCCCTAATTACCTTTTATTATTTTGAATTCATTCTCTTCACATTTATTCTATGTATGCAAGCATATATTTTTATATAATATTTAATACATATTATATCCTGCCCCTCCTCCCCATTAAAATGTAAGCTCCCCGAGGGTAGGATTTGTTCCATTCTTTACATTTTTGTAAAATGTAAAGCCCAGTACCTGCAGTAGGTACATACTAAATGTTGATTGATTGATTAGGAGAACTGAAATGAGCAACCTGGCAGAGTAAAGAGTGGTGAATTGGGGCCAAGAGACCCCAGTTCAGTTGTGGCTGTGACCCTTCCATGTTGGGGCCCCTCTCTGATAGAGATGACAGACATTCTGGCAAAGTTCACCTCACAAAGTTGTGAGAAAAGGACTTTGTAAACCGCAAAGGGCTTTCAGATAGAATGTGAGTTGTTGTTGGTCACTGGAAGACCTTTTGTTTGCCAAGAAGACCAGGACAAAAACCCTAGGACGGCCTTGCCACGAGGCAGCAGGTGTAACTTGGGCTAGCTCACAGGAGCTTATCTTTTCAGAGTCAGGGACTACAGAGGATCATCCATTTAGAGCTGGGAGGCACCTGACCCAAGTCTGGCCTCCTTGTGTGGCAGAAGAGGAAACCAAGGTCTCACGGCCCGTCACGGGTCTTGCTTAGACTCACGTGACAGTGATGGCCATTGATTCACGTTTTCCATGTTGTGCTACATGCTTGCTGGGAGGATGCACTGAGTGTACTCAATAGATGGTAGATTTATTTTTTTTTCACAAATTTAGTTTTTATTTTTAGTTTACAACACTCAGTTCCACATTTTTGAGTTCCAAATTTTCTCTCCCTCCTAAGATGGCATGTAATCCGATATAGGTTCTACATATACTTTCACATTGAACTTATTTACATAATAGCCTAGTTGTAATGAAGAATTATAACCAATGGAATGAATCGTGAGAAAGGAGAAACAAAACCAACAAAGAAGGAAAAAAAAAAGAGAGAGCAAATAGTTTGCCTCCATCTGCATTCAGACTCCATAATTCTTTCTCTCGGTGTGCATGGCTTTTTCCATAATGAGTCTTTTGGAGCGACTGGAGATTTATTTAGAGCTGGAAGTGGTCATCTGGCCAACTGCCGTCTTGTTACAGATGGAGAAACTGAGGCACAATGAAGTTTTAGCTTGCCTAAGGTCACAAAGCTAGGGTCCTCCCAGATGTTCTTTTCATTGTATCAGGGCAGGACAGCTGAGTTCAGGTCCTTCAAAAATCATGGGTAATTCCCAACCTCTCTGACCCTGGGATGGGATCCACCCACTCTGACCTGATTAGCCCACAGGGCTGCGGGATCCGTGACTATTCCCCAACCTTTTGGTAGGACCTCTTCCTACTATACAACAAGAGGGATTCCCCTCTCATCACCCAAGGCCTATTTTACCTGGCCGAGGTGCACAGAGACCTTCCTAGGCTCTCCACTGGCCGAAGGCTGTGTGACCTTTATACTGATCCCTGCCTTTCAGTGGGGCCTCCAAAGCTCCCTTCAAAGGCTCTTCTCTCCTTCCATCATGAAGGGGAGATGGCCATATACTCTGCCTCCTTGCTGCTCATTTCACAGACTCTGTAACAAGGGCTCCAGTCTCCTTGTCCTGAGGCTGTTGGCACAGTGGAGAGAGGAGGAAGGGAACCGGCTTCGGATCCAAGGAAGAGTTAGGGCTGAATTTGGTGGCTGCAGTATGCTGTGCAAGTCTCTTACCCCTCTTTAGTCCTACTGGAGAACCCACTTCAAAGGATCGTTGTGAGGCTTAAAGGACATAAAGTGTACAAAGGGCTTTGCAAACTTCAAAGTGATATACACGGCAGGTGCTTAATAATTGTGTGTTGACTGGTATTTCTCTTTCTGATTCTATTCTAAAGGCTATCTGTGCTTCTTTTCCTGGTACTGATGATGCAATGGAAGCCCTTTGATTATTTGAAGATGGCCTCCAGGCTCCCTCAATTTGCCTTTCTCTAGGCTTCATGTGCCCAGGCCAGCCAAAGGATTTTTACAGGGTATGGTTTCGAGATGAGTCTGAGTCAGTCGGTCATCAATAAGCATTTATTGGGCACCAACCATGTACCAGTCCCTGGGCTAAGCCATGGAGATACAAACAGAAGTAAAAGACAATCCCTTTTCTGGAGGGGCTGACGGCCCAGTTGGAGAAACAACATATAAACAACCAGGACAAAGAAGGTATAGACAGGACAAATGGGAGGTTATCTCAGAGGGCAGGCACTAGAATTATGATGGACTTGGAAAGGTGTCGTTTGAGCCGGGACTAGCAGGAGTCCAGGGAAGCTGGGAGGTGGAGACGAGGAGTGAGGGCATGCTAGGAATGGGGCACAGCCAGGGAAACCGCCTGGAGGTGGGAGATGGAAGGACCCCGGTGTCCCTGGATTAAGTAGGATATGATGGTGGGGGAGGGGAGTATGAGGCATCCAGAATCAAATACAATATTCTAGATGGGGTCAGGCCTCTAAACAGAAGGAAATCACGTCTCGAGAGCGATTTTCAAATGACTCCCGCTTGAGTGCAGCGGCTACCAGCTGGTCCAGCGGGTAGAGCTAGCTTTGGAGGGAACCTGGATTTGAATCCCGGCTGTTTCCTGCCTGGGTGATCTTGGGCCTCAGTTTCCTCTTCTGTAAAAGGAAGGAAGTGGACTAGGTCACTTTGGAGGTCAGCTCTAGCCTAGGGTACCGTGATCCAATCTACAACGGACCCTCTGTCAATCAGTGTCGGTCAACAAGCACTCATTGAGCATCTACTCTGGGCCAGGGACCGAGGATGTGAAGACAGAAGGACAAAAGTCCTGCCCCTAAGGAGATTTTAGCCTAGGTGCCTGGGACTTGGCACATACATCTATACATCTCTATCCATAGCACTAGCACCTGGGGGGCTCAGGAAATACTTCATATAGATGGACCGATGCTGCCTGTGACCTTGTGGCCTTTCCATCGAGACTCCAAAACGTTGTCCAAAGATGGAGGAAACAGGGGTGAAGCAGATCCCTTCCTTGGTAGAAAGTGAGGTCCTTGGGAGCTGGTTCCTTTTAGGCTTCTCATCCCTAGGACCTAGCATGGTGCTTGACACACAGTAGGGGCTTAATATATGCTTACTGGTTGGTTATTTTATTGATAATTAGGAAGTTTGAGTCTCTTGGCTGAGGCCATTTTGACTTTTCACAGCTGGGGTTTCCGGGCCTTCCCTGGGGTTCTGGTGGGCTGAAAACGGATTCAGAATGTGGACTGTGCCTTAAGAACTTACTCAGCTGGCGGACAAATGTTGCAGACTGGGGTGTTCATGTCTTAGCATGAAGCGAAGGCCGGATGCAGAGTGGATGTGAGAGCCCTCTCCCCTGCCCTACCCCCCACCGAGGGCTGCGCCATTGGTTCTTCTCTTCCTCGGACCATGGCGGCTTGCTCTGCCTGATACCTGACCATGTTAAGTAGCTTAATGCGTGTCTGTTCTTGTGGCTAAAGCATTTTCTTTTCCGGCTGCCTCTCAGTCAACAGTGTTTTTTGGTCATCCCAGAGGGTGACTTTCATCTGCCCTTCCCTGGTGTTTTGAATCTTCCCCTTGTTTGGCTAGGCGCCCGCACGGACATTCTAATCCCTCCTTTGGCATAACAGAATGTTTCTGCGTGGCTGGCTCCGGATCCAAACGCGAGCAGCGGCTCAGGGCAGATCCGGTGATGTGGGGCTCAGAGGATCCCCAAGGGCAGGCTGGGCTCACTTACTGCTTGTTACAGGAGCTTGGACCGTCCGCTCTCCAGTAGTGAGAGGGGCACGAGGGCACTTCACGATCCTCACGGGCACTGTGGTCTTCCCTGCCCCCACGCCGCTTACTGGGGGCGGCAGAAGAATGTTTAGTCATTGACGGGGATTCATTTTACAGATGAGGGAAGGGGAGTAACAACGGCGCCTTCCTCCCGGGCCGTGGGGAGGCTACGATGAGAACGTCTGTGAAACCCTTCGCGAGTCACAAGGCATTAGGTGAACACCACTGTGGTCATCACTGCTAGCACGACTACTACTACTGTCACTGCCGCTACATCTCTAGTGCTGTTACTGTCACGACTACTACCGCTGCCACTACGGCTGCTACTACTACCACTACTACGGTTGCTGCTGGTACATAGGAGGCCCTTAATAAATGCTTACTCAGCGGCCCACAAAGCAGTGACCCGGGCCGGAGCCGCCTCTCCCTCTGCAAACTAACGCTTCGTGACCTTCTTCTTGTCACGGACCCCAGAGGCGCGTCGCCTGGGGAGGGGGGGGGGGGGGGCTCTGGGCTCTTCTCATTAGAATGTCTTTAAATGAATCAAATAACACCAGGAAATCCCAGTATGACGCTTCACCACGTAAAGGCAGTGCGCTGCGATGGCTTCTGTGGAGTGGCCCCGGAGGAAGGGCCCCCGCCCGCTCCGTCTCCTCGCTCTCAACGTCCCCTCCCCCCCCCCCCCCGTCGCCCTCTCTTCTCTTCCCCTCCCCCCTCCCCCCGCCGGGGCGCTGACGTCACAATCCCGCCGGCAATAAGGCCCCATTTCCCCGGGGGTCTCTAGGGGACAGAGGGTCACAGGGAGATGGGGAAGGAGGGGGAATGGGAGCAGTGAGCGTCGGGGGGGCTAAGGGGAGGAGGCAGGCAGGGGCTGGGGGGCAGGGGAGGGGGCCATGCCCGCGAGGGCCCCCGCCGCCCCTCTGTAGGCCGCCATGCCGGGCGGGGCGGAGGGTGCGAGAGCAGAGACGGCATTAGGGGCGGGAGAGGCCTGGGCGCCGCCATCGACCACTGAGGCGCCGACGGGACCGCGCAGCCGCCGCCATGTCCGAGAGCGCGCACGCTGGGCCCCGGTCGTGGGGCACGCGAGGCTTCCTCCTGAGGAAAAAGGTAAAAGGCGGCAGACGCCCGCCACGTGCCCTCCGTCCGCCGGGCACCGCGCCCCCCGCCCGCCGGCGTGTCTCTCGTTCTCTGGGAACAAAAGTGCCCGACCGAGCGCAGTGGGACGGCCTGGGGCCACCCGAGGCCCGGAGAGAGCCTGGGCCTGCCGAGCCGGCTGCAGCGGCCTCCGCCTGTAGCGCCTCAGTTTCTCCCTCTGTAAAGTAACTCCCGTAGAACGGGAGCTTCCGAGGGCAGGGCCTTTATCCGTTACCTCGGTGCCCAGACCAGTGACACGCACACAGTAGGCTTTTAATAAATGCTTGTTGCGATTGAGTAGCACACGCTCGAGCTCCCACATTCTGCCCTCCTCCTAAGGCCCCGTGGCCTGCCCCGGTCTAGCGGTCACTCTCCGTCCCCGGGCCCCTTGACCCGGGTATCCCCTGTGCCCAGGTCCGCGGGCCCCCAGCCCCTGGACATCCGTGCAGAGGGGCCTCCAGGCCCGGCCACCGGCCACCCCCCCTCCCCAGCTCCGGCTACACCGCAGGTCGGGAGGGAGGGGCGGAGGCGGCAGAACGACCGCTCCCTTTACTGACCCCACAGAAAGCCGCCGTTTCCTCTGTAGAAGGAATCAGAGGGGCCGCCACGTGGCCCGCCCCGCCTCCGAGGACCTGGACAAGTGCAAGCCCGCGGTCTGGTCTTGGGCCGCCCAGGGAGACAGATGTTGTTGGTCATTGACCTTTCCAGGGGCTACCTGAGATCTGCCTCCTCCACGGCCACCCCTGTGAGCCCCGCCGGAGGCTGGATCTGCAGAGACCCCCGTGGGGAAGCGCCGGGCTTCGCCCAGTCAGTGCCATCGAACCCGAGCCAAGACAACCTAAAACACGCCCTGCCACGACCCAATCCAGGAACACACTAGGGCTTATTAAGCACCGGCTGTACTGGAGCCCGGTGCAAGGTGGCCAGGCTAGAGGGAGAGGGGCATTCCGAAGGGAATCCCCGCCCTTACAGAGCTGGCAGCATACAATACAAGGACGGACATCAACGCGTTAGAGAAGTGCAAAACAAGCCAGGTGGGGTCCCCAAGACAATGTCCGGGGTCCCCTGCCCTCTTCTCTTTGCATTCTCTCTTGGTACATCTATGGGTGCAGTGACCGCTTCTATGAGATAATGCCCCAATTCTTTCTGTCTCCCTCTCTCTCTCTCTTTCTCTCTCTCTCCCCGCCCCTCTCTCTCCCTCTCTCTCTCTCCCTCTCCCCCCCCCCTCTCTCTCTCTCTCCTCTCCTCTCTCCTCTCTCTCTCCCTCTCTCTCTCCCTCTCTCTCCTTCTCTCTCTCTCTCTCTCCCTCTCTCTGTCTCTCCCTCTGTCTCTCTCCCTCTCTCTCTCTCTCTCTCTCTCTTTCTGTCTCTGTCTCTCTCCCTCCCCCCTCCTATTATCTATCATCTGTCTATGTATCCATTTGTTTGTCTCTACCTATCCATCTATATAGATATTTCCAGCTATAGCTATCCATTTATATTTCTATCTATATCCATCTGTGTATGTATTTATCCATTCATCTATCTTTATTTCTGGGTCTCTTTTTCTCTCCCCATTTATCTATCTCGTGTCTCTGTTCAAAGCTCCAAACCTGACTGCTCTTACGTCTAGACTGCTCCACCCGGTGGCCCCCCCCCCCCCACGGCCCCTTAAATTCAGCATGTCCAAAATGGTGGTACCTTCTCCAGCTTTGATTTTGCTCTTTCGGGCATCACTGTCCTTAGTGGCCCAGGTCTGTATTCTTAATGTTAATGTCTTTTTCTCGTATGCCGCCTGCCTCCATTCAGTTGGTTGATAAGCGCTGTCGGTCCAGCTTCACAGCCCCCCTCTTGTCCAGCCCCCTTGTCCCCATGCACATGGCCACCACTTTGGGGCAGGCTCTCATCCCTTCTTACCTGGACTGTTGTGCTGCCTTCTCTTGGGTCCCCTGATTCTTGTCCCCGAACTCTTTGTTCTTTATGCAGCTGCTAAAATATGCATCCTTTTGGCCCGAGACCAGCCGTGTCATCGCCTTACTTGGAATGCTTCCAAGGTTCCCTAATGCCTCTTGGTTAAAGGGTGACGTTCCTCCGGTTGGCGTTGGACAGCCATCACCATCTGACCCCCACCTGCCTTTTCAGGCTGAGCTTGCATTGTTCCCCCTAGAGAACCTTGGGTTCCAGCCCACTGGTCAATTTGCTACTCCTGAGCTCTCCTTCATCTTTGTCTTTGTGCTAGCTGTGCCCCACACTTGGACTGCCCTCCTAAAATCCTCAGCTTGCTTCAAGGCTCAGTACCAATGCCACCTCCTCCAGGAAGCTTTCTCTGATTGCCTCAGTTGTTTGGACTCTCTACCCTTTGGTGGGCAGAGGTGGGAGATATTTGGGTCAGTGATTTCACTGGTGTGAGAAACTCCTAACTCCATTCTAACTTGGAGTATTGGAGAGTTGCCTGGGACCCTGAGAGGTTCCATGACCTCCAAAGTCACACAGCTTGGATGGTTGGAGGCAAGACCTGAACCCAGGTCATCCTGCCTCCAACTTTTATTTACTCCATCTTACGTAGATGTATTTGCTGACCCGTGCACGTTGGGTCCTCTTGGTAGAGTGTGAGCTTCTTGACAGCAATGACTGTTTACTTTTCATCTAGGGACTGATAGTTAAGTTGTCTCTGAGAGGGAAAAAAAAATATACAGTTACATGCTGAAATGCAATAGTGAATGTTTGTTCCCAGCTTTATTTTTATATAAGCCAGAAAAAAGTGAGGCCTATATTTGGATTTGTATCTTCAGTAATTGGTTCTTAAGAATTTCTCAGAGGAATGAATGCAGAGCTGCAGCATGGTAATTCATGCCAGTAGTCCTGTGGGTGGCCCCTGGTAGACCTGAGCTAGAAGGTCTGTTCTGTTCATGGAGGGAGGGTCTTGATCCTCTTGGGCTTCCTCAGTGGGCTATTTCTGGAGTCGGGCCTTTCCTCCTTTTTGTCCTTTTTACAAAGTGAGATGGGTCGATTTAAAATCTCTATTTAAAAACCGTCCCCACTGGCAGTTGGGGCTGAGCCCTTTATATGACCAATGAATAATAAAGATAACATCCGTGTGCTACAAGCTGAAGCAGACATCTCCAGGCCTAGGATACCCTGACCGCTAGATTTTAGGGCTGGGGCTGCTGGATTGGGCTGGGGTTGGCTGTATCAGATGTACCTTCCCCCCATTCACTTGTTCCAGGATGTGGCAAAGGATGGGCTTGAGTTAAACCTGGAAGAAGACAGCTCAGTGCATTGGAACATGCTCTTTACTGTAATAAAGACTGGAGACAGCACCTTTTCCCTCCTGAGACTCCTCTTTCCCAGGCTAAACGGTTCACAGTGTGAACTCAGGGTAGGGTTTGGGTGGGCTGACCTCTGCGGTCCTTTCTTGGTCTTATATCTGAGAGCTGAGGATTTGACCAGTCTAGAGGTCAAAGTACTTTGCTAATTGCCAGATCCAGAAGCCTGAGTTTAGCCCTCATCCTTCTGGGACTGTCTGAAGCATGTGAAATCATTGACAAATCCTTCCTCCAGAGCTTTTGCCTAAACTTTCCTGGATATGATGAAAATCTCTCGGGTTATGAGACTCACAGAATGTCAAAGCTTGGAGGGACCTTAGAACACAGTGTGTTGGAACTGGAAGAGAATTTTAAAAACAAGTTAAGAGCCTAGAACATAGAATGTTAGAGTTGGGAAAGGCATGAAATGTCAGCTGAAAGGAACGCTAAAATATAGAACATAGAATATGGAAACTGGGACCCAGAATGGACCCACAGAGAACCATCCTTTGACAAATAAATAGAATCAAACAAATCAAATCAACACGTCCCTATTTCTGAAAATATTTTCCTAATTCTATTCCAAACTCTCATCTTACAGCCCACAAAGACGCCCACGGCCCATCCCCGGCTCACTGCTGTCCCAGATCCCTTTGCCCTTTTGGGCCAGGCTCCTTGGGAAGAGCGTCTGTCATTGATGCTTTTCTCTTCCTCTCCTCTCACTTTCTTTTTAATGCTCTTAAATCCGGCTTCTGACCTCATCATTCACCTGTTCCCTCCAAAGGCACCAGTGGTCTCTCATTTGCCAAATCCAACAGTCTTTTCTCGACCCTCGTTCTTCTTGACCTCTCTGCAGCCTCGGACCTTGGTCTCTTCCTGGATTTTCTCTAGGTTTCGGGGCGTTGCTTCTTCTGGTTCTTCTCCTACATCTCTTCCTGCTCCTTTTCAGTCTCCTTTGCTGAATCTGCATTTAGGTCACAATGGCTTACTTTGGAAATACCCTCCAAAGGCTTCGTCCTGGCCTCTTTTCTCCCTCTCTACTTCACTAGTTGACCTTCTCATCTCTCCTATATTTAATTCTAATGCCTATGCTACAGACTTCATTCTGTCTCTCCAGCTCTAACCTCTCTTGCTACCTACAGCCTTGCGACTGCAGCTGCCTGGGGACATCTCAGACTGCATGGTTTGAAGACAACTTAACTCAACTGTTTTTCCCAACAAAGACTTCGCTCTTCTTCCTCTCTTCTGGATTATTGTGGAGAGCCGCCCCCTCCTCCCAGCCTCCAGGCTTGCAGCCTCGGGCCACTTCTCACTCTCCCCTCCTAGATCTGATTTCTTGCTGGAAGCCTGTGGATTCTACCTGCCTTATGTCCCCTTCTGTCCCCCGCCACTGCCCCGACCCGACCCTGCCGCAAGTCCTCATCCCCTCATCCTTGGGCTATTTCAAGAGGTTTCTGCCTGTTCTCCCTGTCTCAAGTTTTCCCCGCTCCCCAGAGGGATCAGGGCTGGCTTTCAACCCAGGACCAAATTGGACTCCAAGTCCATTCCTCTTCACCAATAGTAATGAGAATATACAGCTAACATTTATAAAGTGCCTACTATGTACCAGGCACTGTGCTAAGGGCTTTACAGTGATTATCTCTATTACTCTCATTTTACACTTGAGGAAACTGAGGCAAACAGGGTGAAGTGACTTGCCCAGGGTCATACAGCTAGTAAGTGTATGAGGTCATATTTGAACTCAGGTCTTTCTGACTCCAGGCCCCACGCTTTATCCACTGCGGTGCCACCTGTGTCCGCTATAGTTCTCAGGAGAGGTTTACAGTAGGGATAAACTGTGTGGTTGTGTGGCGGCAGGGGTGGGGGGTGCTGTATATGGGGAATGAGGTGAATTAAAGGGGAAGTTATTCACTTTGCTTTATCTTTGGACTTTTTCTAAAGTGAGAGCCTACCCCTCACCTGATCAAGAAGCTTTAATGACGTCCCCTATTGTCACAAAGACAAAATGCAAACTGTTTTGTCTGGGTCCTGCCCTCACAGCCTGATTGTGACTTCTCTTTCCAGACTTACTTCACTTACTCCCCTTCACTCTGTATTGCAGGCTACTTAACCTATTTGCTTTTCACTAAAGTTTCTTCATCTCCCACCTCCATGTCTTTGCCAGGCTGTACCCCATGCCTAGAATGCCCTCCCTCTTTGCCTCTGCCTCTAGAAATCCTTAGCTGTCTTCAAGTCTCAACTGAAGTGATGGTTTCTATAGCAGACCTTCTCTGATTACCCCTGGGTTGTTAAAGCTCTATCCTTCCTCAAATTGTCTTGAATTCATTCATCAGAAAATACAAATAGACCGTAATCTCCTTGAGGGCTTGTTTTGTCTTTGCATGTCCAAGGCCGGGCATAGGAACAGTCCTCATGGGAGCATGGAAGAGCCAGCTAATTTATTAGCAATTTCAAAACAACTACAACAAAACCGAGGCATTTTCAATGCAGGAGAAGGTCAGAAACGGGATGAGAGGAATTGGTGCAGTCACAGGTATAAAATGGGCATGGCCATAGGCCTGCCTCCCTCCTGGGGATGTTAGGGGGCTCTGAGGAGCTGGTTTCGAGAAAGAGACTATCATCACCGTGGGCGAGTATGAGCTGTGCTTGGCTGTGCCAGGCTTTGCCCACTGACCCAAAGCTTCTTATACCAAAGCATGGCACCCCAAGGCCTCATCCAGCAAAGACTGAAGCCTTCCAAATGAGTATCTTCTGCTCCCTTTTCCTGCATCTTCAGCCCCCTTCTCTTGCCATCTTGTCTCAGAGGAAGAGGCAGGTCTTCTTCCCTGGTCTGAGGCTGACCTTTACTTCCGTGCCCCAAGTCTGTTGAGGACACCAACCTTTCCTCCAGTAACCCAGGCCTGGAGCTTTCTTTGTCTCTCTTTCCCTCCCACTATTACCTCCTTCATGCAATCCCTCCTCACCTCTTACCTGGACATTTGTTGACCTCAGGACTCTTAGCCGCTGTCCTCTTAGAGGGCCATAGAGCTGGAAGGGTCTCTAGAGACCATTAAATCTAGCCTTTTAATCTTCTGGAGGAAGAAACTGAAGCTGAGATGGGTTAAATGGTTTGCTTGGGGTTAAGTGTCTAAAGCAGGATTTGAACCCAGGACTCCCTCACTGCCAATGGAGTGGGTCATGTCAGCCGCCACGGTGATAATCATACAGTGCAGGGCTGATCCTGTTATTTGAAATGGAATTTCCCTGTCGCTTCTTGCTTAGTTTTGTGGGTAATTGACAGAAAATAGGATGATTTATATGAGCTTATCTTATATCTTGCTACCTGACTGAAGACAATGTTTCGATTTTTAGTTAAGGTCCTAGGCTTTTCTAGATAAAATATTGTGTTATTGCAAAAGAAAAATAAAAAGTCTCTGAAACAGAGGCAAAGCCTAGAGGAGCCCAGCACAGTGTGTACCCTCCGATGCCCACGGTGATCAGTCTTACTCTTGATAACAGCTCCTGGGAGCCCCCTGACATCGCAGGCCTAGCGTCATGCCCATTTTACAGCTGTGACTACCTGTGTGACCACTTACCCTGCCTGCCTCATCTGTAGAGATGGGGAAAATAAGAGCGCCTAGGCCCTGGGGTGAGGCGCTTAATAGCTGTGTGATCAAAGATCAGAGAATGAGCACCGGAAGGAGACAGACAGTGGAGGTCTTCAGGTCCAACCTCGTCCTCTTACAGATGGAAGAACTGAGGCTGAGAGGGGCTAGCCGCCGTTAGGGTCGGAGGTGGATCTGGCCCATCCTTGAAAGGTCTGCCTCTAGGGGCTGATAGAGGATGGTCCCTCAGACTTCCCATAACTTACACTTGACTGACCGCCCCCTTCTCAGCAGGCCCTCCTCTTGCTTTGATTCTTTGAGGGCATCGTTATCTCCTCAGGACAAGAACAAGGTCCCCTGGTGACAGGTGATCCTGGGGCCTGAGGCTCCTCCTTCCCGACAAGGCGTCCATGTCCTCCTTAGCACTATGATCGAGAATAAGGAACCACTGGAGTTTATTGAGAAGGGGAAGGACATGGAGGGAGCCCAGGGGTGTTGCTCTCACTTTATATACACTACATGACCTCAGTTCACATGTACTTACAGGGCTTCTAAATGTGATTTTTAAAGTTTATTTTTGGACTGGATGTGGGAGCTCTTCTGGGAACTTCCAAGGGAACTTCCTCTGTCAATAATTGCAACTTTATTGTCTTGGAGAGTTGCCTGGGGCCCTGAGATGGCAAGTGACTTTTATAGGTTCACAGGGCTAGTGTGTATCTGAGGTAGGATGTGAATCTAGATCAATAGTCAGTAAACATTTATTAAGCACCTGCTGTGTGCCAGGCACTCTAAAAGGCAGCAGAGCAGAGCCCTTGCCCTCATGGAGCTTACACTCTAATGAGGGAAGACAACAGCCCGAGGGGGAGGGGGAGGTACCCAGTGTGAGGATGTTATGGGTGCCAAGGTATGCAGAGGTGCCGGCCTTGGGGAGGAGCTCCTGGCTGCTGCCTCCAGCCCTCCCGATGGGCCACGTGTGAGCTGCCAGGCTGAGGCAACCTCCCAGGACAGTCTCCCAAGGCCACTGTGGCATCCAGTGAAGAGGGGTGTGGCCAGGTCACAGGCTGATTCTCTCCCTGCTTCTCTACACATGAATTCTCTAAAGGAGGCATCAGGGTGTAGGGGAGAGAGCCCTGGGTTTGGGCGAGAGGCCCTGGCCTCCAACTCCAGTAGGGACACTGCCCACCTGGGCGTTAGCAGGGCCCCTCTCTGTCAAACGAGGAGGGCTGAACTGTGATCTCCAGGGCCGCTTCCAAGTTCTAACAGTGTCTGTAGCTAACATTTACAGAGCGCTCTGAGGGGAGCAGAGAGCATTACAGATCTCTCAGGGGGTCCTCACATCCTCATGAGGCCCATGTCATCCTTGTCTTACAGATGAGGAAACTAAGGCAGATTGACTTGCCCAGGGTCCCACAGCTAGGCAGTACCTGAGGTGGAATTTGAACCTAGATCTTTCTGACTCCAGGTCCAGTGCTTTGTGCATTGTGGCACCACCTCAATGCCCTATGTACTCAGAGCAATAATACACAATTCAAACTCCAGCACCAGTGTACACAGTAGGCACTTAATAAGTGCTTGTTCCCCCCCTGCTCCCTTCCTTCTCTGTTCTAAAGCTCTTCCCACCTCTGATATTCTTTGTTCTATGTTCTAAGACCTTTCCCCAACTCTGACATTCTCTGTTCCTGTTCCAAGCCCCTTTCCCAACACTGACATTTTCTGTTCTCTGTTCTTAGACCCTTCCTGATTCTGACATTCTCTATTCTGTGTTCTAAGACCTTTCCCAACTCTGACATTCTCTGTTCTACATTCTAAGGCCATTCCCAACTCTGACATTCTCTGTTGTGTTCCAAGCCTCTTTCTGATTCTGACATTCTCTATTCTATGTTCTAAGACCTTTCCCAACTCTGACATTCTCAGTTCTAAGGCTCTCCCCAACTCGGATAGTCTCCGTTTGTTCCAAGGTCCTTCCCAATTCCAACATTCTCTGTTCTCAGGTTCTTTTAAGCTCCGATATTCCCTGAGCAGCTCTGGATCTGGGCCTTTCAGGATATGTTGCTTGACAGCCCCAAATTTCCATTTACTTTACTGCCTGGGAGTAAGTGATGGTGGGGGCCCTACATGCCCCAAGGCCTCTCCAGATGCAGAATTAGCTGGGTTGGGGCCCTCAGTAAGGACCAGTTTGGCTCAATTGCAGGTAACTGATGAAGGCTCAGGAGAAAATGGAATGAAACTGTTCTCACGCTTTGGCAGGTCTTTGAAACATTGCTCCAGGCCCCATCTGAGTGCTTGCGGGGCCTGTGTGTGCCTGCCTGATGAGACATGTCTGGTCCATGGCAGGCTCCCCAGAGTGGGTCTGGCTTCCTGAGTTCACACCTGACTGATCAGTGCCTTCCTCATGGGGGCTTTGAACTCACTCTGAGTCTTTTCATCCATTTTGATGCCAGCTAAGTGGGCCAGATGATTGGTTTTCTGAGCTTGGAAGGGTGTTGTAGTGAGAGCACAGGATTTGCAGCCAGGTGTCCAATTTTGCCCTTGAAGGTAACTTGCTGAGTACCCTCGGGCTAGCTTCTTGCCCTCTCTGGGCCCCAATTTCATCTGAAAAACAATACTAAAAATATCTAGCCTCTATCTGGCACTTTGTATATGTTAATGCATCTGATCCTTGTAACAACCCTGTGATATAAATGTTATTATCCCCAGTTTGCAGGTAAGAAAACTGAGGCACACAGTGACCTCCCTGGGATTACGTACCTAAGTGTCTGAGCAGGCTTGGAAGTCAGGCTTCCTGACTTCAAGCCCTGCACTCTATTCACGGTGCCAGCCAGCTGCCTCTGGGTACAAATGAACCAATCACCCATCAAAGAAGCACTGATTAGGTACCTACTGTGTGCCGGGCACTGTTAGGCCTTGCTATCAAGGAGCTTAGAATCTTTTCAGGACAGACAACAGGTATAGCATGTAATTGATTTTGCATAAACATGCTAAATATATGCATAAATGTTGCATAAGGGCCAATAAAATTAAGACAAGGTAAGTTTGGCAGGGAGGGCATGAACAGCTGGTAGAATCAGGAAAGGAGCCACATAGGTTCCATTGGACTGAGCCTTGAAGGAAGCAAGAGATTCTAAGAGTGATGAGTGAGGATAGAAAGGATGGCATGCATAGGGTACAGCCATTGCAAAAGCATGGAGGAGGGGAAGGAATAAATGTACATTAAGCACCTGCTGTATGCCAGCCATTGTGCTAAGCACTTTACAAACACGATCTCATTTCATCTTCACAACCACCCTGGGAGATAGGTGCCTTTATAACCCCCATTTTGCAGATGAAGAAACTGAGGCAAACTGAGGCTAATGACTTGCTTAAGGTTACACAGCTGGTCAGGGTCTGAGGATGGATTTGAACTCAGGTCTTCCTTTCCGGGCCACTTGGCTTGTGGCAGGGGACACTGTCCTCTGTGAGTAACAGGAGAAGGCTAATTGGCTGGATATCTGAGCGTGTGAAGGTGGTTGTGAGGCTGGGAAGGAAGTTTGAGCCAGATTGTAAAGGGCTTAAATACCAAGCAAAGGATGCAAAGGGAGCCCCCGAGAGCTTGAACGCTCAGCCCTGCGATTTAAGAAACCACCGTGGCACCCGAAGGAAGGACGGCGTGTGGATTGGGCCGGACCTTTGTGTCGGGGGTGTCGGGCGGAGGAATTACTTTTACTGTCCCATTTCTCTCATTTTAAAGTTCACCATGAGCTTTCCTGGTGGCATCCCTGGGAGATGCTTTGTACCCATTTTACAGAAACGAGGCGATTAGCCCAAGGTTGCCTAGTAACGAGCGTAGCCAACACTGAACTTAACTGTCCATCTCGCTGTGGGTATCTCGTTGGGTTAGGGCTGAAGGGACCTCTTCGGCTACTGCGCCTATCCTGCGCCCCCCAAGGATCCCCACTCCGACGTTCTAGGGAATTAGGCGTCCAGCCTTCGCTGGGAGTGGGGACCTCCTTCCTCCTGGTGCAGTCCATTCACCCAGGTTGAGCTCTCCTTCTCGGGAAGCTGTTCTGGATAAACCTGCCTGTTGGCGGCTTCCCCTCCGTGTTCCTGGGTCCGACCCCAGGCTCCGCTGAAGCAGCAGCGGGGAACATGCCGAGTCGGGTTGAGACGATTCGTTTTCTGGATATTTTCTTTGATCCCTGATGCCCAGTGGAAACGTAGAAACCAGCTGCTAGACGACATCATGGGCTCACCCACCGTCCCCATTACACCAGGACCTCCATCCTTTTGCTGGATTCTCCTGAATGAGGCTCTTCCCCAGAAGCGACCTTGGGGACTTTTTAGTCCAACCCTCCTTGAGAAGAGTTCTACTGTTACAATATCTAGTTTCTGCTTGAACCCCTCCAGTGGCGGGACGCTCACTACCTGTTGAAGAAGCCCATTTTATGATCGTCAGGAGAGCCTTACAATGAGCCACAATTGGCCCCTCTCCGACTTTGGCCATCCCTTGGCTCCCTAAGGGCAAGCCAAACAAGGGGAAATCCCTTTTCTTCATCACTTGATGGATGCAGAACACTTCTTCAGATAGTCTTCCCGGCTTGGAACGATCGACTTCCTCTTGATAATACTGGTTTTCTTCAAAGCACCTCCCACAGGAAGCCTTCCAGGATTGTCCTAGTTCCTAATTATGCTCGTGTCTCAATCTCTTTCCCTCCCCGCTGCCCCACCCAACCACCCCAGGAGGATGACAGCCCCACAGGTGCAGGGACAGTCCCCAGTGCCCGGCACACAGCCTGGTACCCAGCAGGTGCTTAATACATACTTATTTAATCAAACTAAAATGAAAACCATAGAGTGCTCTATGCTCTGACCTATCATTTTCACAAGGATGTAAGATCTGCATGGGGAAAGGGACTAGTACCCACACTAGGAGTACCACACACCAATGAAATCACAAGTCTCAGCCACGCCCCCCCCCCTACTCTAGTAACAAGTCAACCTTATTAGAAGACAATGTATTCACTCTCCAAATTGTCTTGCCTTTAAGCTAAACACCCTTAGTAACTTAACTTTGGCACTTTTAGGTCCAAACAGAGAAAAGAGCTTCCACTCCCTTCCTGGTTCTGATATTTAGCTGCCCGTGTGACCTTGGACAGCCCCTTCTCCTCCTTGGGTCTGTTTTCCTTCTTTGTAAAAGGAGGGGCTAGCAGTGTCCTCCACGGGCTCTTCCAGCCACAATCCCAAGGTCCTTCTAGTGTCCCTCAGTCACCAAGGATCTGGATTGGGAGCCACCTGTCCTTGGGGGAGGAGCCCAGTTATTCAGCACCTGTCGAGTCTGTAATGGGGAGGAGGCAGCTGAAGACCTTAGTTCCTCGCCTGATTCCTCTGCTTACTCATAATAGGACCTGGGCCAGGTCACGTGCCCTGTCTGGGTCTCAGTTCACTGTCTGAGTGACCTTGTTGGGTGTCCCTTCTCTCCTGACTTGGAGGGAGCCCCTGGTGTAGAGGCAAACATCCCCGTTTGGGAACCAGGAGATGGAGCTTCTTCTGCTGGGGGCTTTGGGGAGCTCACTTCCTCTTTCCCCAGCTGAATCTGCCTGGGCATTTGTAAAGTGGGGGTGGGGAGGCAGGGCTTGGTCTGGCTGATCTCAGAGGAGCCTCCCCTAGAACCAGTGACCCTGCGTGACTGGGTGAGTCAGGGATTGGGCTGATGCTGCCTGCCTCCATTTAGATAAGAGGGGTACAGATAATATTCACATAAGAGATTTTAGAGATAATACTGGTTTAGAGGGTTGAAGTGTGCAACGGACTTTATACACATGATCTCAGCCTGTGCTCATTTTACAGATAGGGAAGCTGAGACTGAGGGAGGTTGGTTGCACATAGTGAGCAAGTGTCACAGCTGGGATTTGAACCTTTGAATCAAGGTCTTTGGGACCTCAGCAAGCACTCTGCTTTCTATCCACTCACAACACACTTTGAACTGAAGGAGAAAGAGTGAACTCTGCAGTGGGAATCAGGAACCGTGTTACAATCCCAGCTCCATCAATTACTGCTTACCTCAGTTTCCCACCTACAAGATGGGCATAGTAATGCTTGGGTTACTTCCCTCGGTCTTATTGAAACACCTCAGGTCCTAGATCCCAGTGTAAACTCTCTTTGTCCTTAAATTCTCAGCTCTCTGGGAGGTAGGTATTTGATGCTGGGCACTCTAATAGAACCATACATACCGCATCAGAAAAGGGAAGGTGCCTTAGTGGTTAGGGTTAGAGTCCAGGTCTGGCTAGAACCAGCCTTAGAACATAAAACAGAATGTCAGCGCTGGGAGGGACCGCGGAGTATCAGCACTGAGAGGGATCTTAGAGCAGACAGGGAAACAGACCCAGGGAGAGGACCGGACTTGTGGAAGACCACATAGCGGCTCGGGTGCCAGACCAGGAGTTCCACGAACTTTCCAAGGAGGCATCCGAAGCCTCCTTGGAGCCTTCCCGGCTCCTAGCAGATCTGCCTGCCCTGGCTGCAGTGTGGGTGCCGCTTCCCCATCCCCTCTGTCTCTAGCCCCCACTCCTCCCCCACCCTGCCCTGGAGAGCCCCCTCCTCTCCCTCAGCAGCCCCGAGAGCTAAGCTGATCCTCCGAGCCTCTCCGCTCTCCCTCTCACCTCTCTAGCCTTTCCAGTCCCCTTCCCTGTCTTCTCCTCCCACTTCCATCCCTCCCCCTCTATATTTCCTCCCCTCTCCATATCCCCTTCCCCTCCTCTATTCCTATCCCCCTCTCTCCCACTTCCATCCATCCCTTTCTCTCTCTATGCCTCCCTCCTCACATCCCCTTCCCTACCCCATCCCTTATTCTCCCTTTCCCTTCATCCTTTCTCCTTCCCTCCCCCGCCCCTGCCTTGCCCCGCCCCGCCCAGGAGAGCTTAGTCTCTCCTGCAGCAGCTCCGGGAGCTGGGCTGCTCCGAGAGCCGCCTTCTGATTGGCTGAACGGATCACCTCAGCTCTCCTCCTCCAGGGGCTGAGTCATCAGTAGTCACCAGGCACGAGCCCAGACCTGACTGTGGGGCCCTCGGAGGGGGGATTCAGACACACGCAGCCTCGTGTTCCGGGGCATCCAGGGACATGTCTCCTAATGCAATCGCTGCGCAAGGTTTCTTACTCAGGCCGGCAACAGTGAGCCGTGAGAGCCCAGAAAAAAAGCTTTTCTGGAGTCGGACCATAGGATGGCCAAGCCAGAGCTGGGGAGGGGGGAACCCCGTCAGCATCGCCAGCCCAATTTCCTCGTTTTACGGGGGAGGAAAGACAGGTGGGGGAGGGGACGTGGGAAGGGCAGAGTCAGAACTGGAACCCAGGACCCCCCCCCCCCCCCCCCGCTTCCCCCGACCGCCAGCGCTGGGTTCTTTCCCTTTACCAGGCTCCCCTAAGCCTACTGAGGGCCTGGTCGTCTCACTTTTGCCAATGTAGTTGGTTTTCGAGAGCCGGGATGGCTTCCCCCTGCATCTGTGCCTCCCCAGCCACGTTCCAGCGCGCCTGAGGTCTCACAACCTGCGAGTGTCGGTCGGAAACTTGGAGCACAGGCCCTTGGATGGGAGCACCTTCATTATACTGGCCTCCCTCTTCCGGCCTGGCTCAGACCTGAGAGGCCACGCACGACCCCACCGGACAGGCAGGACCCACTCACATCTATGTGCACGTACATATGTGTGCACAGATACATGCACGTGTAGTAGTTACATGTATACACGGGTGTGCATTGGAAACACTCATTTATAAATGTGTGTATACAGGATGCCTTGGGGAAGTTTTAAGCCTTTAAAGTTTAAAAGATGCATACCTGTCTGATCGTATCAGTTATGAACACAAAGCTAAAATGTATAAGACAAATGTAAAGCACACTTTATATATCCCTATAAAATATATACCCATTATGTATGTATAGGTCTGTGTGTGTGTGTGTGTATACATGCATATGATATACTTGTGTACGCACGCGCTCGCGCCCCCCCACGTATGTATGTATATGTATATATGTGTATGTATATATGTGTGTATGTATGTATGTATATGCACACATACATATACACACATATATTATCTATTCCCGAAGACCCAAATCACAGCTCTAAAGCTAAACGTGGTCATTCTGAAGCCCCGTAGACGCCCTGGGTCACGCAGCTGTCTACGAAGCGCTGTCCACGTCCGTGGCCACGCCCTCGCGCTCCCCCCTGCTGCCCCCCCACGCACATCTGTGCTCCACCTCTGGGCAGGCGGGCCTAAGCCGCGGAATTGACAAGCTAGCTCAGACTTTGTTTGCATACAAAAGGAACACCGCCGACCCAGGCTGCGGCCTGGGGGGGACGGTTCCTGCTGCCCCAGACTGTTCTCCGGAAAAGCCTTGGGGTGCCCTGGCCCCAATTCGCAGGTATGGCCATGGCCTTGGCCTTGACTGGGTACGGCCTGTGAGCGGGGGAGGGGGTGAGAATGCGCCGGCTCGGGATGCGTGTGTGTGTGTGTGTGTGTGTGTGTGTGTATATAACCGAGTGTGCAAGAGATGGGAGACAGTGTGGGGTGGGGGAGACGTGATGAGGAGGGTGAGAGTGAGCTGGAGAGGAAGAGAGGGGAAGAGGAGAGAACAGAGGAAAGAAAGGAGAGGAAGGAGAGAGGGAAGGGTAAAAGGAAAGGGAGGAGAGGAAAAGGGGGAAAAGAAAGGGAGGAAAGGAAGGAGAGAGGGAAGGGGGAAGGAAAAGGAAGAGGAAGGAGAGAGGGAAGGGGGAAGGAAAAGGAAGAGAGGAAGGAGAGAAGGAAGGAGGAAAGGAAAAGGAAGAGATGAAGGAGAGAGGGAAAGGGGAAGGAAAAGGATGAGAGGAGGGAGAGAGGGAAGGGAAGAGGGGAAGAAGAGGAAAAGAAGGCTCCAAGAAGAGGCAGGAAAAAAAAAAAGAGGGAAAAGGGAATGGAGAGATTGAGGACGAGAAGATGGGAGAGAGAAACAAGATAATAAAGATGAGAGGTGAGAGGAGAAAACAAGAGAGCCAGAGTCAGAAAGATGGAAGAGAAGGAAGGGAGTGGAGAAAGAGAGAGGAAGGAAGAGGAGAGGAGAGGAGAGGAGAGGAGAGGGGGAGAGAGAGAGAGAGAGAGAGAGAGAGAGAGAGAGAGAGAGAGAGAGAGAGAGAGAGAGAGAGAGAGAGAAGGAAGAGAGAAGGAATAGAGAGAGAAGAGAGAAGGTGTTTCACTGCCCTGCAGCGCCTTGGAGCCAGCATCTTTTCTGCCCACCGTCTGGGTTAGGAAGAAGGCTGCTCAGGATGGGCTGAGTTGTGTCCCAGCTGCCTTGAAGCCTACTGGCGGGGACTGGGGACTTGGCTGCCCCCGCCTTCTCACTAGTACTTCTTGGGTGTTTCTTCTTTCCTTCCCTAGAAAGTATTTTCCCTATGGAAGGGAAGCTGCTGGGAGCCTCACTTGAGATTTTAATGGGAGCCTGAATTGGCTTGGTGGATTTGGATGGGTTTTTCTCCTTGGCTGGAGAGTTGTCTTTTGAGATGGCTGTTTTCTAAAGCGATGCTTTGGAAAGGAGAGAGCCTGCCCAAGGCTCCTGTCTCCTGTCTTGGGTAGTTAGCTGAGCTCCCTGACCATCTTTCTTCGGGATTGCAGTTCTCCCAGAGGAGGCAGAAAATACCATCAGATCAGAGGAGTGTTCCAGATTTAAGGGGCCTTAAGTAGGTCCGTAGTGTAGTCTGTACTGGGATAGAATTCAGTGGAGAGTCATGGGATGGGGGGTGGTGAGGTGGACTGGACTTTGGCGGTCTGCCCCATCCCCTCTGTGTCCAGAGGGGGAAACAGAAGGGAAGCCATCTGTCCAAGGTCACACATGGAGGGAGAGGAGAGTTCGGGTTTGCTGAGGCTTGGGAGCCATTTGGGGGAGAGTGTGTATAATTTAATGTACATTTAATCTGGAGTGGGGTTTCAAGTGAAGGCCACCCTCCTATTCTTTCCCCCAGCAATGTAGACAGTCCCCTTCTCTACCACTGGTAGTCTTAGCAAGCACAGATAATTGTAGGGCACAGTGTCTTTCCTGTTTCTATCTTGATTTTAAATTATAAAAATAAATGTAAAAAAATTGGTCTTGTGATTTCATTGATATGAAGGCAGGACTCTAACCTACATCTTGCTTTATACACAGGACCTTTTCATTTTTGTTTTTAGTTTTATTTTAGGTGGTACAGTGGATAGAGTGCTGGGCCTGAGTGAAAATCTTACCTCAGACACTTACCAGTTATGTGACTTTAGGCAAATCACTTAACCACTGTGTGCCTCAGTTTCCATATCTGTGCAGTGGGGATAACCATACCACCTACCTCTGGGGGTTGTTGTCTGGATCAAATGAGATGATATCTGTAAAGCACTTAGCATAGTGCTTGGCACATAGTAGTTGCTTTGTAAATAACTATTTGTGTGATTTTATCTGACTGGGAAACTCCCATGCATGGAACCTTCTTTTACAGATGCAGATCACCACCTGTCCAGTAACTCTTTGTTGTGGAGAAGTGCTTGGGGCTCAGGGAGTCAGCCTGGGGTAACTTGCAGGGCTAGTTCTGTGTCAGAGGAAAGACTGGAACCTAGGCCTCTCATTCTCACTGTTCTTGTTCTCATCTCTTGGTGGCATTCAGATAGAAATGCTGCTGGGACACGGCACTATCCTCATAAATACTTATTACTACTTTAGTTAAAAATTCAGAAATATTCAAAGTACCTGTTTTTGTAGCCTATTCTTTTGTGTAATAAAATTCTTTTTCATCTCCTTCCTCGACCACAAGCCCCGTGAGGGCAAAGATCTCGTGTCCTATCTACCCACCCCACTGGATATTCTAAATATTGAAAATATGATCGTCCGAGGCAGTGAGACATAAGGGAGAAAGGGATGGTCTGAGAGCTGAGAGCCTCTTCTGGGACACACACTGACTGTAGGACCCTAAACAACCTCTGCGTACCCCAGGGAACTCCCTGGCACTCTGTGTTTTCAGAGAAGGTGCTGACCTGCATTGGTGGAGGGAGTTTGCTTGCCTGGGAGGGCCCTGTGCCAGTGAAATCACCCCTCTTGTCCCCACCCCTCTTTGCTCTAATTGGGAGAATTTTTTTGTTTGCAGCAGCTCTTGGAGACAAAGTTCCACCATCAGTGGATTAAACATGGGACTTAGTGTTAGGAGAGATCTGTGTTCTAATCTTGTGGCTTACTAGCTATGTGAGCAGGGGCAAAGAGCCTCAGTTTCCTTGCCTGTGAAACTGTGGTAACACATCTTAGATACCTGTCCCATCAGGTTGTTGTGAGGGTAACGAGCTAATGCATTGACTGAATGCTTTTAAGGATTATTTTAGTAGGTCACAGAGGAGTAGCCAGCCTCAGAAGTGCATGAGAAGGAGAGGACAGGATGAGTTACTGAGAAGTGAGGGGACTCGTGGCAGGAAGAGATGATGGCAGGCGGACTGGCACCATCTGCTTGGGGTGGGTGCTGCAGAGGCCGGGCCAAGGCCACTGCTCGGAGGTGGGGAAGTTCAAGGGCAGGCCTGGGAGGAGAGGGCAGGAGGCCCCTCCAGCCACTCGGGGCCTTAAAGGCTGCTGGAGAAGAAGAAGAGCCAGGCCAGTTGCCAGAATACAAAATGTCCCTCTCGCCGATGCGTGGCTCCCACCCAAGGGTGCCCGCCCTCACCCTCGACTTGCCCTTGAGCAGATGTGTCCAGCCAGGCCAACGTGCCCACAGGAGCCTGCCGGGAGCCCCAGATACTGGAGGTGACGGGGACAGTTCTGCTTTCTCTTAGGAAGCTCAGGCTTGTGGTGGAGGTGGTTTGGACCTCAGCTTCTGCCATCACAGCAGGGGTGTGAGAATGAACATCAGCCCCGAAAGGCTTCTGCTCTCTGCGTGGAAGAACTGGGGACTTCATGAGGGATCTTGGGGAGGTCCCTAAAGCCTGGAAGACCCTCCCTGGTGACATGTCCTGCTGCTGCTCAGACGCCGCCTTCTCTTGTCCTTTCTGTCTTTGCCTTGGATTTTATCTCACACTTTGTGTGGATTAGGCTTGGAGCCTGGAGAGACCTGGGCTTCAAATGTCTCTACCATCACTACTACCACCACCACTACTACTTACTAGTACTACTGCTACTACGACTACTTCTGCTATGGTGGTGGTGGCTACAGGATTTTGTTTGCACATCTCTTGTGTGCTAGGTGGCACAGTGGGTAAGAATCTGGACTTGGGGCCAGGAAGACCTGAGTTCCAGTCCTGCCCTAGACACTTACTAGCTGTGTGACCCAGGGCAAGTCACTCAACCTCTCTTACTGTGCCTCAGTTTTTTCATCTCTAAAATGGGGGTAGCTTAAGGATTAAATGAGATCATTATCTATCTGTCTGTCTGTCTCTCTGTCATCTATCTCCATATCTATCTCTATATCTCCCTCTGTCGAGCTTTGCAAACCTTCATTATGCAGATGTAAGCTACAGGATTTCTCTTAGCTGCTTGTCATATAGTACTGTATCTTAATTGTGCTGGAATCCCGTCCCCTCATTGGACGTTGGCAGAAGCTGTGCTTCATCTTTGCCATCTCTCGTGGGCTGCCTCCCAGCAGATGGCTTTTTTGGGTTGTAGGAGTTCCTGTGGGGTCCCCTCCTGAGGTGGGGAGGGGGTAGAAGTGAGATGGGACTTGGCAGCTGGGCAGCACAGTTCTTGGGTGGTACCTGTTTGGATAACTGCTCAGAAGCTTGGCTTCTTGGGTAGAGGGGGCTGACCTGGCCTGCAGCATCTCTAGAGAGAGAGCCCATGTACTGTCCCTTGGTGGTCAGGAGCATACATTGGCCTCCTCTTCTCAGCTAGAGGATCAGCCTTTGCCCTCAGAGGACTTTTGGGGCATTGGAGCAAGTCTCAGGAGGTGGTGGAACACGCTGGTCCAGCCCACCGTGGATATACTATGTCATCCCACTGGTGTGGAGTGCCTCTCCTTAGAAGCCTGTTTGCTCATCTGTTAGGTGGAGATCGTTATGCTGGGCATTGCCTGCCTCTCAGGAGGGTTATGGATGCTACGTGCTCTGTAGATGGTCAGGACATGTCAGCTGGTATGGGATCCTCCATCAGGTGCTGTGTTTGCACTGCTCATCCCCTGGGCAGTCTAGCCCATGCCATGCCCCCTCCCTTTGAAATCCAGGTGGACAAGGAGAGGTCATGGAGATGTTATTTGTGGTCAGTGCCCTGGCTTCTGGAATTCAGGAGTGGTTGTTCCTTCTCTCTGAACATGTGTGAGCGGTTAGGAGTTGCCCCTAACCTACCAGGTGAGGAGCCTTTGGCCCTGTGACCTTGTGGTCAGCTGAGGTCTGTCCACAGCATGGGCCAGATGACTGGCACCCTTCTGCTATCACCTGGTACTCAGTCATGTGACCTAAGTCTTGGTTTCCATGCTTGCAGAATGGGGACAAT